>NC_084823.1:52565115-52897237 GCF_958449725.1 Rosa rugosa | reverse complement strand
ATTCCTTGAGTATACATACTTTGGATTTGTCCTCCGTATGCTGCGGTTTACCCGTGCTTTGGTATTATGGACCCTAGCACGTGGATTTATGATTTGTTACCAGTCAACCTGGCTTTCCCGTGTTTTGGTATTATGGACTCTAACACGTGGATTTATGATTTGTTACCAGTTAATCCGAAAATTCACTAAAATGAAAAGTGTACTTATATTATTATGATCAAATATCTATCTGTGATATATTGTTAATATGTGAAGATGTTAGTGAAAAGAGAATCAAGCATGCTTTGCTTTAATGTTATTTCACATATTAATGTTGCAATAGTTGTGGTTGTGATCAGTCAAATGTTGAGTTTTAAAAGAGAGTATCGAGAATATACTTGCTTTTATGTTTATGTGATTTTTGGAGTTACCGTGTGACTGTGTTGATTGTTTACTTGAGTTATATAATAAATATAATTGAATAAATCAACAGTTCTTTCTTGTTTACTCATACGGGCTGTCAAAAGCTTACCGGGTTTTGTGTTGTTGCAATTCCCGGTACACTATTCAAATTGTGTAGCGGGTAATCTTACAGGTCAGGAGAATCAGAGCAGTGATCGTGCGGTTTAGAGTATTAGTATTAGATTTACATCATTTGTTTTGTGAGGAGAATTATACTCATTTGAGTTTTACTATTTGATTTGGTGAGAGTGTGCTGTAATAAGTAGCTTGAGGATTTGGTTTATGTAATATCAAGAGGTGTAACTAGTGGTTGTTTCTGAGAGAAAAATTCAGAACGTTATTTGTATTATTATTAGTCATGTTCCGGATTTGAATCCTTTATTCAAAATTCGGGGTGTGACAAACTTAGTGTGCCTTATCAAACTAGGAGTAGTAATAGGAGAGAAGGTTCTAGATTTCCTAATCCTAGTCGGATTAGTATTCCTTGTAACATTAGAATATGTACTTTGTAATCCCTATATATAGGGCTCCTATTCTCAATAATAAGATACAATTCTCTCATCAATCTCTCTCGAATCTATTTTACTTAAACACGTTATCAGCACGAGTTCTAACCACAAAAACAAAAACCAAAAAACCCGAAAGTTCTTCTCACCGAAATCTGCCGCAAGCACTTGCCTGCAACTTTCTGCCTACCTGCGTGCCTACTGCCCCAGCAACCCCTAGCCCGAGCTAGCCAAGCCTTCGCTGCAGCCTGCTCCTTGCGCACCCAGCGCTACGCACCCCTGCGCTCCGTCCTGCCCGCCTGCGCGCCCGTGCGTCTGCAGCCCCGCGTCGCTGCCCTACTGCTCCTGCAGCTCTGCCGCACATCTGCTGTCCCTGCAGCACCTACGCATCCCTGCTGCCCCTGCAGCACCAACGCACACCGACTGCACCCTTCCCCTTTCCTGTGCACGTCCGTCTGTTTGCAGGCTCGGAAACATATAGTTCGGAACCTCAGATAAAAATCTTTTCTTCATCAAAGTTGTTCATCTCTGTCTCTTCCATCTGACCTTCGAATTTCAGCCTTATCGGAGTTATTTTGAGACCAGTACAACAATCAAAGTGAAAACTGTTCAGAAGAGAATTTGCTCTGAATTTCAACAAGTAAGTGTTTTCAACTTAATTCCTTCTTCTTTTCTCGGGGACTTGAAAACCTCCCTTCTTCTTCATCCCACCTTTCATAGAACGTGGGTTCGATTTGCTAAAAGTGGAATCGTGGGGATTCACGCTACATACGAACTAAGAGCGTTCGTAATCTTCGGACTAAGAGCGTCCGTGAGCATCGATTTTTACGAACTAAGAGCGTTCGTAGGCTACAGACTAAGAGCGTTCGTAAGCATAAAAATCTGACCATATAAGCGTCATTGGTTTCAATCCATATCCAAAAATTTGAAAACTATCAACAAAGACAGTGGTATAACTCTTTCTCACTAGGCGTACTCAAGAGTAATTGTGATGTCTAGGAAATGTGTGAACTGAGAGAACGGTTTTAAAAGTGAGCAACGCTCCACCAAAATCTTGCCTTACCTTACCTGGTCACAACCAAATTGGAATTACCAAACGGATTGAGTAACTACTACTTGTCTAAGCTTGATTATCCTTTTTGGATTAAATTTAGAAACTTTGACGTAATCATTGGATTTCATTGAAATAAAGTGTCGATTTTGATTCGAACTTTATTAATTTCAAGTATGTTTCCCGGAGAGCTAGAATGCCTCGTGGATAGTGCTACTACGCACACCATACTTCGAAATAGGCAGTTGTTTCTTGAGATGATGCCTACTCGAGCTTCTGTGACTACGATGGCTGGATCATCTCAATTGATTCATGGTCGAGGACCAGCTCAATTTCTGTTGCCAAATGACACAATTTTAAATGTCACCGAAGCTCTTTATGCTCCTAGGGCAGGAAGAACCCTTTTGAGCTTCAAAGATATAAGAGCCAATGGTTTTCATGTGGAAACACATTATGAGAATGGACAAGAGTTCCTTTGCATCACCTCTAATGACTACGGACATATACGAGTATTAGATAAACTTATGTGTCGATCTAGTGGGTTGTATGCAACCACTATTCGAATAATTGAATCCAATCATGTTATGAGAGATGATTTATGGGATTTTGACACATATAGGCTTTGGCATGACCGTTTGGGACACCCAGGTCGTGATATGATGATCCGTAAATTAAAGACTTCACACAGACATCCATTTTTCAGAACGAAAAGAAGTAAAAATTGGATTTTGGACACCTAAAGAGCACCTGCGCCTCACGGCGCCGTCCACCCCCAGAACCGGCCATCCTTGGCCGGCGCCGCCGTCCCCCTGCGGCCTCAAGGTGTCATTGACGCCACCAATGCTCTTTCTACTCCACATTTTGCTTCTAAAGTCAATTGTGACTTCATGGCTCAACCAAAATCCTCATTGGTTGTTTCTAAAGCCCATCTTTCGTTCTGCAAAGCCTGCTCTTTAGCTAAATTAGGATCGAGACCATCCTATGCAAAGGACACTAAAGAATATATACCATTCTTACAAAGAATCCAAGGTGATATTTGTGGACCTACTCAACCACCATGCGGACCATTTCGATATTTTATGGTGTTGGTTGATGCATCGACACACTGGTCACATGTCATGCTATTGTCCACAAGGAACGCTGCATTTGCTAAACTCCTAGCACAAATAATTAAGTTAAGGGCTCATCACCCTGATCATCCTATTAAGTCTATAAGACTAGACAATGCTGGGGAGTTTACATCAAAAACTTTTGATGAATATTGCATGTCCATTGGGATTGATGTTGAACATCCAGTTCCTTATGTTCACACCCAAAATGGTCAAGCAGAAGCCGCCATTAAACGACTACAAATGGTTGCTCGAGCATTGGTGATGCGCACCAATCTCCCTATTTCTGCTTGGGGCTATGCAATATTGCATGCAACTGTGCTTATTCGTCTGAGGCCCACTGCCACTCAACCCTTCTCTGCGTCCCAGATGGTTACTGGGTATGAGCCTGATGTCTCACACTTACGCATATTTGGGTGTGCAGTTTATGTGCCTATTGCGCCTCCACAGCGCACCAAAATGGGTCCTCAACGACGATTAGGCGTTTATGTTGGATATGATTCTCCAACGATTATCCGCTACATAAAACCCTTGACAGGCGATCTCTTTACCGCTAGATTTGCGGATTGTCACTTTGATGAGACAGTCTTCCCGTCATTAGGGGGAGATAAGAACATAAATGTTCAACAGGAACGACAAGAATTGTCGTGGTCTGTCCCCACTCTGTCTCATCTTGATCCCCGAACCGCACAGTCCGAAATTGAAGTGCGGAGAATTCTCGATCTTCAGAACGTAGCAGAATCGATGCCTGATGCTTTTTCTGATATCGCTAAAGTGACGAGATCACACATACCTGCTGCAAACGTGCCTGCAAGGATTGATGTCCCTAAAATTAGAGGACATGATGCCAACTCAAGAGTACATGAGCATGGCGCCAACGTCCCCTCTCACAGTGATGGTGACGTTTTGGCTAGGCCCATGGCTCCTGCCAGGAAGCGCGGGAGGCCTATAGGTTCGATGGATTCTCGCCTAAGAAAGAAAGTGAGTTTGGCACAAAATAATCCATTAATCATCGATGTAAATAATCCATCTCATGAGAATATTCTGGATTATGGTTATGTCCAAGAGACATCATTGGGGGACGCTCCAATGTCAGAACCAACTCCAGTGAATAGAGAGATCTCCATGAATTACACTAGTGTACATGAGATAATGGATAGAAATTCTATGGCTATTGATGATGCATTTGCATATCATGTTGCAAAAGGAATTATAGAATATGATGATATCGAACCTCACTATGTTGAAGAATGTCAACGAAGAGCGGATTGGCCTAAATGAAAAGATGCGATCCAGGCTGAATTGGATTCACTAGCAAAGAGACAGGTATTTGGGCCTATAACGCAGACACCCCCAAATGTAAAACCTATTGGCCATAAATGGGTCTTTGTTAGAAAGCGTAATGAGAAAAATGAGGTGGTAAGATATAAAGTCAGCCTTGTGGCGCAAGGTTTCTCACAACGCCCTGGAATCGACTACGAGGAGACATATTCTCCCGTAATGAACGTTATAACGTTCCGCTACCTTGTCAGTTTGGTAGTTTCCGAAAAACTTGACATGCAGCTTATGGATGTGGTTACAGCATATCTCTATGGGGATCTAGATTCAGAGATATATATGAAGGTTCCAGATGGACTTCAATTACCCAAATCAAGTGGCTCTAAACCACGGAGCACGTTTTCAATAAGATTAAAACGCTCACTATATGGATTAAAACAATCCGGACGGATGTGGTATAACCGTCTAAGTGACTACTTGATTGGGACGGAATATATTAATAATGAAATATGCCCATGCGTGTTCATTAAAAGAACAAGTTCCGGATTTGCAATCGTAGCAGTTTATGTCGATGACATGAACCTAATTGGAACTCTAGATGAGTTGAAGGAAACTGCTAAATATTTGAAATTCGAATTTGAGATGAAAGATCTTGGGAAAACACGGTTTTGTCTCGGTTTAGAACTCCAGCACCGTAGTGATGGGATTTTGATCAATCAGTCTGCATATACTCAGAAGGTCCTAAGGCGCTTTAATGAAGATAAAGCAAAGCCTGTGAGTACTCCCATGATTGGTCGTAGTCTTGAGCCAGGAAAAGATCCGTTTCGTCCAAAGGATGAGGACGAAGAACCATTAGAGGCCGAAGTGCCCTATTTAAGTGCAATAGGCGCATTATTGTACTTAGCTCAATGCACAAGACCAGACATCTCCTTTGCAGTGAACTTGTTAGCTAGACATAGCTCTGCGCCAACACGCCGCCATTGGATTGGTGTAAAGACAATCTTTCGATACCTAGGAGGTACGATTGATATGGGCCTATTCTATCCCTACAGAGAGAAAAACGGAAATTTGGGATCGGACCCCAAGAGGCAAAAAGCCACCGTTCAAGAAGTAGTCGCCGGCCATGTTGCCGCCGCCAGCGCCGCCGCCGTCCATGGTAGCCGGCCTCACCCTACTCCACTCCATCAAAACGACAATAATGTTTTGATGGGTTTTGCTGATGCAGGGTACCTCTCTGACCCTCACAAAGGTCGCTCCCAAACGGGTTATGTCTTTACCATGGGAAACACTGCGATATCTTGGAGGTCTACAAAGCAGACCCTTGTTGCTACTTCCTCAAATCATGCAGAGATTATTGCTCTACATGAAGCTGTGCGTGAATGTATATGGCTAAGGTCTATAATTAGACATATTCAAGGAAGTTGCGGTTTGAAGTCTACCACAGATGAACCTACATGCATTTATGAGGATAATGCAGCTTGTATTGAACAAATGAAGTTAGGTTTCATCAAGGGCGACAACACCAAGCATATATCGCCTAAGTTCTTTTATAATCAGCAACAACAATCACTTCTAAAGATTGAAGTGAATCAAATCCGATCGGAGGATAATGTATCAGACTTATTTACTAAGTCGTTACCTAAATCCACCTTCGAGAAACATGTGAAGAGCATCGGATTGAGAAAGTTATCCGAACTCCAATGATTGTAGCAATCAGGGGGAGATATCGACGTTAGGGGGAGTTATGATGTCTACATGTTCAATCTCAAAGAGTGAATGACGTGTTGTGCTCTTTTTGTCCTTCGACCAGGATTATTTTTGTCCCACAGGGTTTTTGTTACCTGGCAAGGTTTTTAACGAGGCAACGGATGAAGCGTCACCACCAAGTTTGAGCGGCACAAGGGGGAGTGTTGAAGGAAAATCAACTTAGTGTGCCTTATCAAACTAGGAGTAGTAATAGGAGAGAAGGTTCTAGATTTCCTAATCCTAGTCAGATTAGTATTCCTTGTAACATTAGAATATGTACTTTGTAATCTCTATATATAGGGCTCCTATTCTCAATAATAAGATACAATTCTCTCATCAATCTCTCTCGAATCTATTTTACTTAAACAATATATATATATATGGGCACTGAAAAGTCTGGATCGGAGGTCCTTTGGTGTTCTCATTAGAACGGTTAAGCTTCTCACTCCTTCCAAAAATCATTGATTATCGATTGTTTTCAAGTGTTTCCGTTCACTTGGTGACTAAGAAATTTTTGTGTTCATCCATTCTTAAATTTAGATATTAGTGCCTAAAATTAAATGAATCTTTAGTAAGTCACCACCGTATTTTCATGTACCTACTTCTGAAGTTCTGATACATATCCAACTCAATAGTCTTATGCCTTTAGTCTTTACAGTTAAGACTACTAAAGATTACATGGTGAGTTTAATGGGGTTAAAGAATATACAGGAATCCCCATGCCATCTCTTCTATATGCATTTCCTCTTGTATGTAATGTGTCCTTGTGTGCAACTATTACAAGGACAAAGATGGTTCCCTTGGTATTCCCATTTGCAGTTTTCTAACAAATACATCCCCATACTTTTGGGCCACTACAAGAGAAGGATGCCCAATATTAATCATTCACTATTCCATGGAAGTACTTCAAATTACGTACACTATAGACCTCTCTCGAGGTCCTTGGCAATATAACTGGTCTCTCGTCTATCTAGCTAATTAATTAGCCGCCAAAAATGGACTTCTCAGTGCAAAAGTACATAGCTGAGAAACATATGTTATTCCTGGTTGAAGAAGGAAAGCACGCATGGCTTAAACGTCTCGGATATGAATAGTAACCGAGTCTCCCAAATCTCGATCACTAGTACTAGAACACCCAGAGTCCCTTAAAGTTGAACCAGTACCAGTCCCCGTGGTTGATGATGACTCTTCTCCAACCGGTGCTGTCACATTTGAAGCTACGTAATTGTAATTGTCCATCTGTTGCTGTTGTTGCTGGTGTTGTCGTAGCTCCAACGATACTATCCCAGGACTGTGGTGGGAGAATACTATGCTATGGTGCTGCTGGAGTTGTTGTGCAGCTGGCTCCGTTGACACGGTGGTACTAACAGTTACTGGTGCCGGATTACTATCGAGTTTGGTACTCATACTAATCGAAATCACCGAGCATCTGCAAAGGGGGCAGGTTGTATTGTTGTGCAGCCAGTGATGTATGCAATCGACATGGAAGACATGTTTGCACGATTGAACCTGCAGTAGCTCCTCTTCCATTTCGAATTCCCCCAAGCAAACACAACATCTGCAGCCAACAATTTAGGCAGGTCCAAATTTAGCTAATGAACCACAATTTGAAATGCCTCGACTTACTTAAGTAAGGATTAAATCAATGACAGACAGAACAAAAATATACAATTTGACATGTGTGTTACTGTAATTGCTGGCTTAGTGGAAAAGGAATAGCTTGTAATCTTTTATATAAAAAGTATTAAACACAAAGTTAATCAAAAGTCCCTACTAATTATCTTAATTATAGCGTTGATGTTGTCTTTATGGCTAATGCTTTAAGATTTAACCTCTAAGAGATTAGTAACTAACTATAATTTAATGCAAGTCTAAAACGATGTAGCTTTAGAGATATCAGTACAAGATCCATGTATAAGATCGACTAACAGTATGAACACTGATGCACATAACATTAGGAGAATAGAAAACAATGAAATGATCGATAGAGCACAAGTATGATTTCAGTGTTTATTATTATCGACTTCGAGCTGGGGAAAAGTTTTGTTGAAGAATCTCAGAAAGCTATTATTACACAAATGATATAATTGAACTTTATTTTCACGTTTTGTCTCCTCCAAAGATGTTCTTTCACACTATATTCTACTTGCTTACCAATCTCTCTTTTTTCTCAAAAGCACTTTTGAGAAAAATAGTGGATGTCATGAGAGATCCTAAAAGTTTCTATACCTGTAGTGCCCTTTAGGCCATAACTACTGGCTGGAAGAATAGAACTATGTGTGTGTGTGTGTGTCACTACAGAATTTGAAGGATATTGAACACAAAACCCACTAGTGACTTAATTATTGAGAGTTTACAACCCACTATTTTTTTTTTTTCTCTTTTTTTTTTTAAGTTTTATGTTAAGTCGTCAAAATCTCAAATTCTGAATAGTTGGTTGCCAATAGTGCATTGCCTATTCAACTTTAAGATGTGATGGAACACCATCCTGGCACATGTCACTTGTTCTATGATGGACCTAATACTGATATATCCAACACATAGATCGACCGGTTTAACTTCATCTGGCTTGTCATCAAAACTCAATATGGTAAATCAAAATTAAAGAAGTTAATAATTGAAACTTACTGGGAATCCTTTTTCCTCAGTTCTTCATCAAAAAGAATGATCCGAAGCTTCTCTTTGAGCTCTCCCTTCAAATCCATTGGACAAGGCTAATATGGTAGGAAAAAAGAAAACAAAATTAGATATATATAGATGATCGATTTACATTGTAGCACCACAGCAATGGGTACTCAATCTACTTATAATTCTTTGTTTGCATGTTTGTCTTCATGCATATATAGGCATCTATGAATGTGAGAGAGAGAGAGAGAGAGAGAGAGAGAGAGCTTACTGAGGAAGCATATGGTGAAGGTGCTGAAGCTTGATTATGGCTTCTTCTTCGAATGAGAATTGGAGGAGAAGATGAAAGAGTGGAAGCCCTCCTTTTGAGGTAGAACAAGTAGAACAACAGAAAGAGAATGATGGAGAAAAGAATAGGAATCGAGAATATGAAGGCCTGGTAAAGTTTGAGTTGGAGTGCTTGAGGATAAAGATGAGATTGAGAAGTAGTAGTAGAACTGGTCATTTGAGTTTGATCAGGAAGACCCATATCTAAGTGAATTAAGCTGCTAGCTAGCTTCCAAAACCTGGAGATTATGATGCTTATTAGTTTGAAGATGTAGGGGAACTTATCAAATGCGTTGCTTTCTAGTTGATGAGTGTATTTATGGGGAGAACTTTTGGGGTGGGATCTGTTCAAATATGAAGGGAATTGAAGGATTATTTTTCATACCAAAAAGTAGAGACTGTATAATATACAAAGCCAAATTTAGGGTTGGTGTATGCAAAATAGATATTTTCTAGCTTCTTTCTTTCTTTCGACCACTATATAATTACATTAATCCGAATCAATAATTATTATTATTTTATTTCTTTGCGGAATTACCTCATAATACAATCAAACTGAAAAACCATTTTGGAATCTAATTTGTAGATAGTACAGTTGGCTAGGAAAAATTGAAATCCTAATCGTGCTGATCAAATAGCTTAAGAACTTGGCTGATTTTTGCATGTAAACTTCAATTTCTACGAGATTGAATTTCCTTTTGTAAATGTTGCAGTACTAATCCAATAGATTTTGTTAGCATTTTTTTTTTTTTGAAAGGGATTTTGTTAGCATTTTAAATTATGATGAATCTTTTGGATAGGTTGGTAATTAAGATAACATATATGTAAGATCGATCTGTGTACCCTATATATGTAATTATTATTCACATAGACAGCATGCTATGTTGCTGTACTATGAATGATGCTTAAATTTGTCATTTCTCTTTCAATATAATAATTCTAGTTATTCATAGATAATAAGTGAATTTTTTGATGAAAAGATTTAGAGCATCTAGTAACTAGTTGATATAATTTTTTATTTAACCATGCATGAGAATGGAGATATGATTATAATTTTTCACAGATAATTTTTTTTTTATTTTTATAAAACTTTAGTGTATAATCAGACTTTCGATGAAAGCTAGTATTTTTGTTTTTGTTTGAGTGCCTATTCCTTTTGGCATAATGATTGATTATAGATTGGGGAGAGGACACATAATTAACAAAGTTAATTAAGACAATAGACCCATCATCCCATTAAAGAAGAAAAATAATTAAAAAAAAAAAACCAGAGCAATAAGTTTTTAAGATTAAATCAAATAATCAATATTATGCCATGATAACATATATTCCTTGTTTCAAGTTTCAATGATGGGACACCCATGTCTATCACTAAAAACTTGGGTCCTCATCACACCAAGCACTGAGAGGCTCAGTAATCCGCACTTTAACATCCTGGACCCAAACAACATCATCATCAGACATTTTTACCAATTCCTTGATTCTTTTTAGGGAAATTCGTCCAAACAGTGTCTGAACTTTTCCAGACTATTAATTTTCATACCTATACTTTGAAAAATGTCATAATGGTACCTGAAGTTTTGGCCCCGACCCAATTTCCGTACCTAGCAACAGTAAAGTCGTCAACGGCGTTAAATTTTGAGGGGTAAATCTGGAACTTCAGGTATTCTCAAGAGAAAATCTTCCAAACAGTGTCTGAACTTTTCCAGACTATTAATTTTCATACCTATACTTTGAAAAATATCAAAATGGTACCTGACGATTTAAGCCCGACCCAATATTCATACCTAGGAACAGTAAAACCGTTGACTCCGTTGAACAGTACCAGAAAAGTATGCCAATAACTACCGTTGGGTTCAAACATTGCCCCCCAGACCTCGAAGTCAAAGGTCTTCGTCTTACCTCAGTTGAGAGCCGCAGAACTCAGCTACCTACCTCAGTTTTCTATCAGGAGAAAAAATTGAACTCGGGTTCTTTACTCCTAACAGAAGCTCTGGTACTAGAAGATATGTTGGAATTCGCTATTACAGATCGAATCCACAATGTGAGGCGTCAACCACCCAATTATTCCCTCTCAGTGATGGCTTCGCCGGCAACGCGATCTTCTCCAGCATCTTCTCTGCTTCGATTTCAATCAAAAATCCCAAAACCCACAATCCAAAAAATCAAATTCAATTATTTGCAGCTGAAATCAATTTCAATTTTTCTTTTTTTGATGGGTTTGGGAGAAGACAACAGAGAAGAAGGAAAGAAAAGTCGTGATTAGGTAGATGCATGTGGAAATTTTGGTAGCTATAACAGCAAAAATGGTTTGGTTTGCAAGGGTTTGCTCGGTTTTAAGCCTAGTTCACCAGATAATTGGAATCATGGAGATTATTCGGGTGGATGCACAAGGAAATTTCAATGCTTTAGGTTGGAATCCGACGAGTCTGATAGCAAAGGAATCTGAAATTTTGGTAATTCCACTTTGGGTCAAGTCTGGGTCCGATCTCTGTCGGAAATGGAATGGCGAAGCGATTCCGATCTCTGTCAAAACGAGATGTCGTAGTTTGGGCAATCTGCTAGACAGCCTTGACGCGAGACCCTAAGTCAGGTTCTGGGGTGTCGGAGGACGATTCCGAATTCAGGTCGTCGATGTAGATGAAGGTCGGGTTCCGATCAAGTATGGGTCTGAGTACGGCTGTTGGCGGTGGTCTGGCATCGTACGCCGATCTTCCTGAGTTCTTCTGGATACGGGTATATGAATATTTAGATCTAGGTATACCATGTTGATATTGGTATTTGAATCTCGTATTGGGCATGGTAGTTATTGGCATACTTTTCTGGTACTGTTCAACGGAGTCAACCATTTTACTGTTCCTAGGTATGAATATTGGGTCGGGCTTAAATCGTCAGGTACCATTTTGATATTTTTCAAAGTATAGGTATGAAAATTAATAGTCTGGAAAAGTTCAGATACTGTTTAGAAGATTTTCCCTTGAGAATACCTAAAGTTCCAGATTTACCCCTCAAAATTTAACGCCCTTGACGACTTTACTGTTGCTAGGTACGGAAATTAGGTCGGGGCCAAAACTTCAGGTACCATTATGACATTTTTCAAAGTATAGGTATGAAAATTAATAGTCTGGAAAAGTTCAGACACTGTTTGGACGAATTTCCCTTCTTTTTAATCAAAAAGAACAAAACTATAATTAGATGTGAATTGCGTACTCTTACTTAGCTGTTGGTCCATCTGATCATCTATGGTTGGAAAGTTGATGACCTAACGAACCTATAAACCTCAAGTTATGTGTTGTGCTATCGATGTGGTTTGCCCCAACTTCAACTAATTGACACAGCTCTACCTTCAGATATTTTTCCATGATTAGCAAACTTAACCCGCAATTATATTATTAGGACTACATGTCGTTCATCAATGGACACCAAAGTTGTTGGTATGCTTAATTAAGATGCGCAACCTATCATTCCTTATCTCCGTATCCTTTCCAATTTGTGGTCTCTCTAGTCAACTCCGAGAGTTTAATACAAATTTAGATGTGCTTTCACATAGACTTGTTGAGGCCAAACTATGTCTATATATATTAGGGCAATATTATTTCCTCCATAGAAAGTCCACTTCTTCTATGATTTTTTTTATTCGACTAAATCTTTTTATATTTTGAAAGCAAAGGGATTTGAACTTAATATGCCAAATATCAATCTAAAGACTCTGAATATCAACTGCCATATATAAAGCAAAGAATTTGTTCTTCTAAATGAAAGGAACAAAAATATTTCCCTTTGAAGTTGTTTATACCTTCTTTAGTAGCTCATGACTACTTCTTTAGCTAAAAAAGAAAGAAAAAAAATTCTTTCTTCATGCACTGGACTAGAGTCATGTTGATGCCTTTGAACTTTTCATCATTACATAAACACTACATTTCAGCAACATAAAGAAAAAGCATGGCATCTACAATGTCAAATCTAAGAACTACCTTATGAGATCAAACTTAAGCCTTTCATATAAGACAAAAGAAAAATTAAGAGAGAAAAAAATATGATGGATAATTTTAAACCATACTATACTTTACCAATTTTGAATCGCTGATTGCTTGAAAAAAACATATATATTGTTTAAGGAAAACCAAAATTGGGAGAGAATTGAGTCATCTTTTCATTGATAATAGGGGCCCTCTTTATATAGAAGATTACAAGACATAGAATCAGAATTGTAAAGGAAAGATAATCGTACAATTAATCGGATATCTATAAATATTTTTGAGAATATCTCTAATTCTAAACCCTATTACAACTAGGTCAAGTAACCTAGAGTTTGGGCCAGACACATATTCTGAATTTACTTGAACACTCCCCCTTGTGTCGCCCAAACGTGGTGCTCCTCTCGTTGCCTCATTAAAAACCTTGCCGAGTAACAAAAACCATGTGGGACAAAAATAACCTCGGTCGAAGGGGAAAAAGAACACAACACACCCTTCACGTTTCGAGACCATACATATAAACATCTCCCCCTGATGTCTGCATCTCCCCCTGATGACTACGGTCATGGGAGTTCGGATAACTTCCGCAAACGATGCTACCAACATGTTTCTCGAAAGTGGAATTTAGGCAATGACTTAGTGAGCAAGCCTGCCGCACTGTCCTAAAATTGAACATAGTTCACTTTAATCTTGAGGAGAGTCTGTTGTTGCTGATTATACTTGGTGTGGTCGCTTTTGATGTAGCCTTGCTTCAAAACAAGCAGCATTATCCTATATGCTCGTAGGCTCATCTGTGGTAGACTTCAAACCACTATTGTTTCGAACATGCGTAATTATGGATCCAATCCATATACATTCACGAACCACTTTGTGAAGAGCAATAATCTCTACATTGTTCGAAGATATAGCGACTAGGGTCTGTTATGTAGACCTCCAAGATATCACGGTCTTTACTGATGGTGAACACTTAACCAGTTTGGGAATGACCTTTGTGTGGGTCAGAGAGATACCCAACATCAGCAAAACCTTCCAAAACGCTTATCGTTTTAGGATGGAGATAGTGGACGTAGACCAGTGTTGGCGGCGTTCCTGGTGTGTGATGGGTCCGAATCCATCGTCTCTCTGTAGGGATAGAACAAGTTCATATCAATCATACATCTCAAGTACCGAATGGTATCTTTTACACCAATCTAATGGCGTCGCGTTGGCGCAAAGCTATACCTTAGCTAACAAGTTCACTGCAAATGAGATGTCCGGTCTTGTGCATTGAGCTAAGTACAATAATGCGCCTATTGTACTCAAGTAAGACACTTCTGCCCCTAGCACATCTTCGTCATCATCCTTCAGACGAAGAGGATCCTTTTCAGGATCAAGACTACGGACGATCATGGGGGTGCTTGAAGATTTGACATTGTCAAAATGCCTAAGAATTTATCAACACGATGCTCAAGTTCCAAACCGAGACATAATCGTGTTCTCCCAAAATCCTTCATCTCAAACTCGAATTTCAAGTGTTCAGCGGTTTCCCTTAACTCTTTAAGGGCTTCTAATGAAGATCATGTCCAACATGAACCGCGATAGAATCCGAAACTTGTTATGGAAACGCGCGGGCATATCCCTTCCCAATCAAGTAGTCACTTTAGTGAGCGTTTCAATCTTATTGCAAACGCGCTTCGTGGTCTAAAGCCACTTGACTTGGGTAAATGAAGTTCACCATGAACCTTCATGTACATTCCGTATCTAGATACCCATAGAGATACGCAGTGACCACATTTGTAAGCTGCATGTTTAGTTATTCGGAAACTACCAAACTGACAGGGTAGTGGAGTGCAATGACATCCATTACGAGAGGATATGTCTCATCGTAGTCGATTCCAGGACGTTTTGTGAGAGAAGCCTTGCGCCATAAGGCGAGATTGCCATATCTTTTTCTCATCACGCTTTCTAACGAAGACCAATTAGTCAATAGGTTTTATGTTAGGAGGTGTTAGCATCACTAGCTCAAAAACCTTCCTCTTCGTTAGAGAATCCAACTTAACCTGGATCGCATCTTTCCATTTAGGCCAATTATCTCTACGTTGGTGATTACACGCATGTAATTGTATCTAAAACACTAGAAATAAGCTAATTCTTGAGACAATTATAATGTAATTAATCCAATTTTTATTTATTGTGTCAGTGGTTAGAGCACCCACTACCTATGTATGAAGTCATGGGTTCGAGTCACCATGGGGGCAGGAATGAAACTCTTTGATCCGCTTTTTTTTTATTTTTAAAATCCAATTTTTATTTATTGTGTAGGAAATAAGCGGAGTTGAGAATTCTGGAAGAAAATGGTGCAAAAATGGAGCTAATTGGAGTTTCCGAGAAAATGACGAATTATTGACACGGTCAACCATGGTCAATGCAAGCTAGAGAGCAAAACCCGACTAGTCCCTTAACAACATACGTGGATATTCGAGATTGTGGAAAGTCGGAAAGAAAGAAAAATAGAAAAGAAAAAGAACAAGAAGAAAATTGAAGAAAATGAATGAAGCTTAGTTAATTAAGTTAATTAATTAAAGTGATTAATTAGTTAATTAATCAAAGCAAAGATTGCACCCTTCTCTTCCAAAACCCACGTGCAGCATAATGAATGTAATTATACATTTGACCAATTGCACACTTTCATTAATCTCTTCGCCATTTACATGCTGCCACCTCATCATAGTTTTATCTTCTTTCCCATTCTCTCCCAGCCACCCGAGTAGACCAAGCCACAATTAAAACCCTTCATATATTCATCCCCTCTCTCACACGATAACACCTACAGCGCCGCACTCACCATTTTCAAAGGGGGAGGACATCACCTTTCCACCCTTCCATTTCTCTTATTTTCTTTACTTTTTTTGTGGGTATTTAGAGGATTTCTCACTCAAGCTTCAAAGAATCATCATCAAGAGCACCACACCTCTATTTTGGGTAGTTGGGTGAAGAAATTACTTGGTTCATACTAGCTCATAGCTAGAAGTGACCAAGCTAACTCTCCTCTCTCTTCCTTATTATCTATTTTATAATTTTATTTGCTATTGATGATGTATTTGACTATGGATTGTGAGTAGTTCAATTTTGGGAGTTAGGGTTGTGAAGCCCTAACTCATATTGTATAAATATTGATGCTTTACTTTTAATAAATGCAATTTTCATTGTGTATGCTTTAAATCCGAATTTATTGGTTATTAGAAGCATGTTTCTAGGCTTTGTCAACCTTTGAAATTATGCTGTGGGCAATTGTGATGAATAGATTGATAAATTGACAACTTATTAGTCTTGTGGCATCTAGGATTTAAGTGTGGTGACCATTAGCTAGCTTAATTGTAGCTAAGCTTGCTTGGGTCTCTATTATCTTGCACTCTAGGCCTCTAATTTTGGATATTGCGGCCTTAATCGGCGTAATGCCCAAATTAGAGAGTTGATTGTGGCCTTAACCGGCATAGTCAATACATCGAAAGGATAATTGGTTTAGTAGCCTTAACCGGTACTAGATACGGGACTCAACATATATAGGAAATGCATGTATTTGTGAAATTGGCATCGATGTTTACAAGATAGTTAGTGTGAATCACCCGACACTCCCATGTTTCCATTAACTTGAAATCCGAATTTAATTTCTTGCTTGATAATTAGTTGTTTGCTTTTATTTTTGTTTGCATTTAATTTAGTTAATTCTCAATTCAAAACTCCCAAACAAAATTCTACCTTCCATTGTGCATAACTCATTTGGGCTACAAGTTAGTGGATTTGATTAGGCTTAGTGTGAGCTAAGCCGAGCATTGCCGAGGCTTGGTGCCTTGTGAATATTATTTTACTTTATTTTATTTTATTGTATGCTTTTAAGTTATTCTAGCGCCAATTATCTCGGTTGGGTCCAACACCTAATCCCTGAGGTACGATAATCAAGGTTCAAATACTTTCCTTACTTGACAACGATTCGTACACTTGCGAGAGTCTATGATTCAAGTCAGTTGGCATTCATTCATCAACGGAGCGTGGTTCGATATCATCGAACTCAACAAACTCATGCGCAACTACATCATCAATTATGATGGAGTTTCTATCCCACGTCTCATGTACACTAGTGTAATTTTCAAATAGCTCTATATTCTCAGGAATAGGTTCTGACGTTGAGGCGTCCCCCAACGATAACCATAATCCGGAAGATTCTCATGAGACGGATTTTGAGTGTCGATTATCCAAGGATTGAGTTGTGCTAAAGTATCATTCGAACCCACGGGCCTCCCACGCATCCTAGCTGGGGCCATGGCCTATAACGCCAGAGTGCCACTCTCTTTGGCTTTGGAGCCATGCCTTCCTCCTTGTAGGGTGGCGCTACGTCCTCTCGTAGGGACGTCCATCCTTGCAGGCATGTTTGCAGCAGATATGTGTGATCTCGTCACTTTAGTGGGGATCGAGATGAGACATAGTGGGGACAGACCACGACAATTCCTGTCGTTCCTGCTAAACATTCATGTTCTTATCTCCCCTTAACGACGGGAAGACTGTCTCATCAAAGTGACAACCCGCAAATCTAGCGGTAATGAGATCGCTTTGCAAGGGTATTAAGTGGCGGACGATTGTCGGAGTCTCAAATTCAACGTAGTTGCCCATTCATCTGTAAGGACCTGTCATAGTGCGCTGTGGCGGCGCAATTGCACATAAATGGCTCACTCAAATGTGCGTAAATACGATACTTGTATCTAGTCACTAGCTGTAACGCAGAGGTAGATTGAGTGACGGTGGGTCGTAGACGAATTAACATAGCTGCATGCGATATTGCATCACCTTAAGCAGATATAAGGAGATTGGTGCGCATTACCAATGTCCTGACTACCATCGTAGTCGTTTCCGCGAGACCATTTGGGTGTGTTTATGAGAATATGATGTCCAACATCAGTCCCATCGCAATATCCATCGAAAGTCTTCTATGTAAACTCTCTAGCATCGTCAAGTCCAATTGACGGAATAGGATGATCCGGGGAGTGAGCCCGTTGTTATATGATATGTGCTAGGAGTGTAGTATAAGCAACATTACAAGTGGACAATGGCACAACACGTGACCAGCGTGTTTGCGTGTCAACCAACATCATGAGATATTTAACCGTCCGCAGGTTGGTTGAATCAGTCCACAGAATCCCCATGGATTCTATGTAAGAACATAACGAGTATTTTCATATCCTTTGCATAGGACGGTCTCAGTACTAATTTCCCTAAGGAACGGGCTTTGTAAAACGAGCGAGAGGCCTTAGAATCAACCAATGAGGATTTTGGTTGGGCCTAAGTGTCTGAAACGCTATTTGAAGCAAAGTTGGTGATTGCAACATCACCTGGGGCGTCATCACCATGATGTACGCTATCCATGACGTCATGGATAAGGACTATGCCAGCCCTAGGCTGGTGGTGGACGACGGCTACTCCGGAGGCAGTCACACTTAGTCCAAGAATCAACTTTTGATTCATGCTTCATTTCGCTTGATTGAAAGGATGTCAATGTGAAGTCTTTAGTAGACGGATCATCATATCATGACTAGGATGACCTAGCCTATCGTGATAAAGTCAATATGTGTCTAAATCCAAGAGATCTTCTCTCATGACTTTATTGGATTTAATAGCTCGAATAGTGACATAGAGTCCACTAGAGAGACACATAAACTTTTCAAAGATGCGTCTTTGTTCGCAATCTTTAGAGGTATTGCAAAGGAACTTATTTCCGTTCTCTACATGCATTTTCGCATGGAATCCGTTGGCTATTTATAGGTGCGATTTGCTCTAGGAGCGTAGAGAGTTTCTGTGACAATAATCAAGGTGCCATTTGGCAGGGGAACTTGGGCTATTCCATGTCCTTGAATTAATACTGATGGCCCAGCCATCGTAGTCACAAAGTAATATGCTCAGAATCAAAATGGAGTCATAATGAAAAGAACTCAAAATTTTATTTATAAGCCAACAGAGTACATCATTGTCTCTTAACCATTAGGAGAATCTAATCCAAATGCTAGCTAATGCAAAACAAAGGTAGTCGTTTGACTTCTTTCGGTAACTCCAAAATAAATATGACAAGGTGAGTAGAGAGATGTCGGTGGAGCAACGCTCGCTTAGTACCACTTATCTCAAAACCTTCCTAGACATCATACTTATTTTGGATGAGCCTATGTGAAGAAAAACCAAACCAATGGCATTTACTACAAAGTATATGGCAATTGCCTATTACATCTCTTGGAAAAATAAAGACTTAAACAAAATTGGCGATCTATTGATCCCAGCCAGATTTGTAGTCTTCAACCCTTCACTCTAGATCATCTTCTTGATCTTCTTGTTCCACATAGTGAGCTTCTCTTGCTTCACAATATGCTTTGTAGACGGTGACAATTTCTTCACGAGCTCTAGAAATGTGTGTCCAATGATCGGATACTCCACATCGAGAACATACATCTCTTTGCTCAGACTCCATTGATTGAGGCGCTTTGAAAGCGTCATTTAGATGACTCTTAGTGTTGGTGGCGCCACTAACATGGCCAGAAGCGTTGCCTCTCTCTCTCTTTCCACGTTAACCTCTTCGATTCCGTGTTCGCCTATTTTGGCGGTTACCTTCCCAAGTAGAGCGATTATATGGACCAGAACGTCCAGAAGTATCCCTAAGATTAGGGTTTCGCTCTTGGCGCCATCTCTTAGGGGTGCGACTATAATTGGATTCCGGAATAAGCTCTCTTTCTACGGATCTCGAATTATAGTTCTTCACAAGGATGTTGTCATGCTTTTCAGCGACATTCATAGCTCCAATAAGCTCATGAAACCTTGTGATCCGTCCTGCAGTAACATCGATTCGATAGTTATTAGCAACCATCAATGCAGAGATGGGGAAGGTAGAGAGAGTCTTCTCAATCAACATCGTATCTGTGATCTCTTTACCACAGAATTCCATTAAGGATTTAATGCAAAGTGCTTCCGAGTTGTAGTCAAGAACTGCCTTGAAATCACAGAAGCGGAGGCTATGCCATCTCACTTCTAGGTTAGGAAGCAGGGAGTTACGGACGTTGCCAAATCTTTCTTCGAGTGAGACCCACAGCCTTCTGGGGTCTTCTTCATTCATACACTCGTACTGGAGCGAATCATCCATATGACGAGTCATTAGGATGATGGCTTTCGCCTTATTTGCCTCTAAGGCTGCTCTATTTGCTTCCAAATCTTGAGCTTGCTCAACACTTAGTACGTCCTGGCTAGACTCGAGAATTATATCTAGGATTCCATCGACCTTGAGATTCTGGCGAAAATCACGAACCCACCTGTGATATCCAGAGCCAGTTGTTCCCAATGGAGCAAAGTCCAATTTGTTCAGGTTACTCATCCTGAAAGAGAACAAGAAAAATGGTTAGTTTCGGAGCGAAAAAGCTACCACGAAAACATATAAAATTCCTGAGCATAATCGCTTCCAAGAAATTAGAAATTTCTGAGCGTAATCGCTTCCAAGAAATTCAATTCCAAGAGGTATTGGATTAGATCGAAACAATGACGTAAGTGGTCGATCATAAATTCTCTACAAACTCTAAGTTTGGAGATCTCAACAAGCTCCAAGCTTGGAGTGAGCACGAACCCCCAGAGTTCGGCTAAATTAGGTCTCCCTTATGATGAAGAAAGGGGGGTAGAAGAAGGGAGTTTGCAAGTCCCCGAGAAAAAGAAGAGAAAAGAAATAAAAACTTCAAAAACGGAAATTTTTAGTAAAAAATACCTCGAAATAGGTCACCGGAAATTTGACCGGAAAAAGTGCCTGGAAAGTTGACCGGAAACGATCGACTGATGGTGACCAGCATTGACCGGTGCTGACGTGGCAGTGAGGTCCAGAGCTGACGTGGCAGTGGGTCCGAATGCTGACGTGCCAGTGGCCTGCGTCTGTGGGCCTCTGGGCTTGGGCTTTTGGGCTGCCTTCTTTTCCTTTTTTTTTTTTTTTCTTTATTCTGCCGGTTTTTCTACAAGTCGGTTCAGTAACTTTTAGACCGGTTTTTAGAGTTCTGTTTCCGGTTCCTGGATCCTGGGATCGAGACGCTGCTGGTAGCAGAGTTTAGTAGCAATCGGAGGTCCGGAAGGTGGTGAACCGGTGCAGGAATCCCTTTTTTTCTTTTTGGAGGGCTGGTTTGATACTTCCGGTGGCCGGTTCGGTGGTTTTCCGGCCGGTTCTGGAATCCTGGGATTGAGGGCTTCAATATATGTTGCGGTGGTGGCTAGGGTTTGAAGGCTACGAATTTAGGGTTTTAGGGTTAGAGCTTCGTGCTGATAACGTGTTTAAGGAAAACCAAAATTGGGAGAGAATTGAGTCATCATTTCATTGATAATAGGGGCCTCTTTATATAGAGGATTACAAGACATAAAATCAGAGTTGTACAAGGAAAGATAATCATACAATTAATCGGATATCTATAAATATTTTCGAGAATATCTCTAATTCTAAACCCTATTACAACTAGGTCAAGTAACCTAGAGTTTGGGCCAGACACATATTCTGAATTTACTTGAACATATATATATTTTAATATAAACGTCAATAAACAACCTATAATATTACAGCTGAGAAAATATAATAAACTAGTCTGTGAGTCAAACTCAAGACATTTTGCTTATAAAATAAGCACTAGACCAAATAGTATCGGGCTGAAAAAAAAAAATTATTGCTTGTTGAATATAAGTTAATATAACACAAGTTAACTAACTATATCAGTGCCGGTTTTGAAGCGGTTCAGTGGCTGTTGCAATCGCATGATGATGGTGAGTGTGAGTCAGTCATGGCAGAACTACCCTGCCCACGATGGTGTTGCGGTGATGCACGGGGAGATTGCAGAGGGGGTGCTCAGAAAGCTTTGGAGGCCCAAATTTGTTTGGGTGCCGAAAGCCAGTGGACTTTGGGTGCCCAAATCAGTTTTGGGTACCCAAATCAGTTTTGGGTACCCAAATCAGTTTTGGGTACCTTTTGGACTTGGGCTGTTTCGCAGTCCCAATTGATGGACTCTAATTCTTTAGGTTTCGTATTTGGAATCCCGGAGGTTTGATTCGACAAAATACACTACTGTTTGGCATCTGTGGTACTAGAGAATCTTCTGGAGTAGTACTGAAGGAGGATTCAAGCTATTTTGTCATTGGATGTTCGATGAGTGGACCTATCTCTATGTACCACTGTGGGTACTACCACATCTTCTTGTTCTGTCTAGAGATGACAGCGAAAGGGTATGTAATGGCCACTTTGGCTTGAGGCTAGCACAAATTTCTTATCGTTTGATAACACTCTAACATTGTTATCTGGATGTGTTACAATATGATTGTATCTATTATATGAAGTAATTCTTTTATTAAAAAAAAACCAACTATATTGGAAAAAAAAATTTGTCCAAATATAACTTCAGTGTTAATTTGATTGATACACACACGTGTCGTTTTTTCCTGTTTTATAGATGTCTATCAGTTGCAATATCAAGTACTAGATTTTTTTTTTTTTTGGAAAAGCAAGTACACTAGATTCTTGCTAAGGAGTAATTCTTCTTTTAGATGAATGAAAATTTGAAATATGAAGAATACTTATTCTTTAATCTTCCACTCAAGCAAGCATGACCAGAAGGTAAAAAGGAAGGAAGAATCTTTGTGCCTCTATATTTTTTTATTGTATTTTCCACTTCTTTTATATATGTTCTTCTTCCTTGATGCAACTTGTCCTCTATGTTAAGCATTTCCAGGATACAATTTGATTTTGGGGCGTCCCTTGATGGAATCGAGGAGATCTTACTGCTAGTAGTGGATCATGAAGAAAGCTCTATCCCATCCCAGAAAGCGAGTTGGAGATCTGATCCCATATTACATGACAATAAGATTCTCCAGCTATTATAGAAAAGCCACGTGTCCTAATTCACACATTTGTTTTTACTGAGTAAAGTGCTTTCACTTTAAATCTCAGTAATCCTTTAGCAGTCATGAAATCTCGATTTTTTAATGAAAGGAATGACCAACTCCAGTCTCTATTAGCCGGCGGCTTGTGCCCTATGTCATGCATGATAAGCTTCCATGATTAAAAGCAAGTAAATTTCACTTAGTGCTAGCCAAGAAGGATAGCTATATGAATCAATGGTCCTAAAGATGAAAAAACCATAATATAAGGCAATTGAATATGAATCTGGTATTTTCTGGTAAAAAGCCAACTCCCTCCTTAGAGATCGTGCAATCTGGTGTGTTAAAAGACATGGTGAACAATGACATGAACCTGCGATAGATCAAATACACATATTCTATTGAAAGTAAAGTTCCAGTTGCTTTCATGCATTATTTCATCATCTGATTCAACTTCGAAATCCAGAGTGTACCAACAAATAAGATGGGATTCAGCCCTCTAGGAATACCATCAGGAGTCACTGCCATTCGAATTCTAAATATAATTTTGTCAACTGCATACATTTCCTTTGATCATTAATCAACTATGTTATAACATAAAACTGAATGAACTGAATTTTAATAACAAGGGAAAAATGGAAGATTCAACGCATATGGGATTACATTGTACATGCATTTTTTTTTTCTTTCCTGTTCTTCCTCTCAGAGATAGACAAAAGCCTTAACCTACACTAGTACTTCCTCTTCCTTATTTTGAAACTCATAGATCGGATGACATTGTCATCAGCTTTCAAATTCTGTTCAAGAAACTCGAGAGACTCAGGTTTTGTGAAGTACGTAAAGAGTAGGTAGATGCCATCCAGGTAAGTGTTGGATTCTCCAGCTTTGTTTTTCTTCTGGATGCTATAGGCTAGTGGAATCACTCCTCTGTTGAAGACTTCCACATACATGCCACCTCCAGCTATAAGCAACTGCAAAACATGAACAGTCAAACTTGCAACAACTAAACTTCTGAGTTTTATAACTTCATAGGAACTACGGGTTGCATAAGTTAATCTGATGATTTGCCACAGACACCATTATTCTATTCATTTCAGATAAGTTGCAAGGTTGATAATAGCATGCTCTAATGAAATAACCATGAGCCAAACCTCAACTGATTTCTGAGCAGTTTGTTATCTTAATAATATAAAACCTCAATTATATTCAGATAAGTTCTTACTTGTTTATAAGAGGTGGATAATTATGTCTAAAGTTCTAGCCAGTATGAAACTCAATTAAGTCCAGATAAGAGAAATGAAAAATCTAAAGATATTCATAGCTAAACAATGGCTTATAGAAAGCATGCATGGAGGGGTAAGACAATGAAACTTAGATTCAGGGAGTAAACAACGGCATTTCTTGACATCAGAGGATTATTTGGGTGATCCATGGGAATGATATGATCCTACTGCGCTTTTCCAAGCATTTGCTCTAAGGAAGGTCTTTTGTCCGATAAATTCCCAGCTTCTCAAGATGATAGCATTAAATATAACAAAGAACATAAGGGGCAGAGCTTGTGTTTCACATAAGTATTGTAGTTAATTGCGCATCAATCATCTTCACTCTACTACAACCCACTCTATGCAAAGATTTGAAATGGAATCAAGTGTTTCAGCAGAAATATCATCGCACTTCCAAAAACTAAACACATTATGGAATGTGAAGATTGCTTCTCCATAGAAAACAGACCCAAAAGTTGTTATGACGTGCGGGGGTCAAGTTCATCAGCAAGGTACCATCTTCACTCCAATAAAGAAAAGCATTTCCTAGTTCAGACCACAATGTAAGGCTTTTAAAATTCAAAGATCACTGAAATGCCCAAAATCCTAAATACCTTCCATCACAGCCTTCAGTTCTTGTTACACATTTCGACTATTGGCAAAATAACCAACTCCATTGCACCACCTTCAAGCACAAGCTAAGTCTATGATCCTAAGTCAACACATTTCTTACTTTTGACCTCACAATTTTCGCAGCCACCAAACCAAAGCAGAATTGAAACCCACAAAAAGTAAGCAAATTTAAAAGCCTCTTACCTCCTCATACTTCTGGGTAAGAGCCAGTCTTTCATCCTCAGACATATCGGGTCTGAGAACCGCCATGGTCTCGTACTGCCGGAGCCCCGGCGGGCACGGCGGGTCCTCCTTGTCCTCCGCGGCGGTTAGGCCCGGCCCGGACGGAGAATTCGGGTCGTCCTCCGACTGGAACCCGCCGCCCTCGAAGAACGAGCCGGAGAACTCCAGCGACTGGACATTGACGGTCAGGCCCGAATTGCGGCCGGGTCGGGTCCGGTGAACGAGAGGCTTTGCAGTTGTGTGAGGGAAGGAGAGGGATGGGATTTGGGAGAGAGTTTTGGGGCGAAACAGGAAATTCGAAGCGGTGGAAATGAGGGAGGAAGTGGAAGCTGCCATTGTTCGAAGCAGAGAGAGTGTGTTCCTCAGTGGATAGTTGATAAGGAAACTGGGGATGACTATTATGGGAGGCCGGACAAAGGGACTATCAACGACGCGTCGTATATTCATTGGGCTCGATGGTAGATAGAACCAAGCCCAATTCAGTGAGTCGTTTATAGTCAGTTCCTACACGACTCGAAATCCGTACAAAAAAAAATGGGTTGAACTCATATGATAAAAAAACGAGTCATTTTCATGTCAATCCACCAAAAACGGGTTATGTGTATGTAAAGCCGCTAACATAAAATTACCTCGTATAATCTGTTTATTAAAAAGATCGATTCCGATTATATGAAATTTATATACAATACCCGTTAGAAATAAGTAATCTTTTAAATATTTAGGAGTTTAGTGTCTAAATGGATTAAGTGGTGAAGTTATGTATCATTATTTCAAAATTTCATGCATTTTTTCAATAAAAATGTCTTAAATGAGTCAAGTGGTGACCACTTTTTTATGGTTTAAATGAATCATCGAATTCAACCCGACACGACCTATTTATTAAACGGTTCAGGCATGTCACTCATTTAATAAATAGATTAGGTTTGATTTTGTAATTTTGATACGATTATGAAATAGGTTGAGTTTGAGTTTTCCTACTATGACACGCTTAATACCGACTCAACTCATTGACAGCCCTACAGTCGTTTTGGTTTTGGTGCATGATTTCATTTGAGCTGGGTGATGGATAGAACGAAGCCCAATCCAAGTATAGACTAAGCCCAGCCCAATTCCACACTGAACCCCCATATTTCTTGTTGGAAAAGAAGCAAAGAGTGGTAGAAGTCTGAGAGAAGCAAAAGGAAAAGCGAAAGCAAAACCAGAGAGAGAGAGAGAGAGGCGAAGGTCGAAGAAGACGAGAATGGATGCGAAGCTAAACGAGCTGACTCAGAACTTCGGGCGTTTCAAAGCGGCGTTGGTCCGTAATGATTTCGATACAGCTGCCAACCTCTTATCGGATCTGAAGGTACCTTCCGATTTTTCAAAACCCTAACTTTGTTTCCTCAATTTGGGATTCTAAGCTGGTTCTGGACATGTTTTGATAGCTAGTATCTGTGTTCTTCTCTGCTTAGTGCTAAATTAGATGATCAATCTTGTGAATTGCAGCTATTCGATTAGGTTTTTGGGTCAATTGGAGTCTGTAGTTAAGTTTGCAGTGCTTCAAAGCTCTTTACTTTTTGGCTTGCGGCACATAGTGAATAAGGAGTAGGACTGTAGGATATATATGCTACAGTGTATCTGTGCTACAATTTGTTTTAACTTGATTTGTGATCGCTTTGTGCAGTTTTCTGTAGCTTTGTTTTGGATGCGTGTTTTCTGGTTAACTGTAGTCTGTAGAAGAGAGATGTGAGGCAAGAGCACCAATGTGAAACCTAAAGAGATAAATGTATTGACATCTGAGAGAAAAAAAACAAGGATTTTTGATACACCTAATACTGCTAATAGTGTGCAATTCTCGGTATGATTATTTATCTGTGTGAGTGTGCCAAAAGAGCCCAGGTAGTTCTTCAGCTGGTTGTTAAGCTGATAGGTGAAAAAATGCATCTCATGGACACTTTCTGGAGGCATTAGGAATTTACTTTCTCGTTAGATTTCTGATGTTTGTGTATGGGCAGAACTTAACTTGGTTGTTGGTTTTGCAGGTCATGCTGACTGAATTCAGCAGCCTACCGCCCCTGTATCAAGATACACATAATGCGGCTAAGGAATTAGAAGTAGCAAGTAATGTTCTTGACTGAATTCACCTAATGCTGTTGATTTTGTATTCATATAGAGTTCATTATGTTGCCTGATATATTGTAAGAGAAAAGCACTAGTTTCCAGATATTCTGCCTATTCACTTGCACTTATATTGTTTGTGAACTTTCAGGGGATATATATGAGCATGCTGTTCTTCTTAGTGTGAAGACTGAGGATCAGGATGCATTTGAGAGGGATTTCTTTCAGCTGAAGCACTACTACACAGATGTTCGGTAACTTATCACAACCCTAAACTTTCTTTATAGTTTCACTCTATTGCAAAAACTGAGGCATCTACAGTATAGGCATCTACTGTGACATTGAGCAGAGGCCAAATTTGTCACAGTGAACACGCTCACGAAAGTATTTATATATACCCGTCTTTGAGAATACATGAGTGTGTGTGTCTACATGGCTTTAGATGTAATTTCTAAAGTAAAGATAACACATTTTCTGCTGCAGAGCTATTGTTGGTTTTGTCCCTGTATGCAGTTAGAACGCTGTTTATTGTCTATCACTTTCTCAGTCCTTTTAAAATTTAATATTTTGGTTTACATGGTTTTAAAGGAGTTTACATTTCTTTTGGACAGTAACCGACTTCCTCCATCCACCCAAGAGTACCCAATCTTAGGTCTCAACCTGTTGAGACTCCTTGTCCAGAATAGAATAGCTGAGTTCCACACAGAACTGGAACTGCTCTCCTCCGCTGCTTTGGAGAACCCTTGCATCAAGCATGCAGTGGAGTTGGAGCAATCCTTTATGGAGGGAGCTTACAATCGGGTGTTGCATGCTCGACAGACAGTGCCACATGAAACTTATGTTTATTTCATGGATCTGCTGGCAAAAACAGTCAGGTAATTATTTTCCTTCAGGTATAGTGGTAATATTGCGTGACAAGAAAATGTAATTAATATTAGCAGTTGGCTCTTGGTCTTTGTTCTTTTTTCCGTTTGTAAGTCTCCGTCAATGCATTTCAGTTTCTATTGTGGATGATGTAAAAAAAGCATTTTTCTATGCATAGCTTAGTTCTTCATATCATATTTTTTCCATCTACTTGTGAAAATTTTTGTTGGTTGATCTGTTTTGTAACTTGTAGGGACGAGATAGCTGGCTGCAGTGAGAAGGCATATGATTATCTGTCAATTAAGGATGCACAAAAAATGTTGCTGTTCCCTTCTGAGCGTGAACTTTTGGCCTATATCAACGAGGTAATGTCATACGCATGCTTCTAATTATCACTGCAGCATAGAAAGATACTGCCTTTTTAAGACTGTTCTCCCTGAATACAGGATCATCCTGAGTGGGAAGTAAAGAATGGCGGGGTCTATTTCCAGAAGGCCAAGGAGACCGCCCCTTGCAAGGAGATACCTTCTCTGCAGCTTATCAACCAAACTCTCAGTTATGCAAGAGAGTTGGAGCGGATTGTGTAAGGAAAAAGCTGCTGCATGTGGTTATTCAGAGCACCCATCGACTGTGCTGATACTGTCGCTTCAATTTTCTTTTCAATTGTAGTAGTATGCAGGATGCAGCCTAAAAATGTGTCAAAACTGTATTTCAATTTGACCACTTTCGTGGCAATCAGCATTTACAGCCGGGATTAATCATACTATTGGTACTTATTGATTACTTGGAATGTTTTTGTTGGAAACTCCTTTGCTGGAAAAAAGGAAAAGGAGAAGTTCTTATTATGCTCGTTGGCTCTGCACCTATGGGAAAATGAATGAACAGCATTTGGATAGTTGCTTAGTGCGCTCGATTTATTAACGAACAGTATGGATGACAGGAATTGCTGTCGAACAGTATAAATGACAGGAATTTGAAAATACCCATGTCCGAGTGAGGTTAATGGTAAGTAACGTCCAGTGAGGTTAACGGTTGACTCGGCAAGGCAAATGTTTAACAATGCTTATGTCTACGCCCATGCGAGTGAAGCCAATGATGCCCACATCTAATGAGGCCAATGGTGCCCATATTTAGTAAGGATAACAGTGTCTGTCCACATTTATGTAAACGAGGCTAACGACGCTTCTATCTAGTAAGGATAACAGTGTCTGTCCACATTTATGTAAACGAGGCTAACGACGCTTCTATCTAGTAAGGATAACAGTGTCTGTCCACATTTATGTAAACGAGGCTAACGACGCTTCTATCTAGTAAGGATAACAGTGTCTGTCCACATTCATGTAAACTAGGCTAAGCACATCAAAAGAAATCTTATACTTTTCTAACTCCGTAGAAACCAACCTCGGAACTTTCTCTTAAAAAAAAAAAAATTGTTTGCGACCGGTTTTTTCACCGAAAAATTCTCGGTTTTGTTACTTTGGAAAATGGTAAAAAAAAAAAAAGGCATTATAAATTTTTTAAAGGTCCATCAAATCTAAAATTGCTTAAAAATCATGATTTATCTATGAGAAGATTTTGTGATAAATTAAGGACATGATTTTTTTTCCAAATAATAGTTCACATTTTGGGTGAAAATCACTATTTTTTAGACAAAAAAATCTTATATAATAGAAAGTGAAAAGGTCGGTAGTCGGTACCCACAAGATTAGAAAATCTTGCATGGTTGTGCGGTTGTGCCTCTTTTGATGTGACCCGGGATGCGAAATGAAGTGATGAACCTTTCAAGTACTTTCTATTACCCCCGTGATTCTTCAATTCCAATTACCTTTTTGTCTAAAAAGCAGAATCAATTTCTTACATCGAGTCTGTATCTAAAAAGAGAGCTAGTCGATAATAGATGGTCGATTAAATGTGTCCATCAGTGGCATTTTTAATGTCATATAAATCCAACCCTTTGATGGGGAATTACCAACTGCCATATTATTGAACATGTTGTTGGCATTTTCTTATGCCTTTAACAATGGATTGAAATCCCATAATTGCAGACTTTGCACTATAGCAAACACTTATAAATCAAAAGGGTCAGAAGTAGTTGGCTTGTAAATTGCATACTATAGATAGAGAAGCACTGGAGTAAATGTTCATGAGCTACAAAGGCATTGATCTAATTACACCAAATAAATTTCTGCAGCCAAGTCGGCAAAAACTGCTGATCTTAGTTGAGATCAAATTGAAGACTCATCTTCTCCTATCAATTTTGAGGGTCCCCAAGTTTGAAACCAATTAAAATCACCATGTGTTTGACAAGTGGCTTCGATTTGTTGATCTTATTAGGCTTTTTTCTTCTTCCACTTGCTAATATATGTGACATGATAGATTGAGACTGCTCTAAATAAATGAGGTTTATGACTTTTTTGCATGAACAAAACACATTCCATTTCTTTTGCTAGTCTTAGTCACTTGGGTGCTTCTTTATGTTTAACATATTGGGTTTGAGTGGGAGGTCAGTTTTGGATTGCAATCCTCAAAACCCAGGTGTGTTCTTGTAGCCTGTTCTGTATTGAACCCTTTTCTATATTTGTTTGAGCAGAAAATATAGAAAACTTTGAAATGTTATACCTTTTTTGATGGTTTTCCATTGACCTACACATTTGATATGTTTAGGCCATTTTAAGAATGATATCTGCAGAAATTGAAGTTTTATCTAACATGTCTTCTTTGTTTTCTTTATATAAGATTGTAGTGGTCTTATCACTCATATGTTGGTCTCTGATTATCTGACTCAAGCAACTCATTGAAGCCAAATATTTGTCTTACTTTGAGTAAATAGTTTTGGTTAGTATAATTCTGGGAACTATCATTTGAATTCTCTATTACAGGATTTTGCTTTGCAGATATTTAGCATGGCTTCTAAGTAATATCAGAAGTTATTTTTTCTATAATATGCTGTAGGTATGCAGAAAATGCTTTCTTCCTCTTTGGTTTCTTCTGCCCCGAAAGAAGCTTCACACAATGATGAACTCTTCATGAAGCAGACAGTTCTCTTCTCAGAGAATCTGAATGTGAGTTTTTCCTCCTATCATTTTATCTTATGCAAATGAAAATCACTGTTCATATTATTCTATATGAAATTTTTTCGTAACTACATAACATTATGGAATATTGTTCAAGACTTCAAGTCTATCACAAATGTTTAATTGGAAATTTAGGAATTGAAGAATCTGAGGAAACAGTTGTATTCAGCAGCCGAATATTTCGAAATATCCTACAGCAAAGAAGATCAGAAACAATTGTGAGTTGGAGATTTTTCCTCTAATTATGTAGTTTATTCAGAGAGAGGTTAATCCCTTGTAGCCTTTTCCATATCATACTAAGCTCTTGATTATTCAAACTAATTATGGTAGTGTGGTGGAGACCTTGAAAGATTATGTCATCAAAGCAGTTATCAATACAGTGGACCACTTGGGTTCAGTGGCATACAAAGTCGATGGATTTTTGGATGAAAAAGTCAGTGAAGTTTCAGAACCTGAGCTTAGGCTCTCTTGCCTTGAACAGGTCAGTTCTGTTCCTCATTACCTTGTGTACTTTTAAGTTTAACCCTTCAGCTTCAAATTTTCTGCATATTACATTTTTAATCTGTTGTCAATTAAGCATTTTGGAATGGCAGAGTTTGAACATTTTACCTCCTTTATAGTTTATACTGATTACTCATTTGTTTCTCTCGAACAATCCTAGCGACTGAGGACATTCCGAGACTTTAGCACTCAAAGAGGCTTATTCCAACATTCCTTTGCCATAAACTTTCCTAAGCACCATAAGCGATATATCTTGCCAGGCAAATATACTCTCATGCTCTTAATCACATTTGCATTTCTGCCTTTGAAGAATTCCTGAGCTTGACTGAAAGAGAAAAAGAAAAAGAAGAGAATATACACTTACAAAAGTAAAGGGTGACATTTTGTGTTCAGGTGGAGCAACCACTCATACTGTTGGCCAGTCTGCATTGATATATCATAGTGCTCAAGGGGACTTGTCTGGGACTAATACTGGTATTTATTTCATCACAAAGAATTTCATATCCTTATATTTTCCTAATTTCCTATCAATTATCAATGTATATGGCTATAGAATTTGAGACTAGGGCCTTATCTTAATTTGCTACCGTATGGTATGAGTTTGTTTGGTTATACTATGTATTGGAAGTTACTTGGGAAAAGATAATGATCAATTTATGTGAATATCTTGAAGCAACAACAAGGGAGACCTCTCCAACAGTTGTCAGGTAAATGTTATGAACAACGAGTTTTATGTTACCTTATGTATTTTGATCTAAGCTTCACCAAGCCTCTTCTACATATTTCTGATGCAGTGAAGAGTATTCATTGATGCATTCTCCAGAATCTTCACCTGGAGCTTTTCAGTTCACAAGAATCGGATCCAAACATGGTTTGTGTCAATCTTTGTTCATGTTTCTTCGATTATAATTTACGCTCAAGGCAATTTTCGTTTTACTTTTTTTCATATATATATTCAGAGAAACGAACAGTCTCACCACTTAGGTTTCCAATTCCAAGGTGTGGCTTTGTTAAGAGATCAAGCACTCTGAACTCTTCTTCTAGTGCCAAACTGCGGGTAAGCTGTTAGCAGCAAGTTTTAATACTTCACTCTGGTTTTAGGCTCCTAGCTAAACCATTCAACAAGATGTTGTTTCCAATGCAATATTAGATATGGTTACAATATCAAATGAACTTAAGATGAGACATTGTATATTTTCAGTACCCATCGGAGCCTCAGACTAGGAGATCAGCTTCGTTATCCCTTTATAATGAAAGAGACAGGACTAAAGACATTGAAGTGGATTCAAGCAAAAATAAACGATTCTATAAGGCCTTACTGAGCATGGGCAAATCTAGAAATGATACTGCATTGTACAAATATTTGGATAAGAATTAAAACAACAAAACACAGCAGTATAAGCCTATGTTTACTTTTCAGTTTTCTCTTTTGTACTTGTGTCATCCATGCCTGCAAGTTTCAAATCATTTACCTTCGATGGTTGCTTCACGCTTTGTTTTTAGTTCTGTTGTGATGTTTTGAAGGCTTTGGTCATTATTCATCAACAGTTTTGCCGTTGGCTTTCACCAAAGTAAAGACTGAATGAAATAATCTAAGCTACTTCTATTTCTCGAATCAACAGAACCAAAGGATCTAGAGATGTATCATTCATATTTACAGTCGACAATGTTGGAGAAAATCTACTGTATGAATATGGTGTTACTATTCACTAGACGCTATCACAATCCACAAGGTAAATATACAAATGGTTAAAATCCAAGATCAAAACTAGGGAATTCTAGTTCAAAACTTGGGTTTTCTTGGTTCCTTGCACAACTAGGCTCCTGGGATACAATCTTCTCGTCGTCAGCAGCATCATGAGAAAAACAAGAACTTGATCTTGATTCATCAGAAGCACATTCTCTGTTATGACGTGCAGTGTCGGCTTCAACATGGTCTGAATGAAGCTGCTTGAAACAAGTTGCAATTACAATACATTGTATCAAAGCTACAAATCTCTATAAGAAAACTTCAACCTGTGATATCAGCATAAAGAATAAATAACAGAGCTGTGCATGTGTGTTGTCTGCAGGGTTTTCAACATTGCCCCTTTTACTTGGTCGCTGTTAAGCATATCTATTTATTGAAAGAAGCAGAGTGATCTAAATTTAAATGGGAATAAGCAGGAGCGGATATACATAGATACTAGGGGAATAACAGTCCAGACCTGGTGGGAGTTTTTGATGTCTATACCCTCAGCTAATTGACTGCCACAACCGCTGGACATTGCTGCATAGTCCAATTTAAATTGAATTGCCTTATAGCTTCCTAGCTAATTTCTGAAACTAATTTCAGAAGTTTAAACAGTAAATGGTGATGAAATTTATGAAGTTCTAATAAAACTTGCCTTTAATTCCAATTTCCATAATATTGCCTGGTTCTTTATTTTCAACTGATCTGTTATGTGGTTCTGATGATTGTGATTCTGCTAGCCGAACATCTTCAGAGATATCCACCATTATAGCATCTGAAACTTGAGACCCCTTAGTTGAGGAAACTGGTTTTTCAGTGCTGTTAGCTTGACGTGAAGCTACACTCTCCTGAGCCATAGGGTTTTGGAGAAAGGACAAAATCTGATGGGCTGCACAGATGGAAAGAGACAAAGATGTCAATATGAATACACACATAAACACAACAGGATTCCCCACCCCAGGTGTGAAAAATTAGAAGAAAAGAAAGACAAGAAAATAGTAAAGGGAACAAAAAGGAAGAAGTAAATTGTTTAAATTCAGTAATTACTATGCTTGCTGCATATGGTCCACCAAGTAACCTGAGACTCACCATCACGTAGAAGCTTGTTTGTAGGGACTCCCCTGCTTGGTTTTGTTTCCTCTACACTAGAGATGCTAAAACTTGAGTTTAAGGCTTTCTTCGAACAAGCTTTGTTCTGAGAGTTTTCTTCACCTGCAGACCAGCAATAAAATGATAAAGGAATAAAGAGGGAAAGACAAAATGCTTCAATTTCAATTAAGTTATTGCATTTGATTTCCTCACTGAGTAACCTGAGACTCACCATCACATAAAGGGTTGTTTCTGGAGACTCCTCTGCTTAATTTTGTTTCCTCTACACTAGAGATGCTAAACCTTGAGTCTGAAGGTTTCTTTATACAAGCTTTGTTGAGAGTTGTTCCTTCACCTTCAAACCAAAACAAATGCAGAAGGCAAAACTAAGGTCTATAGAACCATTTGAACCATTAATATCTAAATTAGCATATCATAACAGCAACTTACCTCCAGCAATTGCACGTGGAATACCAACCTCCACCAAGTATTTTGGTAACTCAAGAGTAGATCCTGTTTTTATATCTTCTGACAAACTAACATACTTATTACTCAGTATGGTTTTATCTTCACCAAGTAAAGTAACCTGTCATATATTATACAGACAATCAGAAGTTGGTTTGGAATTCATCAGTTCGACAAAAATGACACATCTCTGAAACTTATGTGATTTCAATCCACGGCAGGGATGAGGACCATGTGACACATGCAATATAAATGACTGATATATATATATATATATATGAAAGAAACACCTATGGCAGGAACGTCAAGATAAATGTGAACAACCTTCTTACGGAAAGAACCAGAAGAGGCAAGTCTGAGGATGCCAACATGGTACTTCTTGGACTTCTGAGTGATCTGAGTGGTGTATAGAGCTTCCCACTCTGAATCGTAGAGATTACAAATGCAATTATTAGGATAATTCTAGCACAAAAAAAGATGTATTTTTTATGCATTTATTATGAGGTTATAATTTCGAACTTCCTCAACATAATGTAAAATTGATCTATTCAGCTACATGATTGACTTGTTAACTCATTAATTTCCAATTTCAAACTAAAACTTATTCAAAGTGTCAAAATATGAAGAACATCCAAACCATAGCCTTTTTATTTTAGTTCTGAAAGCATTGGGTTCAAAGCTTTACTTATGGAATTCAAGTATACAGCAACGTGTAAGCAATGCACTGTCATGGATGGCAAACAACGGATTACAAGCAAGTTGGAGACCTATAAACCATTATAAGAAATAGAGAAATCATAATAACAACATGAAAAAAATAAAAAACAACATATATCAGATTCACACTAACCTTTTAGTTCAAAATCATCGATTATAATGCAATCATCTTCTCTATGCAATATCCCTGATTTCTGCACATGGCAATCTTTTCCTTGAGACTTCAAATCAACCTGAGCTTCATTCCCTTCAGGTTCCCCGCCATCAACCAAATGAGCATTAAATGCAAATGATTCACCAGAGCTTATAACTTCATCTTTTTTGAGGAACCTGGTTTCCAAGAGTTTCCTAGTTGCATCAAATAGCATCGCCTAAGCAGAACCGAATATGGAACTGTAAGCAACAAATTTGGTAGAAAGTAAAACCAGCAATAGGAAACAAAATCAACTTCTTCAATCAAATCATATGTTATCGTACGGGATGATAAAAAAACATGATAACATTGTGAAATCATCTAAAGTTTCATAATAATACCTGTCTTCCAAAGGAGCCACTAGATGTGATCTGTAAGAAGCCATCATGGTACTTCTTGGCCTTTTGAGTTACTTGTGTAGTGTATAGGACCTTCCATTCTACATTAGAAAAGGAAAAACAGTCGAAAATATAAATGGAGAAGGAAAGAAAATAAGAATAAATTTATGCTTTAAGTCGTGAGATGCAAAAGTTATTTAAAAATATAAATCTTTCTTTTACCTTTTCCATCATCTTTACCAGTGATAACACCATTACTCTGTTCCTGCTTTATTCTTGCCTCTCCCACAATATTCCGCTTATTTTCTTTACGATGCAAGTCCGTAGGTTTATGGTCTCCTTCCTGCTCTCCAATATCAACCAAATGAGCATCAAATGCTATTGATCCACCGGATGCTATGACTTCATCTTTCTTAAGGAACCTGCTATCTAACTGATTCCTGCTTGAATCCAACAGAATTATCTGAACAGAGACAGAAAAGGTAAAGCCTGAGAATCAATTCGTCTTAGGTTAGATTGATTTGCAATTACACACATGACTTGACAAAGGATTTCCACTTGCACAGTTGAGGAAAAATAAGAGAGAAAAAGAAAGTAGAGAATTGATAATGGAAGACATAAGATTGAATGGTCACTTATTGAGATTAACAAACAAAAAGATGGGACTTATGGAGAATGATATAAGGATAGCAAGATAAGTCAACCTGCTTTCCATGAGACCCAGTAATTGCTAGTTGCAAGAAACCATCATGATACTTCTTCGCCTTTTGAGTTAGCTGTGTGGTGTACAAAGCCTGCCATTCTACATAGTGAAGAGTCAACAGTTAGAAACAACTTTTAAAAGCCGGTGAAGATTGGAAAACAGTTAATCCACAGACATACTATGACACTAATGAAACACATGAAAAAGCAACAGCTCCCAGTAAAGCATAAGACTTATAAATCACTGCCAGTCTAGAAATTACAAATTCCTATAATGCGTAGTTAAAGAAACTTATTTATATAAAATGAGCCACAAATTCACAAGCTAACCTGTTGTGCTAGTTGTCACTGTCTCTGGACTACTAAGTGCTGCACCATACTTGTGTAGTTCCCTCTTCTTGAACTCTGAAATGTAAAATATTGTTACATGTAAACCTGGCTATTAAAAAAGTAATAGATGTGCATGTAGCAGAACTAGTAAGTGATACAACAAAGAATCTGATCATATTAAGAAGTTATGTCTGCCAAATCCCATTACCAAGTTATATTTGTCAAATCATATTAGCCTAAACCAGTTGGCAAAAGAGCATAAGTAATTACTTTGCAATTGCTATCAAAATGAGATTATAACTAGAGGTATTAACTGTACTATAACACTAACCTTTGATAATATTCTGCGATGGACTCAAATTTTGCAGTGGCTTCTTTCCTAAATAAATCAGAAATGGGCTCATTGAAGGCTAGGAAGCTCAAATGTGTAATAGCCTAAACCAGTTACATAATCACTTTGTAAATGCCATATGAAATGAGATAAAAACAACAGGCATTGTAGGCTGCAACTCGCCTCCTTGTACACACCTCTGATTATACACTAACCTCTGATTATATTTTGCGCCGGAGTCTGAAACGGCTGTGGCTTATTCCCTGTAGAGATCAGCAACTAAGGGATTAAAAGCCTCGAAAGCAAACACTACACAATGCTATGGAAGTGAGCAAAATTGACAATAGCGATAGAAATTGAACTGTTCATACACGATTTCGCTCGTTTCTCACTGAACTTCATGTCGTTTTCTCGAGAACTGAAACCAGATTCAGGTTTCTGATCTCCGTCACCGGATTCAGCGTCGTTCACATCAACCAGAAAAGCATTGAATGTGAGTGTTTCGCCGGAGCTAACGGCTTCGTCTTTCTTCAAGATCCTGCACTCCAAGAGCTTCTCGCAGTCGTCGAACAGCAACATCTGCGAATTTGAAAGAACAAAAAAATTGAAGCAAAATTCGAATTTAATTTGAAAACTGTGGATTATGTACCTTATTGGTGGAGGTGTGGAGCTCTAAGAATCCGTCCTGGTAAACCTTGCGCTTCTGCTTCATGTGCTTAGTGTAGGTCACACTCCACCGCTTCACTTCCGCCATTGCTTGCTGCCTGCTACGCAGAGAGAGTGAGAGAGACGAAGAATCTCAGCGACGTCGTTTTGGTTCTTGTGGCGGGGGTGTGCTCAGTTTCGAAATTTCGACAAATCTCGGGTCTTTTTGTAATTTTATTCCTTAAAACGGCGAGTCGTTCGAGGATAATAGGACACTTGGATAATAGAAATACGACAGAGCGTCTAAAAGCCAAGGCATTTCAATCTCTGCTGCTGCTGCAACTGCAACTGCAAAGCTCGTTGAACCTTGACTCGTTCTGCTCAGATCCCCCGATCTTTCTTGTAGTAGATCTACACGAATTGAAAGGCTCTGATTTTGAATCATGGTAAGAATCGACGCTTTTTTTCGTTTGTTGAGTTTTTTTGGCCTGGGATCGAAATGGTTAGGGTTTGATTTGGACTTTTGTTGTTGTATCCCAGTCGGCGCTTTTCAATTTCAATTCGTTCTTGACGGTGGTGCTGCTCGTGATTTGCACGTGCACCTTCTTGAAGATGCAGTTCCCGGCCCTCCTGGAACAGAAAACTGGGTTAGTCTAGTCTCTGATTACGTTTACTTTGTTCTTGTGGTAGTCTTGATTTTTGGTTTCTGTTGCTTTGATCAGAATATCTGAATCATGTTTGAGGTTTGAAGTTTGAAGTTTCCGTGGATGATTGCGATTATTCATAGCTTGTAATTTGTAAATTCCTGCATGCTGTTTGTTTGCAAATCCTATAACAATGTCGAAGCACATTGATGATTGATCGAAAGAGGAAAAAAAGAAAAAGAAAAAAAGAACTTGATATCTGTACTCTTGAGTGTATGCACAGTGTTAGGTGAGGTTAGATAAATTCTATTTGAATGTTTGATTCGGCATTTCTGCTCGACTGCCGAGTTTAAGATTTGCTTTGCTTCGCTTTTGAAGCAACAAATGCTTGAAATCAAGGTTGCGATTTTGAATACTGGCTATGCCCCTCTTGGGCCTTTCTCTGAAACCTTATGTTATAGACAGTATATTATGTCTTCTTCCTTGCTTTTTTTTATGGGTTTTTGTCCATTTACCCCATTTCTAGGGATTTTTTTCCCACTTACCCCATTAAGTTTTTTTAATTCTCTCTTACCCAATACACTCTAAGGGACTCTTCCCTAATACCCCATTAAGATTTTTTTTTTGTTTTTAATTTTTTTTTAATACCATTTTACCCCTCACCCCTTTGTTACTTAGAGAGAGAGAGAGAAACCATATGAGACTTCGCCGGAGCCCGTCACCGGCCGCCGGAATCCGGCCAACTTTCGCCGGATTCCGATCACCGATCGCCGGATTCCGGCCAACTTTCGCCGGATTCCGGTCACTGGATTCCGGCCAACTTTCCCCTAATAGACGTCTATTGCCCTCCAATAGACGTCTATCAGCCATGTATTGCCCCTAAATAGACGTCTATTGCCCCCCAATAGACGTCTATCAGCCATGTATTGCCCTCCAATAGGCGTATATTGCCTCCCAATACAATAGGGGTCTATTGCCCCCAAATAGACGTATATTGCCCCCCAATAGACGTTTCGATTATCAAAATGGGAACTAATCTTCCTATAATTAGACAAATAAAGCTTTGATTGAAGAAAAAAAAGAGGAGATTACATCAATTTAAAACGTGTATTGCCCCCCAATAGATGTGTATTGACCCCCAATAGACATTTAACAAACGTCTATTGCCCTCCAATAGTCTTTTTCTTTTTCTTTTTTCTTTCCTTCTATTCTTTTGCCCTCATTTTATCCAAAAAAAGAAGAAACAGAGTATGTATGCCCACAATTTCACAAAAGCAAAAGAGATGACCAATTAACTTCAAATTTCTTAGCCCTCAGCAACCTTTTCATGCTCCATTTTTATTTATTTTTGGACAATAGAACCATTACAACAGAAGAAGAAACAGAGTATGTTTTCCTCCTCAAAAAAAAAAAAAAAAAAAAATCCTACGCTTTTGAAACAGAGAGAAGCAAGATGCCCGAACCCGAAACAATTCGGAACCTTACTGCTGGAATCGAAACGCTCAGTTCATGGTTCAGACGCCGGTGATTCCTACGCCCAGTTCATGTGTTCACCGTTCCAGGTAGACCTGCTGGACTCAAGGACGTGGTTCAGACGCTGGTGAAGTCTCCGGTGGGGCGGAGGCCGGCACGATCGCGATCTGGGGAGGAAGTCAGGAACTGAGGCCGCGCCATGAACTTCTCGAGCAAAATCTTAGATGCAGATTTGGAGGTGACGTAGATGCAAATCGTCGTCCAAGGCAGATCGAGGAAGAAGAGAGAGAGAGAGATTGATGATGAGAGAAGAGGGCCGAGGCGGAAGAAAAGCAGATCGAGGATCAACTAACCGAGATTTTCCGGAAGCCGGCTGAGGCAGCAGTTCTGCAGAGAGAGAGAAATAGAGGAGAGAGAAAGAGAGAGGGCGAGAGGGAGACGGCGAGGGAGATAGAGTGGGATGTAGTTTTCAATTTTATGGAGGCCAAAATCGTCATTTAGCTATTAAATGGGGTTAGTGGGAACAAAATTCTCTTGATGGTGTAAGTGGACTACTTTTAAGTCATTTTGGTGCTATGGGTCAAGGTCCCTTTTTTTATCTACATTGTGATGCGCAACCACACATACACACATGCATACAAGATGTTTGGTACTCAGACTTCAATTTCTGCTTGGAAATACTCTTCTTTATGTCCATCCATTCTTTTGCTTACCCTGCATTAAATCTTCTCGGTAAGGGTACTTTTCTGCTTCTACTTATTTGATTCCGCTGTATTATTTACTTTTCCATTGTGATGTTTGTGTAATACTTCTCTCTCCGTTGTTCTGTTTCTCTATATGATATGTCAAAATTCAAGAGCTGTGTTCTGATTCTGTGTCTCCTCCTGGCAGGTTTCGGGGATTTTTTTGGAAGGCCGCTAGAATAGGTAGGATATTTGAAATTTTCAATTGATCTATTTGGTATGAATCGATGATGTTGTGTTGCTGCTAGAATAGTGACAGTTAGAGTAGTCCATGACTCCATGAATGTGTTTGCTGACTTCTGTGGCCACTTGGAAACAGGTGAACGCTTGAGCCCTTGGGTTGCTGCTGGATGCATTGCGATGGGTGTCTCAATTATACTTTTCTAGGTACAGATTCACTCTTATTTTAATTACTTTCTATGGCATCTGAATTTGGGAGTATTGAGTGGTGTAGACTTGTTTATCTACATGATTTTATTTCCAAAGTTTAGTTATGATCCAAATGGAGTATCTGATGGATTAGGATGTAGACTAATCTAGTTCATATTCAATATGTTTAGAGACTTGCTTTGTAGGATGTCAAATAGTCTACACAACAAACCACTCATAACTCCCACCATAAGTGCCAACAGTGGTTCATGGCAATGCATTGTTTATTGCAGGTTAGGGCGTAGACAGGTGCAAGGAAACTTGGTGCATGGTTGTGTTTTTTGGACTTGTGAATTACAATGACTAGAGCATGGTCCAGTGATCTTTGCTGGAAGGAAAAAGACAATTAGAGTGAGACATTAGAGTTGCAAAATTTGATTTTGCATGAATGAATGGTGTATGGATTACCTTTTTCAAAAAGAGGAAGAAACACAAACAAATAGTGCAAATCTTTTTTGTTTTGAAGTAACTGTAGCAATCACTAATTACCAATCGAATCGGATTCGCACAAACTAGCTCTATTTGCATCTTGGGAGCTAGTGCTTACAGTAGCATAGATTGACTTGACTGGCTAGGAAGCGTTTTCTTTGGATACGTATCTCATGGAAACGTGTTTGCAAAACCGAAAATCAGTAGCCACTCTTCACTCTTTTGCCCACATAATCACTTTAGATGATGGATGGAGAGCAAATTTTGGTGGGCGATGACCAAGCCTCTTTGTTTTCCTATATAATATCTCACAGAGTTGTCTGCATATAATACTTTTAGGACATATCGCTTTCGCTGATTCAAGAAAATGGATTCTTGATTATGAACTTCATTGTGGTGGTTTAGCTGACTTTTAATTTAGCAAAACTCTTTTAAAACATTTGACTTATCATATCAATGTTTCACCAAAACAGTTTTGTGTTTGCTTAGTTTCTTCGTGTGGTTGGCATTATTTACCCGGTTAGCTGTAGAATTATTATTGATCTGTGAAGTTCTCCATTTGGATAGGATACGCGGCTTTGTGGATTTGATTTGATTTGGATTCCCACTACCGTATGCTCCGTTAGAAGAAATCTAACTATTTTCACGTCTTTCTACCATGTTATTCAATATGAGTGTTGAACGTCTATATAATAATAATACGTAAAGTGAAATTGAATATTTGGAAAAGTAACCAATACTCATGTGGTAAAGATTCTTGTTTTACTATTTTTAACTTTTGATTAGGGTTTTCACTACTTTAACTTTGATTAGGGAGACTTTTGAGACACCGAGAGAGAATCGTATCATATTTAATATGCATAGTGAGATGCTTCATTTGTCATTATTTTAAGCTAATTATTTAGATTAAGGGGGGACCTTTGTTAATATCTCTAATGATCCATCATATTCAATAAAATATAAAATATATTTGATTTGGGAATGTCCATATCAACCAGTGTATTACTAGCTTGTTGTGATGAGTTGTGACAACCATATTTTATAGTTTCAAGACCAACTTTAAGATATTTCACATATTAAAATTATAAATAAAGTGGAAACCAGCCATTTGTGTTTAAGCTTAACCCACAAGACTAAGCAATTATTATAAAAGTAACCAATTCCTTTGTTTAAGATTAAGAAACTAGCAGAGGCCACACTAAACGATTAGCCTCGCAGAAAAGTTTGTCACTTTGTTGTAAGAAAGAACAACTAGTGATGCGGAATCTGGTGGAAGTCCGATCATCAACTTGTGCTATCGGTCCAAAACTACTGCTAAATAATGGGATTACCTTTATACTAGTTGCCTTATGGGCAATTTTTTTACAAAATTTGAATACCAAATGACCTCAGTATCTCAAAAATTATAATATTAGAAGTAACCAATACGTAAAAAGCCATCATTTAGTACTCAATTTTAATAATAGCATATAAACATCATTGATTCTTGCGTAAATCAATAAAATAATTACCCAAAATAAATAAAATTTATTTACTATTTTGGTCAAAATAGTACAAATAATTAACTTAAGTTTGGTCGAGTGGACTAGCATGAAACTCCATGTCTAATACCAGTTTGTGGTCAACATATTTGCGTGACATTTATGTTTGTGTTCATGTGGAGGGAGATTAGTATGGCTATAACAAGATACCCTCATGGACCTCGATCTAAATACTAATTGGAATACTAATGTTATACTAACTCGTTAACATAACTGAAGTGACCTGCTAATCGCTACCTCATCTCGATCAAAAAAATAAAAAAGAGTACAAAAAAAATTAAAGAAAATGTTGTGTCGACGTTTATGGTAGCCGTTGTTGTTGCCACCAACACAGGATCATTTTTTCCGCATATTTTATCCACCAGCACCAAGCACTCACTCTCAGCGTTGCAACTTGTTGTTAAAAACAAGTAAAATATGGATTCCATGGAATCAAATATAACCCAGTCGGCAAATTACCATTACCATTACTACTTCTTCTTCTTCTTCTTCTTCTTCTTCCTCCACCTCTTTTTCTTTCTTTCTACCACAACTTCTTCTCTCCTTGCCAAATTCTCGGCAACTTTTCCCGGAGGAAACAATTATGTCCGACCCCGAAGAGGACCGAGCTCCCGCCATTTTCCCCAAGTCAAAGAACCTGGACGCCATGGACTTTGATATCGACGTTTCCTGGCCCTTGGATCAGATCCAGTTCCTCTCTAATCCCACCTCCCCGCTTCTCTTCTCCCCCGCCGACGACCCCTGTTCTCCTCTCTGGGCCTTTCCCGATGTCAATCATCATGACAACCTCGCCGGCGGAGGCCGAGCTCTTCCCGACCCGGCCCAATTCGTTTCCGGTGAGTTTTCGTTTCAAGTTGTAATCGTTCTTATTGGTTTTGGTTTACTGAATCAGAAAGTTTGTATATTTTTAACTGTTTTCTATGTGAGTTTGTATGATATGGGAATTGGGAAAAGCTTTTAGATTTCAGCTTTTGGGTTTTGCTGGCAAGATAAGGCAAGGCGAAACAAAAAGGGTTTGGTTCTTGTATAATTCAGCTCTCTCTTTTTGGGTCAACATGAATAATAATTCAGCTGAGCAAGTGCTTTTTTTTTTTTTTGGCAAGAGCTGAGCAAGTGCTTTAGGGGGTTTCTTTTGTGGAAGGGTTTCTAATTAAAGAAATACTAGTAGTGTTTGTTTTGGTTTATCTTGACTAATTTTGTTAAAATTTAACAATTGACAAGTGTCAAAATCGGGTTCTTTGCTCTCTCTTTCAGAAACTAAGGATTTGTAATACCCAACCACTGCAAGTGGTCTAGTGGTTCTTGCCTAGTTGGGTGTGCTCCCCAACCTAGGTTCAAATCCCGAAGCTGTCAAAGTGGCCAGACACTGTGCTGCAATGCACAGTTAGAGCATTTCACATGCGCCGAAGGGGTTTATCTACCCTGTTACACTCAAAGGCTCCTACTGAATGTCATAGGATTTTCAAGTTCACTACTTCCTTTCTTTAGGACAAAGTTTGGGAGTTCATTTATCTAGAAGATCAAAGTTTCGGGATTTCATAAGAGTTTGAAAACACATTTCAGTGGCTTAACTTTTGCCATCCAGTTACAATATTGGCATATTGCTTCATTCAGCATTTTTAGTTCCTGAGAGGTTTGCTCATTTGGGTTTTGATTTTTTTTAATATCACAACTAATGCAGATGCTAATCCGGTTGTGGAGAAGCCAAGAGAGAACGAGGACAACAGAATGCTTCCATCCCCATTTTTGGGACTGGACCCAAATCCAGATGGTTATTTTCTAATTAAGGAGAGAATCACTCAAGCATTGCGGTACCTCAAGGAGTCGAGTGATCAACATGTACTAGCTCAGGTTTGGGCACCGGTGAAGGATGGAAGTCGGTATGTACTCACAACCTCAGGGCAACCCTTTGTGCTGGATCCACATGATGGACTTCATCAGTATAGGATGGTTTCTCTGATGTATATGTTTTCTGTGGATGGGGAGAATGATGGAGTGCTTGGACTTCCTGGCCGTGTTTTCCAGCAAAAGATGCCCGAATGGACTCCAAATGTTCAGTACTACTCCATCAAAGAGTATCCACGGCTTGATCATGCTCAGCACTACAATGTTCAGGGAACCTTAGCTTTGCCCATATTTGAACCCTCTGGGCGGTCCTGTATTGGTGTAATTGAGCTCATAATGACTTCTCAGAAGATCAACTATGCTCCTGAGGTTGATAAAATTTGCAAAGCACTTGAGGTTAGTTTACTTTGTTTTTTTTTTTCAATATCATGTGATGTTCTATATTTCAAATGTCAATAGATTTATCAGTCAATTACTCAATTGCAAAAAAAACAGAAAAAAAAAAATAGAGATTTGTCAGTCACATAACTTAGTTTCTCCTGCAGGCAGTAAGCTTGAAAAGTTCAGAGATATTGGATCATACAAGCACACAGGTGAGCAATGTGTGGCTAATTTGGTGTTCTTTTGGAAACCAAGAAAATAAATATGGATTTCTTTCATTTATTCCTCCTCCATTCTCACAGATATATGCTTGGCACTTCTTGTAACCAGATCCAGATACGCAATGAAGGTCGCCAAAATGCATTAACTGAAATCTTGGAGATACTGACAATGGTATGTGAAACTCATAAATTACCACTGGCTCAGACATGGGTTCCATGTATGCATCGCAATGTTTTGGCTTATGGTGGTGGCATGAAGAAGAGCTGTACAAGCTTTGATGGTAGCTGCATGGAACAGGTCTGCATGTCCACAACAGATGTGGCAGTCTACATTGTAGATGCTCACATGTGGGGTTTTCGAGAGGCCTGTGTAGAGCATCACTTACAAAAGGGTCAAGGGGTTGCTGGGAGGGCATTTTTGTCCCGTAATGCATGCTTCTGCAGAGACATTAGCCAGTTCCGCAAAACAGAATACCCTTTAGTACACTACGCACGCATGTTTGGGTTAACCAGCTCATTTGCAATCTGTTTACAGAGCACTCACACTGGAAATGATGATTACATTCTAGAATTTTTTCTGCCGCCTAGCATCAGAGACAGTTGTGAACAGCAGACTTTATTGGGCTCCATATTGGCTATAGTGAAAGATCATTGCCAGAATCTTAAGGTTGCTTCTGGAATTGGACTTGCAGAGGAAGGAACAGTTGAGATTGTTCAAGCTTCTATAAATGAGGGACTTGACTCAAGACTTGAATGCATACAGATACCCTGTTCCGTGGAGCCACTTCCAGGGTCTTCCTTACCTAACAGAGAAGAGATGGTGCGCCTAAATCCAGCAAAACCACAGTTAATGGTGGACATTGATGCTATTAATGATGAGAGGAATGCAGTTCACAACGGTGGAAAAAACAACATTTCTGTTCCCGAGAATAAAGACATAAAAAAGACATCAGAGAGGAAGCGTGGGAAAACTGAGAAATCAATTAGTCTAGAGGTTCTTCAACAATATTTTGCTGGGAGTCTTAAAGATGCTGCAAAGAGCCTTGGAGGTTATTTTTTATTACACTAAACATCAATTTTTCTCATGTTGTTTCAACAAATGCCAAAATCCTTGTTTACATAATTAGAAAGCAGTACTAAATGAAATATATTGATCTAAAAGGAATTTTTGTTTTGCAGTTTGTCCTACCACAATGAAGCGCATCTGTAGGCAGCATGGAATCTCCCGCTGGCCATCTCGCAAGATCAACAAGGTCAACCGTTCTCTCAGTAAGCTAAAGCTTGTAATTGAATCTGTCCAAGGTGGTGAAGGAGCATTTGGTTTGAGTCCTCTTACTACAAGTCCACTTACTGGTGCTGTTGGCTCCATTTCTCAACCTTATACAAGCTCTCAACCCTATGAAGTTCAGGGAGAAAAGAAAGATTCACCCAGCTCTAGTACACCAGGAAGAGAGGGACAGGCTGGGATAGAAGATCCATTGCAAGATATTGGTAATGGCTCAAACTCATCCAAAACAGGTAGTGGCTCAAGGGAGGCGAGTACTGGTACCCCTACTTCTCATGGTTCATGCCTAGGTAGTCCGGCAAATGGAAGTGCAATGGTAAAGGACCCCTTTGTTTCTTCCATCCATGAGCAATTCGTTGAAGTTGATCGCTCCCCGGAATCAGCATTTCGACCACCAGAGGAACTGTATGTACCAGTTCCGTGCACAATACCACATGCTCTCCTCATGACAGAACCTGAAGAACCATCTAGAGGAATGCTACTAGAGGATGCTGGAAGTTCAAAAGACTTGAGAAATCTGTGTCCTTTTACCGATATAACTGTGCATGAGCAAGTTCCAGAAGTTTTCTGGACAGACCCCCCATGTCCTGATTCGGCTCCTAACCAATCCATGTCTACTCTTGCTTACACAATGCCTCATAACACATCTTTACAAGAAATGAGGAGTGTAACCATAAAGGCAGCATATAAAGATGATATCATTAGGTTTCGGATCTCTATGAGTTCTTGTATAGTGGATTTGAAAGAGGAAGTGGCAAAGAGATTAAAGTTGGAAGTGGGCACATTTGATATGAAGTATATGGATGATGACCTTGAGTGGGTTCTGATAGCTTGTGATGCAGACCTGCAGGAATGCATGGAAATTTGCAGATCATCAGGCAGCAATATGATCAGACTCTCTGTTCATGACATTCTGTCCAATCTTGGAAGCTCTTCTGAGAGCACTGAGGAATGAGGATTCAATTGTAGATATGTTTAGTTCGTAGAATCATTTCTATATGATGCTTAGCAAGTGCCAGGTAGTAGTAGGCATTGTTTGATAGAGCTTGCTTCATTTTTTTTCTTTAAAACGAAAGTGACTGCATTCTTCAAATCATTGTCGATATAGTGTTGCTCCCTCCGTGCCTCGATTTCATTGGACTTTCTGTTCCTTTACATTTTGCCAATAATATATAATGGGATGTCACATGCATGTTAAGTAATCTGCATTTCATGACCCTTTATATCTTGTTTAGAACTTGGAACTTCATTTGTTTTCTCAGTTGCTGGGACTCCATGTCAAAGAAAGAAATGAAATGCTTTAAAGAAGAAATTTAAGCAATAATAGAACTGTAGTAGTCAGTTAACTTTTTGGCCTCTTGTTTAATCCAGAACGATGTAAAATTTTTAAGGCTTCACCTCTTGTTTAGGAGGCAACTAGCATGCGGCATGCATGCCACAGGGTGAACATAACCTCGCATGCATTATTCTTACTGTTTGCTACATTCAGCGATGATACTTAAAATCACATCTCTCATGTTCATAGAGGTTACACACATCTAGATGTGTCTTGCCTTAACGAAAGACATGACCTGCAGTATGGTTATTTTGCCTGATACATATTAATTAAGCGTGAAACATTACTCCGATGAATGCTCCTTGCCGGGGAGATGGCAGAGTTCATCATGTGGTGTGGTGGTTCCCGGAGTGTGGCCGCTTATCTTTTTGCGTTCATTATCATCTATAATGATGACCTTTGACAAACTCATCTCTGGACTTGTAGTATGCGGCATACAGAACCAGTTGACCTAAACCAAAAACTGCTCCCAACTCATGGGTATCTGAGACCAAATAACATTTGGTTGACTTTGAGGATTCATGATTGGAATCAACAACGTGATTTAACTTAAATGGAGCAAATTATCTATAATGGAATAGTGTTTTGAGTTCCGGAGATTACAATGATGAAGAGGTCAAAACGGATAACAGCATATGCAGTCCCGGTAAGACCATTTGCAAACGAAGCCAACGAGAGGAAGAAGGCATGTATTCCACCCGTTTTGTTGTGATCACCATTTTCTGTCAATATATATGTAGGGCTGTCAATTCCGACACGACCCGATAACACAACTCGAAACCCGCACGAAATAAAGCGGGTTGAACCCGCACGATTAAAAAGCGGATCAGCGGTGGGTCAACCCGCTATAACCCATTTAATAAATGGGTCGGCCACGGGTCAACCCGCCAACACGAAGTGAACTCGTATAACCCAATTGTGCTATGTTTCTTCTTGAAATTTTGGAAGTTCAGAGTATTTTATCATAGGATTAGACAATTTGAAATATTTCGCTTTTTAATTATTAGATTTAATTATTTATGAATTATATATAATTATTTATATTCTTCGTCTTGTGGAGTTTTTAGTGAATTTAATCAATTTATGCATTTTTTTAGTTAAATAGGTCCTATTGTTAACGCTTAAATGGGTCATTTTATCTAACAAGACACGACCTATTTATTAAATGGGTTAAGCGGGTTGGAAACGGGTAACCCGTTTAATAAATGGGTTGGGTTTGGGTTTATATTTTGCAACACGACAAATACCTTAACCCGACACGAACCCAACCCGACACGACCCATTGACAGCCCTATATATATGAACCATATAGCAAAACACTATAAATAGTAAAGAACGACGAGCAATAAATCGTCACTAAGCTCCATAAAAAAATTAAAATCGCACACGTTAGAATATTGTTGGCATATTGCCTCCTATAAAACAAAAAATAAGAAGGGACATACTTTTGTCGACCAAAAATTTATCGGTAAAAGCCTCTAATAAAAATTAAAATAAAGGGTGACATATACTCAGCAATGAATAAGTTATCAGCAAAGCCTGTTTGGCTCCAATTTTGTTGTAGCTGGTCAACAGTCTCTTTTCTGCGCGGGCGTGCCAGCACCGTTCGGGTGCGGTCGTCGGGAGTGTCCCTTGACCTGACTTCTATCAAGCGATTGTAGACGAGGAGAGCACCAACCTCGTCGTGGGATTCTTTATGCCACGTGGCGAGGACTTTTACTGAGCTTTTTGAAAATCACAATCGATACTCGATGTTGTAGATCGAGCAGAGCGAGAACCACTGGGAAGTAGAGAGAACTTGCTAAAGCGTAACTTTAGCTTGGCTGGTTTGCGAGGGCGTTACCCTTGCTTGGCTGGTTCCGTAACCGCTGTGGTCGTGGTACTACAATTGGCTCCCGAGGAGACTAGGACCGAAGTACGTTGACAGAGGGTTTGGTGGCACTGAAAGTCAGCTTCTGAGAAGACTGGGACTAGGAGTGTGATCACCGGTAAGAGAAAGAGAAGGAGAGGATTTGCTCTTAGAGAGGTTGCTCTAGAGAGAACTTAGATCATCTTAGAGATGTTTTGATGAATGAATTGGTTTCCTTGATACTTGTTGTAGCCTCTATATATAGGCTACCAAGCAACACTATTTGGCCTTAAACAACTCATAATGGGTTAGGTTTTAGCACTTAAACATTAATGGAATGTTAGGTTTGAATACTTAAACACTTAATGGAATTTGTTAGGTTTAAGTAATTTTCTGCTCCCTTATCCTTCAATTTTTATCTCCACTAAGAACTCAGATTCAACCTTCGATTTCTTCATATGAAATGATACACCATGAATGTAGATTATTGTGGTAAAATTTCAGAATTTATTTCCATGTGGTTGGGCCGGAAATGCTGCTGGACCTCTTACAGGTCCAGTTTTCCAGTTTTGCTTCTGCAGAAAATTGGATTGATTGTTTGAAGGCCTTCCACTCAAAACTAGCTCTGGCACTCTTCATAAGAAATGATCCTTGGGCTGTCTAGAATAGATCTGCAGAGTTTCAGCTCATTTAGAGTTCATTTTGTCAGGCGTCCGCTCCTTCTGTTTAGCTCGGTTTCTCCTAGCCGAAGTAGAAAATGTGCTATAGTTGACTTTTCATGCTTCCATGTTTCCATAGTAGGCTTTATTTAGCCTCTAAATATATATTTCGAACTTGTCGACAATATATAGCTTGAGCCACTGACATTGGCTCAATTTCTCCAAGACGTGCCTTGTCAGGCCAAAATGCTCATTTTGGGTCCAAACAAAGCCTATCATAAAAACTAAAATATAAAAGGGCACACCGCACACGTTGACTAACAAAAAATGCGCCGGAAAAAACCTCTCTCATATTAGGGTACATAACATGTATTTAAATGTGTCACCACTTCGCCCATCATCTGCCCATCTGATGCTTAAATAGATGAGATGAAAACTAATTTGCATGTAGGGTTTTTATCCGGAGGCTAATTAAGGTGATCAATTATTAATTACCATGACAGTCAATGGTGAAGCATACATCATGATGTTAAATGCAGTGGCTGTGATACCCACAACCATGGACCTCTTGCTGTGTATATGGGCAAAAGTGAGAACCAGAAAGCTAAGAACACAAATGAAAATTGATCTCCATAAGAAGTACGAACCACCAGAAGCAACATGGACCTCTTTCTGTTATCAGAGCAGCTCAGAAAGATGATGAAGTAGACGACCTTGATGGCTATACCTATACCCAACCAGTTTATGGTGCACTCCAGAGTGTTGTCCTGCGGCACCATGGGTTACCCGTCACTACACCAATTTTTCAATCAGACGACAGTTTTTCACTGTCGTCTGATAATAGGCGCTGCTGTTGTCTATCTCAATGCCGTCTGATACATGAATCAGACAATACCACAAAACTGTCGTCTGACAAAGTTTACTACAACAGCAGCTACTACACAGTCTGTTGTCTGAATACCACGAAGAACAACAACAATTGGTATCAGAACTCTTGTGCAAAGTAATTTCAGATGGCAGACCTTGGAAGAATGTTGACGTGTAATGAATATTTAGAGAACATTGATTTGTACAAAAACGGTTGTCTGAATGAAGCTTGTAGATCAGCAATGTAATTGAATACTATTGACTGACTTTGAACAAGACAACAGGAAAACTATTAAAGCTATTGTGTGTCATTGCTTCAGACAACAGTTTTTTCTTTCTTTTTTCTTTATGTTCATTTGTTAGACAATGGTTTGCGATTGGTATTGAATTGTCTAAGATAGAAAAGAAGATATACATTCTATACAATTGAACAACATATCCTTGATTCCAAAAACCATTTCATTCCATCAGCAGTATTCATCCTAACATTTACACAGGAATTAAGCTTGCCCAAGTGCCTATATCTATTTCATTAGCTTAACAAGCTTTCAAGTTTCATGAGCTTTACATGATAATAAAAAAGAATACAATTTGCTCGATCTCCCAAGATAGTTGTAAGCAAAATCACTGCAAGCTCTTTAGTATTGTACCACTAAGATAGTTGTAAGCAAAATCACTGCAAGGAAAGAAAAGTAGATGCAATTAATAAACTGTCAAGACAAGTTACAAATGTAGATCATAATCAATTTCCACCTCTTGCCAACTGTTATCATGTAGAAGAGATGTAATAGTTGCAAATATGCACTAGTTTATAACAGTTCTAAGCGTACAAATGCAGCAGATACAATTTGATGTACCAATTCTCTTGTTCTCCAGCTAGAGTTCTCACATCCAAAAATCCTACACATAATAAATTGCAGCTTATAAATGACATAATCTTAACAGGAAATTGAGACAGCTAAATTATGTGCCTGAACCAATATATAAAAGTCAATGAAACTAGGATAAAAAATAGAATCCACACACACAAATTTGTTTTAGTTTCAGTAGTTTCGTAAATGATGTGCCATACTATATCCCTCAACAAAAACATAAACACAGAGCCTGAGCAAAGCCTTAAAAAAATCAGAAGCATATACCAGTATCAAAACTAGGAAAAAAAGAGGGAGTAGCACAAGTGCGAGTGGGAGCAGCCAACAGGTGCTTCTGCCTTGATATCTACATTGATAATTACAAGAAAAAAAAAAAAAAAAGGTGCTGATGTCAGAACCCAATAAGACTATTGAATAATAACAAATATATGAACAGAAAGTCACAACAACAAAAATGCATCTTTGGTTTAATGTATAAATGAATTTACGAATGCAATGAAATTAATCTATGATCTCATCAACAATATCTAGTTTGGTCAGAGAAGGTATCTATATAACAATTATTATGCAATGCATCATGCACTAACAAAGAATGGCTTCCTCATAAAATAGATTTCAATGAACTAAATTGTCCCGAAAGAAAAATATGAAACCAGCAGATAGAATAGCTTTAGTGTCCGTATTAGACTAGAAGGCAACTTCTATTCACAGAAATTATAAATCATCAAGGTTGGCAACTTCAGTACATCCGCATGATCCTGCATATGTGTAATTATGCATGCATTATCTAGCATTAAAACTTGGTTATATAGTATTCAAGCTTGTTAGCTTCAGTAGATTCCCAGGCATTTCTATATGCATTCACATAGATGAACATGCATGAGCTACATTTATGTAAACTAATATGCACGTATACCTGTGAGACATCAATTATCTACCTTCATGTTAAAACCAGCCTCTTATATCCATTAGACTATTGTTTCATTTAGCATACTTAAGGCTGAGATTGCCCTTTTTCGACCATAACAAAAGTCCATGGAACAGCAAGGCCACTTACTATCATTACTGGGCACCTCCATACAAACCCATATAAGTCATGAAACAAGTAACATGCCTCTGAGTTTAAACAGAAAAGAAAATCAAATAGACAAAGTTTCTAAACCACAAACCAAAATATCTGGAGAAAACCAATATTTGAACCAAACAGTAAGAACAAAAATCTTCTGTTGATGAGACAACCAGTACACTTTATGAATTCCTAACTTTTCTTTCTTTTAGGCCAGACATACTTACATACTTTTGACTATTATTTCACGTGAATCTGGCAGCAATTGACTCTCCAATCGACATTGTGCATTGAGGGTTCTCCACCTTGAGGAGGCCTCTCATTATCGATCCTAATATCCAACAAACCTAACCAACAAAACAACAAAGCTGAATTGCAAAACCAGATAAAAGTGGAAAGTGCACGAATTTTTCAATTAAGACCAAAATTAAATCACCCAAAGGATTAGATCACCATGGACTGAACTGGGCATCAGAAAAAAGAATCTGAGGTGTAAGCAACCAAAACAAAGTCGAGTGCTTCCCTTGAACAAGAGATGGGTGAGAAGTTGTACCTTGGATTTTACCAACTTCTGAATTCAGTTTACTTCTTTTTCCATAATTACAGACATGTATCCTAGATTCTACTAGTATACAATGGATTAGACTTCTCTGAAATAACGACATGATTCTAATCCTAAAACAGGGAAAAAAAAATGGTGGTCTGCACATCTATTTCGTGTGAGGTGGAAAAGCTGCTAACGAGGTTAATTTATTTGATTTCTATTATGTTAGTAGGGTTTAGAAATTAAGCAGGCAATACATATATTTCTTTCTGTTTTGTTGATAGAAGACCAAGTGTTCAATCCTTTGCCTGAGAACTAAATACAAGACACAGCAAAAGAATTCCAGTCGAGTTGCATGAAATAGGAGAACATCATTTGTTGGTGTTTTTACACTAACCCTCCCTTTGTGAATCAAGTTTTGATGGATGATATTGATGGCCTGGTGAGGCCTAGGATGGTTGTAACAGCTTCGGTTGAGTAGTAGTAGTAGTTTCTTTTCCTCTTTTTCTGGGCTTAATGCCCCATGTAACCAAAAAAAAAAAGAATGGCTTCCTCATAAACCTCCACAAACCAAAGTCAAGAGCATACTAGGAGCACACACTCTTGATAAGAATTTATCAAAAGAGAAAGGTTCACTAGGAGCAGCCTTTGGTTCTTCAGTCTTGCTACCCGTTTGCTAACAGTCCTACATACTTCAAGTTATAGCTAACAATTCAATTCAATTATAGCTTGTTCAACTACAACCAGTGTTCAATGCCCAAAGAATAACCAGGGGGGGAGAACAAAGTCAAATGCATGCCATGAGCTAGGGAAAAGCAGGAGTAGAATTAGTGCCCGCCATTGTTTCTGGAGCCTTCACCATTTCTATTTGCAGTAAACAATTACATTTATATTAGCTTTCGTCATGCAACTAGCCTCATGCTTCAATCATTTGACTCAGACAAAACCCAAGAATAAACAGAAACAATGAAACTTCATAGTCTAAGCTAACAATCAGCCAAGTATCTATTGTCAACTAAGCAATCAACATAACCAAATTGAGCCATAAACCCTAACCAAAATCCAATAAAATCTACAATTAACAACAAAATAAAATGACAAAATCAAGTAAAACTACCTTGGTGGTTACTCGGTAGGAGAAGTAGGCCTGCACGCCATTGCCTAATTACACAGAAACAGTAACAGAGACTGACAGGAACGGCTGCGATGACGGCGATCCAAGGGCTCCCCAATATACTTGTCTGCTACTCCATTCAACCCAATTGCAATTAAGATAAGCCCAAACTCAAATTTACAAACAAATTCATAAAATCAAGGCCAAATTGAGGAAGGGAGAGTGGTAGATTGTAATTACCGTGACAAACGCGAGCTTCGGGATCGAGGCCAAACCTTTGAAAGGGTTCGATGATGAACTGCTTCTTGCCGGGCTGAGGGGGCTGGGTCTTTTTGCGGGACAAATTGTTGGGCTGGCACGGCGGCTGTCGTCGTAAATGTCAGAGTGGTTGTGGTAGCGTTGGGAGAGCCAGAGGCCGTCCATATCAGCCAGAGAGATTGGATCTGAGAGAGGTTTACGATGATGGGCCCTTCCCCCTTCCTTGTGCGGCCGCCCTCCCGAACACCTGACGCTCAGATCTAATCTTGTTCAGCATAAGAGAGAGAGAGACAAGAGGCAGATGACTGGCAATTTGGGCGAGGATAAAGAGAAGAAGAGAAAGAGAGATATAGAGGTATATGAATTCGTGAGAGGGAAATTAGAATTCGTGGTCTGGTCATCTCGATCGACGGAGGGGTGGCTGGGTTTTGTTCTCCGTTGCCCAGGCTATCTTTTGGTGGTGGCGGTGTCAAAAGACGACATAAGGAAGTCGAGCTTTCCGGCGTGACAGAGAGAAGATGAGAGGAAAGGGGAGAGAGAGAAAGAGAGAGGGAGGTCTGCGGCCCGAGCGAGGAAGGAGCAAAGGAGGAAAGGCTATAGGTTTACATTTCCCTTATATACTGCTCAAACATTTCACCAAAATTTGGTCGAACGGAGGGAAGTGAAATTTGAAAATTTAATAAAGTGTTAAAAGCCAATTCTTGGGCGCCAACATATATATTGAAACCCTAAAACTCACACAACATAAACTCAAGTGCATTGTCTGAAAAAGAGTGGCACAACAGAAAACTAAAAATTGTTGTGTGAATCAAAACAATCACACAACATCTTTCAGCAGGCATTGACTTAAAAGATATCAGACCACAGACACCTAATAACAGTTGTGTGATTGAAAATAATCAGACAACAGCAAAAATCAACCATTGTATAAATGAACCTTGGACAACATCACATAATAAATGTTGTCTGAATTAATTCATTCAGACAACATCAAAAAATTCAACCATTGTCTGAAATGCTATTGCACAAGAGCCAAGTAAAAACTGTTGTTGGATTCGAAAACTTAGACGACAGAATATTTCTTGCTGTCGTAATGTTTGCTGTCGTCTGATATGTGTTGTCTGATTCCGAAATTGGTGTAGTGCGTATAAGGTCCAGACCAGGCAGTTGACTAGGGTTGCAAGGTAGGGGACTGGTGAGAATTTCTCCACTGATGCTTTCTTCCATATTCCAACAAAAGTTGGGCTGCACCAATACTAAGCCAAAATGACTTTTTAGTTATTTTAGCTAAAATTTGACTCAAAAATGGCTAGCATTGCTAAAAATGCTCTAATGTTGTAGAGAATTGGAAAAATTGTATTGTATTGTATTGTATTCATCTCACCATGAGGTTTATATTGGGTTACATCATGTATACAAAAGGCAATACATAATAGCTATACTAATCACTCGCACATTACAAGTATGTCAATCGCATACATTAAGCAATACCTATTGCATGAATAGTCATTATCATTTACAACACTCCCCCTTGGATATTCCATGTCAATAGTGTTGCCTCTGCTATATATGCGCTTCTAAGTTGTCTCGTCAAAAACCTTGCCAAGTAATAAAAAACCCTGTGGGAAAAAACAACTTTGGTCGAAGGAGAAAAAGAGCACAATGCGCGTGAATGTGGAGTAGTCGACATCCTTCAACACTCCCCCTTGTGCCTCTCAAACTCGGTGATGACGCTTTGATCGTTGCCTCACTAAAAACCTTGCCAGGTAACAAAAACCATGTGGGATAAAAATAACCCTGGTTGAAGGGAAAAAAGAGCACAACACGTCCTTCACTCTTCGAGATCGAACATGTAGACATCATACCTTCCCCTGATGTCAAGGTCTCCCCCTGAGTTCTACAATTATGGGAGTTCGGATAACTTTCTTAATCCGATGCTCTTCACATGTTTCTCGAAGGTGAATTTAGGTAACGACTTGGTAAACAAGTCCGCTACATTATCCTCTGAACGGATTTGATTCACTTCAATATTTAGAAGTGTTTGTTGTTGCTGATTGTAAAAAAACTTAGGTGATATATGCTTAGTGTTGTCGCCCTTGATGAAACCTAACTTCATTTGCTCAATACAAGCTGCATTATCTTCATAAATGCATGTAGGTTCATCTGTGGTAGACTTCAAACCACAAGTTCCTCGAATGTGTCTAACTACAGACCTTAGCCATATGCATTCTCGCACGGCTTCATGTATAGCGATAATCTGTGCATGATTTGAGGAAGTAGCAACAAGGGTCTGCTTTGTAGACCTCCAAGATATCGCAGTGCTTCCCATGGTAAAGACATAACCCGTTTGGGAGCGACCTTTGTGAGGGTCAGAGAGATACCCTGCATCAGCAAAACCCATCAAGACATCGTTGTCATTTTGATGGAGGGGAGGAGGAGCACGGAAGGTGGCGTTTTGCCTTGTGGAGTCCGATCCCACACTTCCGTTATTTCTTTTCTCTCTGTAGGGATAGAACAAGCCCATATCAATCGTACCTCTCCAGTATCGAAAGATTGTCTTTATGCCAATCCAATGGCGGCGTGTTGGCGCAGAACTGTGTCGAGCTAACAAGTTCACTGCGAATGAGATATCTGGTCTTGTGCATTGAGCTAAGTACAATAATGCGCCTATTGCACTTAGATAGGGCACTTCAGCCTCTAATAAGTCTTCGTCCTCATCCCTTGGACGAAACGGATCTTTTTCAGGCTCAAGACTATGACCGATCATGGGAATACTCACAGGCTTTGCTTTATCTTCATTAAAGCGCCTTCATAATTTTTGAGTATATGCTGACTGATGGATCATAATCCCATCACTACGGTGCTCGAGTTCTAGTCCGAGACAAAACTGTGTTTTCCCAAGATCTTTCATCTCAAATTCGGATTTCAAGTACTTAGCAGTTTCCTTTAACTCATCTAGAATTCCAATTACGTTCATGTCATCGACATAAACTGCTACAAATGCAAATCCGGAACTTGTCCTTTTTATAAACACGCATGGGCATATTTCATTGTTCTCATATCCCTTCCCAATCAAGTATTCACTTAGACGGTTATACCACATCCGTCCGGATTGTTTCAATCCATATAGTGAGCGTCTCAATCTTATTGAAAACTCCCTCCGTGGTTTAGAGCCACTTGACTTGGGTAATTGAAGTCCATCTGGAACCTTTATATATATCTCTGAATCTAGATCCCCATAGAGATATGTTGTAACCACATCCATAAGCTGCATGTCAAGTTTTTCGGAAACTACCAAACTGACAAAATAGCGGAACGTTATAACGTCCATTACAGGAGAATATGTCTCCTCGTAGTCGATTCCAGGGCGTTGTGAGAAACCTTGCGCCACAAGGCGGGCTTTGTATCTAACAACCTCATTTTTCTCATTACGCTTTCTAACAAAGACCCATTTATGGCCAACAAGCTTTATACTTGGGGGTGTCAGCGTTATAGGCCCAAATACCTGTCTCTTTGTTAGTGAATCCAATTCAACCTGGATCGCATCTTTCTATTTAGGCCAGTCTGCTCTTCGTTGACATTCTTCAACGAAGCAAGGTTCGTATCATCGTGTTCTATAATTCCTTGAGCAATAGAATATGCAAACACATCATCAAGGATAATATAATCTCGATTCAACGTCTCATGTACACTAGTGTAATTCATGGAGATCTCCCTATTCCCTGGAATTGGTTCTAACATTGGAGCGTCCTCCAATGATGTCTCTTGGACATAACCATAATCCGGAATATCTTCATGAGACGGGTTATTTATGTCGATGATTAATGGATCTTTCTGTGCCAAACTCGCTTTCTTTCTCGGGCGAGAATTCATCGAACCTTTGGGCCTCCCACGTTTCCTTGCTGGGAGCCCGGCCTGAGCCACATTGCCATCACTATTAGTGGTGGCGGCGCCATGCCCAATACCCCTAGGGGTGGCGCCATGTCCATGATTTTTAGGGACATCAATCCTTGCAGGCACGTTTGCAGCAGATATATGTGATCTTGTCACTTTAGCGATATCAGAAAACGCATCAGGCATAGAGTCTGCTACGTTCTGAAGATCGAGAATTCTCCGCACTTCAATTTCGGACTGTGCGGTTCGGGGATCAAGATGAGACACAGTGGGGACAGACCACGACAATTTCTGTCGTTCCTATTGAACGTTATTGTTCCTATCTCCCCCTAACGATGGGAAGATTGTCTCATCAAAGTGACAATCTGCAAATCTAGCGGTAAATAGATCGCCTGTCAAGGGTTCTAAGCAATGTTCGAAAAATCGCTAGGCGCTAGTCGGGCGGTGGGTTAGGGAGGAGCGCACAGGCGCCTAGGCGGTTTTGTATTTTTTAATTTTAATTTTAATTTTTATAGCTTTTATTTATGTAATTGAAAATATATAAACTTATAAAGACTCAAAAGAGTAATAAACTAAATATTTATCCTCCTAAAAAACAATAAACTAAATATTTATTTAATTAAATAGAGGAGGTACAGTTTGAAGTTGTATTCAATTATCCAACCAACAAAAAGACGCATTCAATTGAAGCAATTTGTTGCCGTGCAATCTTGTCCTTCTCCCTACCAACTAAAAGTAGCCACAAATTACTCTCTCTCTCTCTCTCTCTCTCTGACATAATTAAGTAATTAACTACCCCATTCATTTTCACTCCCCTTTCTCTCTCTCCTCTCTACGAAACCAACAGCAACCATCTCCACCTTCTCACTCCCCTCTCTCTCTCTCTCTCCTCTCTGCGAAACCAGTAGCAACCATCTCCACCTTCTCTCTTCATTGATCTTTTCATTATTCAATCAATAACCAATCCTAAAGATCCGAAAACCATAACGAAGAGTGTTTACTGGAGATCAATTTCCGATTTGCAATTTCCGATCTGGTTTCGGAGTTCAGCTGCACGCAGAGAGAAAGAGAGAGCAAGAGCTACTGAGTGGCAAAGAGAGAGAGCGAAAGCAACTGAGCTAGAGAGAGAGCGGAGAGACTGAGAAGAGACCAGCAACAGTGAAGATTTTGCGAATTTTTAAAAAAAGGAAACGCCCAGCCCCGCCGCCCAGCCGCCTGGGCGCCCGCCTAAAACCCAAACGCCCAGAAGCTCCGATTATGCATTCCTCGAGGCGGAGAGGTGTCGCCCAGCTCCTAAGAGCCGCCTAGGCGGCCTGGGCGGCCGAGTTTTAGAACACTGGTTCTAAGTAGCGGATAATGGTTGGAGAGTCATATCCAACATAAATGCCTAATCGTCTTTGAGGACCCATTTTGGTGCGCTGTGGCTGCGTAATTGGCACATAAACTGTACACCCAAATATGCGTAAGTGTGAGACATCAGACTCATATCCAGTAACCATCTGGGACGCAGAAAAGGGTTGAATGGCAATAGGCCTCAGACGAATGAGCACAGCTGCATGCAATATTGCATAGCCCCAAGCAGAAACAGGGAGATTGGTGCGCATAACCAATGCTCTAGCGACCATTTGAAGTCTTTTAATGGCAGCTTGTGCGAGACCATTTTGGGTGTGAACATGAGGAATAGGGTGTTCAACCTCAATCCCAATGGACATGCAATAGTCATCAAACGTTTTTGATGTAAACTCATTAGCATTGTCAAGACGAATTGACTGAATGGGATGATCAGGGTGATGAGCCCGTAATTTAATGATTTGTGCTAGGAGTTTAGCAAATGCAGCATTTCTTGTAGACAATAGCATGACATGTGACCATCGTGTCGATGCATCAACCAACACCATAAAATATCTAAATGGTCCGCAAGTTGGTTGAATAGATCCACAAATATCACCTTGGATTCTTTGTAAGAATGGAATATTTTCCTTAGTGTCCTTTGCATAGGATGGTCTCGATCCTAATTTTGCTAAAGAGCAGGCTTTGCAAAACGAAAGATGGGCTTTAGAAGCAACTAGGGAAGTATCCGGTTGAGCCACGAAGTCACAATTGACTTTAGAAGTAGAAAAAGGAACCAAGAAGGTATTGGTAGCGTCAATATCACTTTTGGGCCGCAAGGGGTAGGCGGCACCAGCCCTACCTTGGATCGAATTTTGGTTCTGACTTATTTTCTTTTTGAAAAATAGATGTCCGTGTGAAGTCTTTAATATACGGATCATCATATCATGACCTGGGTGTCCCAAACGGTCATGCCAAAGCCTATATGTGTCAGAATCCCATAAGTCATTTCTCATGATATGGTTGGATTCAATAATTCGAATAGTGGTTGCATACAACCCACTAGATCGACACATAAGTTTCTCTAATACTCGTTTATGTTCGTAATCATTAAAGGTGATGCTCTGAACTCTTGTCCATTGTCACAATGTGTTTCCACATGAAAACCATTGGCTCTTATATCTTTAAAACTCAATAGGGTCCTTCCAGCCCTAGGAGCATATAGAGCTTCGGTGACATTAATACTTGTGCCATTTGGCAACATAAATTGAGCTGGTCCTCGACCATGAATCAATTGTGATGGTCCAGCCATCGTAGTCACAGAAGATCGACTAGGCGTCATCCATAGAAATAGTTGCCTATGTCGCAATATAGTATGTGTGGTGCCACTATCAACAAGGCATTCCAACTCTCCAGGAAACATACTGAAAAATAATAAAGTTCGGAATTAAAACATGTCCATGACATCGAATAATAATACGATACTTTATTAATAAAGATAGCCAATGATTACATCAAAGGTCCCAGAAAGTCTAATCCAAAATAAAATCAAACTAAGACACATTGTAGTCACTCTATCCGTTTGGTAACTCCAATCAAATATGACCAGGAAAGTAGAGAGATGTTGGTGGAGCGAGGCTCTCTTAAGTACCAATGATCTCAATGACTTTCCTAGACATCATATTTTATTGGGTGCGCCACATGAGAAAGAGTTAATACAATTGTCACTTATTGACTAAGGCATATTGCCATTACAAAAATTCTTGGAAAATAAAAGGACTAATCTAATCAAAGTCTGCGGCATCCTTGTGCACTTCATTGTCAGCTTTAAAGTCCTCTATGGTGAGATGGACGTGTCCACCATTTTCTTCTTCTTCTGCAAGGTACACTTCTTGCTCCCTCAGGTCCCTATATGCCATGTATCTTGCAGCTAGTTGCTCGCTTGCCTTGCATTGCTTGAACCAATGCTCACTTGATCCACATCGATGACACACATCATTGTAGTTGCCTCCCTTTAATTGAGGTGCACGTTGTGGGCGTTCCCTAGGAGGGTTGGTGCCACCACCATGACCCATGGTGCCACCACCACGGCCAGGGTTGCCACGACCCCCTCTCCCACGTGTGGCATTGCCACCACGTGTATCCGCACCAAACTTGCGGTTTCCTTCCTGGTTAGGGCGGTTATATGGACCCATACGTCCCTCATATCCCTTATTCTTAGGGTTCCGCTCATTGCGCCCTCTTTTGGGTGCATTATAATTCGCCTCATGAACGCTCTTAGTTCCAATGGGCCTTGAATTATAATTCCTCACGAGTATGTTATCATATTTCTCAGCTACAGATATGAGATTGATAAGCTGATGAAACCTCGTGATTCGTCCAGCATTGACTTCAGTGCGGTATTGCTTTGATACCACAATGGCTGAAACGGGGAAGGTGGAGAGAGTTTTCTCAATTAGCTCTTGCTCTGTAACAGGTTGTCCACAAAACCTCAACATGGACTATAGGCGAAGAGCTTCTGAATTATATTCAGCAACAGACTTGAAATCAGCAAAGCGCAGATTGTTCCATTGAACCTTCAAGTTAGGGAGGAGGGAATCTTGGACATTGCCAAAGCGCTCTTCTAGCGCTACCCATAGCTCTCTTGCATCCTTGATCGACATATACTCCAATCTGAGTGCCTTGTCCATATGGCGTCGCATCAAGATAACTGCTTGAGCATGCTTTGTAGGTGTTCGCACGAACACACGATCAGGGTTAGGTGCCTGGATTATGGGTAATATTCCCTTTGAAGTGAGGTGGTTCTCAACATCGGTTACCCAACTGTGGTAATCAGAGCCTGTTGAGTCAAGCATGGGAAAGTCGAGTCTAGGTTCATTCGACATCCTGAAAATAAGAAGAGAAAATATATTAGTTTCGGAGCTAAACTTCCACGAAAATTAAAATAATAAGATTTCCGAGCTATGCTACCAAGAAAACAATTTCCAAGAATCTATTTTGGATTAGACCAAACAATAATGTTTTAATATGGTCACAATTTGATGCTTACGAACGCTCTTAGTCTAAGCATTATGAACACTCTTAGTTCATACGAACGCTCTTAGTTCGTTTAATTATGAACACTCTTAGTTCATACGAACACTCTAGTTCGTTAAGCGTGAATCCCCACAATTCCGCTTTGTTAAATACTCAGAACCATTTGGCAACATATATTCCAACATCCTGCTGAAAATAAAAGGAATTTAAAAGACAAGAAAGCAGGAACTTTAATCTTTAAAACTTACTTGTTGAAATTGGGAGCAGATTCTCTTCTGAACAGCTCCCACTTCGAATGGTGTACAGGTCTCAAAACGACTCCAATAAGGATGAAATTTGGAGTTCAGATAGAAGAGGCAGAGACGAACAACTTTGATGAAGGAAATATTTTCATCTGAGGTCCCGATAAAGAGGTTTCAGGGCGTGAAAACAGGCTAATCTGCACAGGAATGAGCGTGCTGCTGTGCTGCAGGGGCAGCAGGAGTGCGACGATACTGCAGGGGCAGTGAGGCTGCAGGGAGGCTGCGGCAGGGGTAGCAGGGAATGCAGGGAGGCTGCGGCAGAGGGTATTTTTTCTGGCTAGGGCTTGGGTTAGAGTATCGTGCTGATAACGTGTTGTAGAGAATTGGAAAAATTGTATTGTATTGTATTCATCTCACCATGAGGTTTATATAGGGTTACATCATGTATACAAAAGGCAATACATAATAGCTATACTAATCACTCGTACATTACAAGTATGTCAATCGCATACATTAAGCAATACCTATTGCATGAATAGTCATTATCATTTACAAAATCTAATAGGTTTTTATTTTAATTACAACCTAAAGATTAGACACATATGTTTAGCTAACCTCACTTCTAGGAATTTTCATATCAACCTCTTTCTTAGTGTTAAAGGAAAAATCCCACAAGATCAGCTGTCAAATATTATCATTGATAATTAGTTAGCTGTTCCTTATTTTGTGCACGATTGTAGGAAATAGAGTAGGATCTAAATATGTAGTATTGTGTATAAATGTGTAACTCAGCCTTGTGAATAATTAAGAAAAACACTCTTTACCATATTATATATGTTTCTCTTTATGGTACCAGAGCATTGATCTGGGAAGATATTGTGAAACACAAACACCACTCTAGACAAAGCAACCATGGGTAACAACAAAGAAAAGAAGCCAACCGATTCAGGCATGACTTCGAATCCTTCAAATCCTATATGGAAAAACTCCAACCATCCACTCTACCTGCATCATTCGAACTAGCCTGGCGCAGTCCTTGTGTCACAGCCTTTAATGGAAGACAACTACAACACATGGGTTCAATCCATGAGCATGGCCTTGAACGGCTTTGTTGACGGATCCCTTAAAAGGCCAACTGAAGACAAAACTGAAGAACTGCAGCAATGGAATCGCTGCAACACCCTGGTTAAAACATGGCTATTGGGGTCGACGTCAAAGGAAATTTTTGTAAGTGTCATCCCCTGCAAGGACGCTTGACTTATGTGGCTTGAGTTATAAGAACGATTTTCTCATGTGAATGTCGTTCAACTTTTTCACATAGAGAATGAGATTAATGATTGTGAACAAGGTAACATGACTGTGAGTTCATACCTTACTAAACTCAAGAGTCTATAGGATGAACAAGATGTGCTTTGCGAGATCCCTGCTTGTAGCTGTGGAACAACCAAAGAGATCAAACCAAATTTAGAGACCCAGAAAACAATGAAGTTCCTCATGGGTCTGAACGATTCTAATGCTACGATTCGCAGCAACACCCTTCTGCTGGATCCATTGTTGGGGGTGAACAAGGCATATTCACTAGTCCTTCACCATGAAAAGCAGGCAGAGGTCTCGAACGAGAAGGCCTTGGCACAACCAGAAGCTGTTGTCTTCGCTGTGAAGAAAACGAATTGTGAATTCAATTCAGAAGAAGGTGACACCAAGTGTGGGAAGTGTCATAAAACAAACCATAGCACCAAGAATTGTCGTGCACATCTCAAGTGCACCTTTTGCAACTGGAAAGGACACACATATGAATTTTGCCGCAAGAGAAAAGTTGCAGCTGAAGGAGCACAAAATCGCTCCAAAGGGAATCATGTTATGTCTTACATGCCTGACAAATAGGAGGTTGCATCCAACTTCCCTTTTTCTCAAGAAGAATGCAAACAGATTCTGAACATGCTGAACAAAAATAAGGTTTCCACAACTAATCAAGTTGGTAATACTTCAAACCATGAAAAGCTATCAGGTAAAGCCTTTTCTTTTACTCAAAATGGCAAGGAGAATATTTGGATATTGGACAGTGGTGCTAGTGACCACATTGTTTGTAGTCCTTCCCTCTTACCAATTCGAAACCAGTTGACAATCGTCTTGTCCAATTGCCGAATGGTTCATCGGCTAAGGTCACTCATGTTGGAAAAGTTATTTTCTCTCCCAATTTCACCCTCCATAATGTCTTGTGTGTACCATTCTTTTACTTAAATTTGATTTCCATCAGTAAGTTAGCATTTGACTCTTTCTACATCACAATCTTTCTCAGTCAATTTTGTGTCACATACGACATACGATCGGGGAAGATGATTAGGACGCGAATTGAGCGGGAGGGACTCTACTACCTCGACCAAACAAAGAAAAGAACATGTAATTTTGTTCGTACCCAAAACTATGATATTTGGCATAAACGCCTTGGACACCCTTCCAGCAAAGTATCTATGTTATTTCCATTTTCTAAAAATAAATCTTGTGATACAGACAAGTGTTTAATTTTCCCTTTGGCCAAACAAACCAGATTGTCTTTTTCCTTAAGTTCTATTTCCAGTGAGTCATGTTTTAAGTTTATACATGTTGATATTTGGGGTGGTTATCATGAACCTTCACTTTCTGGTGCAAAATTTTTTCTCACCATAGTCGATGACTATACTAGGAGTACATGGGTATATTTGATGAAACACAAATCAAAAACACGAGACCTCTAGTCAATTTCATTCACATGGTTGAAAATCAATTCAATACCAAGGTCAAAATTGTGCATAGTGATAATGGTCCTGAGTTCAAACCTTAAAAAATTTATGCCACTAAAGAGATCATTCATCAATCTAGTTGCGTCAACACACCCCAACAAAATGGTGTTGTTGAACGCAAGTATAGACACTTACTCAATGTCGCACGCGCTTTGCTTTTTCAATCTGGTCTTCCAAAATGTTTTTAGGGGGATGCAATCCTTACATTAGTCTATCTCATGAACCTCACACCCACCCACAACTCTTCTCAATGGTAAGACACCATTTGAAAAGTTATTTCAAAAGGAGCCCAACTATTCCCATTTACGAGTATTCGGTTGTTTGTGTTTTGTATCCACACGTACATGCTATTAAACCTACCAAATTTGATCCTCGATCGTGCGACTCGTTGTATTTTTCTTAGCTACCCTCATGGTCAGAAAGGGTATAGAGTGTTTGATCTCACACTCCAAAAGGTTTTTGTCTCTCGAGATGTCCTTTTCTTTGAAGACAACTTCCCATTTCAATCCATCAATAATTCCGCTGCACCTACACCTCAACCAAATGTTTTGCCCTTATCTTTTGATATGGACTCATTCTCCACGTCCAATTCTCAAGTTCAAAACTTGGATGACTCTCCAACTAATCATTCTGAGCCAACATCTTCATTTCCAATTAAAAATTTTGAGCCAACATCTCCATCTCCAATTGCTAATTTTGAGTCGACACCTTCATCTCCTACACCAACACCATCACCATCACCCGATGTCACTCTATCAAATCCTACACCAATTCCACTAGATATTCCCATACCAGCCATCGACACATCACCACCACCACCTAGACCGTCCACACGACCCACCAAGAATCCCACATTTTTACAGGACTTTCACATCGAGGCAGCCCTTCCGTCAAGGTCCGTACCATCATCTTCAATGAACATGGTCACACCATCAGGTACTACTCACTCTCTTTCCCATGTTTTGTCATATGATTGCCTTTCCCATAGTCACAAAGCTTTTACCACACAACTTACCCTCCCGAAAGAACCAAACAGTTTTCATTAGGCAGTTCAAGATCCAAAATGGTGAGACGCCACTACAACAAAAGTTCTCATTTCCGACGAAAATTTCCGACAGCACAGAATTGCCCTTGCAAAAAAACTCTTTTTTCGACCACAAAAAATGGTCGTCGGAAATGTTCTGTCAAAATATATTTTATTTTCAAGGGACAATATGCTGTAGGAAAAGAGTTCCAATTTCGTCGGAAAAACAAAAAAATTGGCGGGACCTTTTGGCGCCAGTATTATTTTTGACAAGATTTTGTGTCGTCAGTAATGATAGACCTATTTCCGAGAGGCAATTGACTTTGTCGGAAATGATTTCTTAATTTCGAGGGCAACAAAGTACCCTCAGTAATGAACAAAATATTTCCGACGGCTAGTGACCCTTGGAAATATTTCTCTAAATTGTATTATTTTTATAACAATATTATGTCAAACCACGTGGTGTGGTGTGTTGGTCGAGCTGCCTAGTCTGGAACCCCCAGGTATAGAGTTCGAATCCCAGCTCCATCCCGTGGCCAGCAGATTTGAGGGACCTGGGTTAGTTAAAACACCCAATGGTTCGTGCGTCTGCGGTGCAGTGATTAGTCTGGCTATGCTGGGATACACTGCATGGATGTGTGTGTTGGTTCTATTGACGTCTTCCACTCAAAAAAAAAAAAAAAAACAATATTATGTCAAAGAGGAGAATTGAACATAGGATCTCTAACTTTCAAAATTAATTTTACCATTTTCCCACAGGTTAATTGATGAGTATATTATTAGTTTATTAGAATTAGGGCTGCTACTTGGTTTGGTAATTACCAAATCGACCGAATACCAACCGATGTTTTAAGTTTGGTAAACCGACTTTTTGGTAATCGAGACCGATAAAATCGAAATCAAAAATTACCGAAAAAGTTGGTTTGGTTTTGGTAAATACCTAATCTACCGATTATCTAAATATTAGCTTTATATACTATGATTTTCAATACACATACATGTATATTAAGAAATAAACATAAAAATTTTCATAATAGTATGAACATTACTACATATACTACATTAATAGTACATGTATTTTAAGTAACCTAGTCAAAGATGGTTAAATAACCTAATTTTATTGAAAATGACTCAAACTTGATGTCATATATACAAAAGATGCTATTATTAGGAGATGAGTACAAAGTTTACGATTATAAAATTGAAGAACCTAGTTTTGTTCGTTCTAATTTTAATTACAAAGAATTAGTTGTTCTAAAGTTGGTAATACTGAAAACCGAAATACTGAATTTGGTAGTTATGATTAAAAACCGAAAATTTTGGTTGGTGATTGGTAGCTCAATTTTGAAACCGAAAGCTTTGATTTTGAAGTTGGTAATACCTATAACCGATTCGAACTGACCGAGTGACAGCCCTAATTAGAATTGATGCATATAAACAAAACAATTTTATTATATATTGGTTATAAGGTAAGATCGGATAAATCTCATAATATATATATATGTATATATATATATATATATATACATATACATATTATATATATCAGATCCTATTCAGAGCGGAGCTCCGCTTTGAAATTAACGTGTGAAGTTTGAGTTTTAGGTCACTTTTCGGTCGCATATCCACATCTCGACCGTTCAGTTTTTAGGTACTACTGTATAGATCATCTCTGCAAATTTTCAGCCAAATTGATGATCGTTAAGGTATCTAACTCGCTTAAACCAATGGACGGACTGAATTTGTCAACCTGAACTGTACTAGCTTTAAAGTAGTTATCAATGCCTTAACGATCATCAATTTGACTGAAAATTTGCAGAGATGATCTATACACTAGTACCTAAAAAATGAACGGTCAAGATGTGGATATGCGACCGAAAAGTGACCGAAAACTCGAACTTCACACGTTAATTTCAAAGCGGAGCTCCGCTCTGGATAAAATCTGTTATATATATATATATATATAACAGATTTTATCCATAATACGTATGTGTTTTGAATTTATATAAGACTTGATCGATCGATCATGCTAATTGGGAGGTTCCGCCCTAACCCAATATATTATTAGTTGCAAAAGTAGATAAGAGATCATCTATGGTAAATCATGATTATGCTAATTAGGAGATTCCGCGCTAACTGGGATGCTAACTAGGAGATTCTGCATATTTAGATAAGAGATCATGCTAACTGGGAGATTTCACCCTAAAACCCTAAACCTTAATAGTAAATCATGATTATGACTACATTAACAATCATCAATTGTGCTGGAAACTTGTATAAGTGATCTACTCATGAAGACCTAAAATTGAATAGTGGAGATGTTGATATATGTAATTGAAAAGTGGGTCTCACATGCAAGAGATCTCTTAAAATGGCCAAAGAAAATATCTGTTAGTGGAAGACTCCTACACACACACAATTCATTGTTGATCGATCATGTGTGCTTGTCCACACACACACTATACTGTTACATAGTACTATTCATTATCGATCACATACATACTACATATATAGTACGACTGTCCCTCCACACATATATGTATTTGTATACAGTAGACATTGATCGATCATATATAATTATATAGAATAGCTAGACGAGAAAAAATAGAATACTAGCAAATACATTTTTTTTTGGGTCCTTGACCCAAAGCACCAAACTTAGCCCACCCCCAGCAACAAATTTTTATTCCTACTCACCCAATTTCAAATAAAATGTCAATTTTGCCCTTAAGATAATTAATAAACCACAGCCTGCCACTCTCATCTCTCTCTCTCTCCTCTCTCCTCCGCGTCGTTCTCTCTCTCCTCTCTCTCGTCAGTGCCGTCGTCGACGTCGAAGCTCAATCCGAGGCCACCAGAATCCATCTCTCTCTCTCCTCTCTCTCGTTAGCGCCATCGTCGAGGCTCAACCCGAGGCCACCGGAATTCGTCTCTCTCTCTCGTTAGTGCCGTCGTCGAGGCTCAATCTGAGGCCACCGGAATCCCTCCGTCGTCGTGCAGCACGGTTTCGACCCAGACAGCAACTCCGACGTGCAACCCAAATTTCGATTCCAGTTTCTGAGTTCGACATGCAGTAGCGACTCCGACGCCGACTCCAACGATGACAGCCGGGAACCACTGACCTGGGTCTCTGACAGTGCAGGTCTACAACCGGCAAAGAAGAAGAAGATAAGGGAAACCAGATCAGCAACAGAGGTCGAGCTCCGATTTGCTCCGATTTGGTGGTTTGAATTGATTTCATTCTCTCTCTTTCCCTGCAATTTCACTAATAAATAATGGACGGCTGTAGATCTTAGAGACTGATTCACCCAGATGGACTCTGTGCCTTCCACATCAACCCATCTATCCTTTGAAACTTGAAATGAACCTAGAATTGCTTCGACTTCTCATAATATATATATATATATATATATATATATATATATATATATATATATATATATATTTATATATTGACATATGAGTAGGGTAAATTAATTTCTTGTGATGCCTCTTTTCATGATGAATTCAAAGCTACAATATATATTATTGGGGGGCAATAGACGTCTATTGGAGGGCAATAGACGTTTTGAATTGATGCAATCTCTTTGTTTTTTTTTTTCTGTAATCAAAGTTTTATTTGTCTAAATTTAGGGAGATTAATTCCCATTCTGGCGACTGAAAGTCCTATTGGGGGGCAATAAGCGTCTATTGAGGGGCAATACATGGCTGATAGTCGTCTATTGGGAGGCAATAAACGTCTATTAGGGTGCAATAGACCAAAAGTTCTATTGGGGGCAATACATGGTTGATAGACGTCTATTGGGGGGCAATAGAGGTCTATTATTACCCCTTATTGGTAGGCAATAGATGTCTATTGGGGTAATAAACATTTCCGGTGAGGTTTTTTGAAAGGTCCGATGGGCGGCGGCCGGTAACCGGAATCCGGCGAAAGTTGGCCGGATTCCCGTGACCGGTGACGGGCTCCGGCGAAGTCTCCTATAGTTTCTCTCTCTTTCATTTTCCCTCTCTCTCTCTCTAAGTAACAAAGGGTTGAGGGGTAAAATGGTATTAAAAAAAAATTAAAAACAAAAAAAAAATCTTAATGGGGTATTAGGGAAGACTCCCTTATAGTGTATTGGGTAAGAGGGAATTAAAAAAAATTAATGGGGTAAGTGGGAAAAAAATCCCTAGAAATGGGGTAAATGGACAAAAACCTTTTAAAAAAAAAAGGCTAACAAGTACATATTTATATATCAAGAATGTTATGAAATATTTTTCATTGGACGATCTTATATTATAATAAAGATATTGATCTACATAGTCCGACATATATCAATACATATGCATTTATATATAAGTTCCATGAAAATTGATTTTTTTTTTTTATTTATTTAAAAAAAACACTTCCCGCCTAGGGAGGAAAAAATTTCCCTCCTATGGAGTAGATCGATTTTCTCCCGCCTATGCATTTATACATACCCTAATAAGGAGTCTTATCTCACCCAAAAAAGGAAAGACTCCTTATTTCTCCTCATGTTTAGTTCGACTAAATAATTAAAAAAATAAAACTTCCTTTGCTACGCACTTGTTTCTCAAACCCTAAAAGCTTATGTTTCTTCCTCCTCTCTCATACGGCAATGAGAATTGAGTTGAAAAGTTGAGAAGCTTCTTGATTGATTGGGTGATGATTAAAGGTTTGTCCATCTCTCCTTTCTCTCTATTAGTTTTCTTTATTTATTTAATTTTTACTGCATGGGTTAAGGTTAGGGTCACTATACGCTGCTACAAAGCCGTCTCTTTGATAGTCATCCAAGAAGTCTTCGATTGACGCTGGTGGTAGTGACTGCAGGTTCTCCGGCTCTTGCTGTATGTAATTCACGGGAGAGTTGAAAACCCTCCGGAGTGGACTTCGTCCCTTTCCTTTGCTGTTGTCCGATCCCTGCTGAAAGCTCCGAGCGGAGGTGAACCAAAGCGAGGAGGAGAGCAGCCCGATCAATAGTAAGTCATCAACAATGTGGCAGCAATATGCTCAAGGTCAACGGAGTTAGGTCAATCAGATTGGATGGATCCAATCACTACCATTAGAGCGCAGAAAGCTTACATTTGTCACAGTTCATATCCTAAGAAGATAAAGTCAACCGTCTAGTCAACACCTCGTGTAGTGACATAATACAAGGGGGAACGAGAAATTGCAAGAGTAGACAGATGTTTAATATTTGAAAAATTGCAACTTTGTAGTGGAAGAAAATTTAGGTAGAAGAGGCCTTTAGTTAGTGCTAAAAATCATATTTCATGGAGATTTCCTCATGAACTAAGTCAAAATTGATAAATTCCTTTGTCTCAGTTTGGTTGATTTCCCAGTTCATCTATTTGGATGCAAACTTTATCCAAAGTTGATGAAGTTTCTAGCTTCGGCAATTTAAAAGGGAAAAGAATAAAGCTCATATAGCTGAAAGATAAATGAGCAATAGTAGAAGCCTTTGGATCTTGTTTTATTCAAAACCAAATGTTATTTGGTCACACTCGTGCATTTCATATAGCTGCAAATTTGAAAAGGCTTGTGCCTTGATCATAAGTACAACGTCACCACTTTGTAGGCAAACATTGCCACTAGGGTGAACATAAGAGCTTGTATTTAACGATCGCATCGTAAATCACATCTCTCATAAAGGTAACAACACACATCTAGTACAGATGCGTATCGCTTATGCAAAGATACAACCCACAGTACGATTACCAAATGCGATAGATGTAACATTACTCCATCGTCCTCCGATGAATGCTGGGAAAAGGAAAAACGACTCTTAATTAGAACTTCTAGCTAGTTGTTCGGCGGTCCAATGATTGGATGCCAGAGATGGCGGAGTTCATCTTGTTAATGTTATGCGTGGCTATTCTGATTAGTATGGCTGCCTATCTTTTTGGGTTCATCATCTATAGTCACCTCTGACAAGTTCACCTCCCTGCCTTTCCTTTCTGCTATCTGTCGCTGAGTCGACTTGTAGTATGTGGCATACAGAAGCAGCTGAGCTAAACCAAAAACTGTGCCCAGCCCGTTAGGAATCTGAGACCAAGCAACAATATTTGAGCTTATGTACTATGTGAGTATATGTTATCAAGAATTAGAGGTTTAGTATGAGGTTGAGATCTTTACAGTGATGAAGGGGTCAAAGCGGATGAGAGCATATGCAGTCCAGGCAAGACCATTCGCAAAGGAAGCAAACGAGAGGAAAAATGGCATGTACTCCACACTTTTTGTAGTGATCACCATTTTCTGTCACCAAAGAGTAGCATTATGAAAAATTAAACATATAGATGAGAATAAAAATTAATAAGCATAGTTTGTATAGATGTACTATTTTGTTAGATAATCTAACATGTTATGTTATCGGACTATCAATTTGAATTATAGACTATAAGTTTTATAACATGCGTTTATATTGTATATACGCATGGGTCTTAATATGTAATCTTCTTTAAGAATGGGGTAACAAATCATACAGTGAGATAGATACTAATTTGCATGAAGGATTCTAATTAGGGGTAATTAATCTTAATTACCATGACGGTCAATGGTGCAGCATACATCATGATGTTGAAGGCAATGCATATGATGCCCACAATCAAGGACCTCTTGGTATGCGTGTGAGCCAAAGTGAGAACCAGAGCGGTAAGAACACCAAGGAATATGATCTCCACAGCCACCACCAGAACCACCACAAGCCTCTTTTTCTTGTCGGAATAAATGAGGAAGAGGATGATGTAGACGACCTCGATGACCATACCCGACCCGTTTATGGTCCACACCAGAGTGCTATCCGGGTGCACGATGGGTAACCCATACAAGGTCCACACCATGCAGTTGACTAGGGTTGCAAGGTATGGGACTGGTGAGTATTGCTCCACTGACCCTTTCTTCCATATTCGAACAAAAGTTGGACTGCACCATAATTGATCATTGTAATTTTTGACAAAATATTCATTAATAGAAAGAAAAAAAAACAACTTCATTAGTGGACATTATCAATCATGTTATAGTAAAAAAATTATGTTGTAGTCTCTAATTAAGGTAACTTCATTATTAGTGGTAAAAGTGCTCTTTAGTTGCATAAATTCCAATCTACTCTTCATTGGCATATATCAGTAAAATTTCCCTTCCAACTCTACTTATAGGAAATAACAACTTAAGGTACTTTTGTTAAAAGCTTAACGCCTTTACATAAGCTAAATGCCTTTCTAGTGTAAGAGGACATGTGTGCATATGCCCCCGTGCCTCTTCTATATATGCTCCAGTTATGTACTTTTTAGTAATTAATACTATATGGACATGAAATATTAACATAAATTTCAATTTAAAGTATATCTCATTCACATGTATACATGACAATGATGTCCAGACATTTTGAACATCATTTATTTTTGTGTTTTGCTGGGGAATATCATGCCATCTACCCTTTACTAGAAAAAAAAAAAAAAAAAAAGTGTGTACCTTATTATTAATCATATTCAGTTTTTCAAAATTAAGGAAAGAGGTGGAAAAGCTTACACCGGCGACAAGAACAAAAAGAACGAGATGAGGTTTCCTGGAACCAAAAAGCAGAAGAAAAAAGTAAGCAAAACAGCCCACATGATCGATCTCCATTTCCAGATCAAGAAACGCATTTCTACATACATAAGATTAACGAAACCTAAAGGAACAAATTTCTTAATCACTAGATATCATCGTTAATATAAGAAGATTAATTCCAGAAGGGTAATACAAACCAAAATACTCTTAACCATACCTATAATACCAACCACAGTCCGAGCAGCATCTGCAGAAACCATGGCTGTGAGCCTGTGATGACCGACTAACTAAAGAAGAAGACGAAGATGGGAGAAGAAGCAACAGATCGAAACGAGGCTGAAGAAAAATGGACAAGGGAAACAAGAGAGAGAAAGAAGAGAGAGTTGGTTGGGTGTTAAAAGAGAAAGAGGAAGGAAAATGAGGAGGGTAGGACTAGATGCACGTTCGGTGAGGGTTCTGTGTCTGTGATTTGAAACGTACTAATTTGGACTCTTGCAAACCCTTTGTTGTTGTTAGGTCATTTGCATGGTGGCATGTATTGGACATGGAACTTATATATATAGGGGTATAGCTCCGAAACGCAATGGAAAAGATCGAATATCAATTTGGATCAGAGAGAGAGAGAGAGAGAGAGAGAGCTACCTCGCTTCAAGATTCTCAAAACTCTCCTTCAGGCACTCGGGACTCTCAGAAAGTGATTGCACATTTTAAGTTTTCTTTTTGAAAGGACAAATTTTAAGTTTTCATTGGCATGAATTTTACTCGCTTACTCAGGTTATTTATAAAAACCTATTGGAGCATTACTGCCACTTTCACCCACTTCGAATCCAAGTTTGGCGTTGTGCTGCATTATTTTCCATATCTAATTGATTGGTTATTAGTGCTTTAACTGTGAAATCCATGCTTTTAACTCACTAATTAGGGGAATTATTATGTGGTCCTGGACTACCACGTGGTGGTCCAAGTCAATAACATCACTCTAATTTCGTGGGGACCATGCAGGGGAGGTGAATCCGAAAAAATAAAAGATAAATGAAATTAAAAGACCAATAAGAAATAATTTTGCCAAAACTGCTCCACAAATATCGGAGGAAAAACTTGACGCATCTAGGGTTTGCTGGGTTGCTCGTCTGGCGGCGTCCCTGTGCCTACGCGGGCCTTTGGCTTTGGCGGGGTAAGGTGGCTGCTGCCTGACGGGTTTGGGCTATTCTCCAATGTGTTATGGTAGGTGTAGGTAAGGAGTTTGTGATCAGTTTTTCTTCTTTTTGGATGGCAGCGGCAGCAAATCCGATTGGAACACGAACCATGGGTTGGATCGTGTTGGCATTCGATCGGGGATGGAGTTCTCTACAGTGGCTGTGTAGGTGGTTTGGGGCATCCTCTAATGGATCTTCGGTGGAGGTTGGGTGGCGATGTGCAGGTGGAGAGGGTTGGTGGCAGAGGTGGTTCGGGGCCGATCTGGGTTGGTGGTATAAGACTCAAGGTCGGGCGTCTTTGGGCGGTTGGCAAGGCTGGGGTTGCTGGGTGAGTGGTGAGTTGGTGGTGCGCGAAGGAATTGGTGGAAGGGATGCTGCAGTTGCTTACATATCTCCGGCAGTGAGAATTTCTGGTTTGCTGTTGGTGGCTTCAATGGGAAGTAAAGTTGATTGCATTAGTGTCTTTTCGGTTATTTTTTGGATTTTCTTTGTTGGTTTTTTAGGTCTGATAATAAGTCCCTACTCACTTGAGCTAGGGTTTGGGAGTCTTGTTCTTGCTGTGCCATTTTTATGGTGTTCTCCTCGAGGACTATTTGTTAAATTGTCGGTGCTTTCTGGTTATCAATGTGATGGTGAGTTGCCCTTGCACGTGGTCTGGTTTTGGGACACGGTGTTGAAGAGGGTGAAGAAGTTCGTCTTGATGTTGGTGGCGAGGTCGTATCGTGATACTCGGGATTGGTTAACTTCTATTGTAGCCCGCAATTATGGGCGTAAAACTTGGTTAGGGGTTGGGCTCTTTCGGCTCATGGATGTCTCTTATAGGGATGGACCCGTAGCTAGTGATCATGGTGGGAATATGTGTTGCGGTATTATACCCCAACTGGTTGTTATTCCAATGCGTTGTAATCTTTTCGTTTATTAATGTTATTATCTTATTCTCAAAAAAAAAAAAAAAAAAAAAAAACAAATACAAATCGTATGGGTCAATAACATCAATCAGGACCACCACGTGTATTATAGTCCGGGACCACCTAATAATTTCCCAAAGTGAAACCCAACAATGAAAATGGATTTCATCATTGCATCATTGCACTGGGTTAAAATTACATGGTAGCACATGACCAAAGATGTAAACACAGAAAACCCACTTATATGTAATTTGTTATTTATTATACTGGGTTGGTGGGTCATTACAATTAATATTAGTTTATTTGGATTTTTCTTTTTTCATTTAATGACTGATAGAATATATGGTCCTGAATTTGTTTCCAAATCTACCAAGGTACCTAGCTCACAATTTCATTTAGTGAAAAGGGTACAAAGGTTATAGAGGTCATCCACAGCATGCATTACTAGAACGGTTGGTGAATTTGGTAAAGCAGTGACAGTGAGTGATCTTGAGTCGATCACATTTATAATATGAACTTTGGTCATGCTTAGGAGAGGACTTATCTTTGCTATTTCTATTTTCTAGGCATGGAATCTTCTTTCTTCGGAAGAAAATTTTCTCATCTTAGAGTCGGTAATTAGCCACTTAGCATCAAAGTTAGTTCAAAAGTCAAAAGCTGTGTGCTTATACAGTGGTTTATTTATTTTCACACCTCAAAATTATTATGTGATTGGGGGGGAAAAGATCTTGGTTGGGAAGTGGGTAGCATGCATTGTCTATAAAATAGAAATGCAGATAATATATATGATGCATATAGTCATATTAAGCAATAATCCGAAGAATCGCTATTGAAGAATGTCATATGATGTATCAATAGAATTATATTCTTCAAAGAAAGACACTTTATAGATTTTGTCCCAATATTTATCACATTTTTCTTTAAATATAAAAAATAAAATAAGTTCGCCTAAACATCTCTTTCAATATTATCAATATAATAACAAATTTCTAACTCTACGACTAATATGCAGAGAAATCGATACGCAAGTATCAAATACTCAAAAGGTGACCTAGCCATTCATATTTTGGACTTTGAAAAAGTGTCACTGCAGACACCAAAACGAGTTAGATTAGGTCACGTTCTCTGGACTTTTGATGGCAGTTATCAATCTTTTTCGTTCATACTGTTAGGAATATATGGGCATTGTACAGGCTCATGTCGATAACAAGATCAAGATTAATCCTACTAAAGAAAAGAAATTAGAATAATGGGTTTGATTTTATTTGTTTTAGAGGTTTGTTATTGGGCTGTGTAAATATTTAATGCAGGGCCTAATGGCCTAAAAAACAAAGTCTATGAAACTGTTTTGCATGATTTTTCTGCATTTATACGATTCTGTTAAGATGCTAGACTACGTGTCGAAAATATAGAAATTTCCAGCAATATTTAATCAAACTCTCCCTTATCATGCTAATATTCTAGAGGCAATTAACGGCTCTATAATATTATCCCTTTAGGAACGTGGTAGAAAAGGACTTGGTGAATTGGATTTGATCGATTCATATTTTATAATATCATTTGGATTTCGATTCATCAACTTTAATGACAGTCTATGCCTTCTAGTCTTCTACTGGCATCATGAAATGCTCCTTTTCTTTTTCCATGCTTCTTGTAGTAGAAAAAGAGTATTAAGCTAATTACTCGGACAACAAACTTTTAACATAGGTAAAATGCATTGAATAACGGCTCTAACAAGTCAAAAGTACAAGAATATAATTTCAAAATTAATGTGCGAGTTGCCCTAAAGATTTTGATGGCTGCAATTGTTCGTCTTCAATCTTTGATTTTAGGGACTCCTTAAGTGCATTATATAACTTGTCAATTTACTACCCATTAAAACATCTTTAGCAGACTCTCTATTTTGGCTCCTTAACTATTTTAGAGAGCATGTTTAGCTTTTTATCTACTTTAGCAGCTGCACCACACTCCTAAGTGGCTCTCTATTATAACTTTTAGCTATCTCGCTCCTAAATATAGAGAGTGAGATGAGACTCTCTATAATTTAAAACATTCCTTTTAAGTTATTCTATGTAATTTATAAATACATTTAAACTATTTAATCTTCATTTAAAAAATAATATAAATTCAAAACTAGCTAAAATAAAGAGCATTGATGCAGACGTAATTCTAAAGTGGCTAGCTAAAATAACTTTTTAGCTACTTTAGCTAAAATTTGACTAAAAAATGGCTAGCATTGTTAAAGATACTCTTAGACAATATCACTTAACCAAAAATACTTTCTTTTTCTCACTTTAAATGAAAAATGGCTAGCATTGTTAAATGATTGGGCGTCGATCGACTGGAAACGGTCTCCAATTGGATCTGCTCCTCATTGGGATCTGGGCTCTGTCTTCTGGTCTGGTTTACGGCCGTCTGCGGCGTGGTGCTGCAGTGCGTCGGCGTGTTACTTTGATGCGGTGGCGTGGTGATGCGGTGCAGCGGCGCGGTGGAGGGTGGATGGCACTGGTGTGGTGGCCTGAAGCGTGGGTGTCCCCTGTTGGGATGAGAGTTGGTTGGGCCGGGTTTGTGCTGTTGGGCCCTTTTTGGTGGGCTGTTGTTACTAGTTTTTATTTTCAAGTTTATGTTTTGTTGGTAATAAGTCACTGCCATAGTTTGGTAGGACGAGTTGGGCTTCGTGTCGGTCTGTGCACCTTGTGTGCCTTGTCTGCCCTAGGTAGGCGGCGAGTTCCTTGCATTGGCAAATGGTCGCAACCTCCTAGTGGTGGTAACGTGTCTGCTCTAGGTAGGCGGCGAGTTCCTTGCTTGGTCAAATGGTCGCTGCCTCCTAGTGGTAGGATGAAACTAAGTGTCACTGGATTTCAGTGGCAACATAGTGGGAAATCTGCGTTATTTGTAATGATGCTTCTTCTTAATAGAGTTATCTTTCCGGTATGTCACCACAATTGTAAAGCGAATAGAGTAGCCAGTAGAGCACTCTTCACTAGTTGGTGCTTGCTAGAATACATTGTTTTAGTTGAGACTCTTGTTATTATCTCAGGAAGTTCTCTTGATGCATATTGTAATCAGGGGTTTAGGCACCATGTCCCCCCCCCCCCCCCCATGTATTCTTCGGTTTTATTAATCAAGGCTTGAGGGCAGCCGCACCGCCCTTCTTCAAAAAGAAAAAGAAAAAAATGAAAAATGACCTTACTTAGTTGTCCAATATATTATTTTCGGATGATATTATTCATCGCTAACTAAAGACTTTTTTCAAGAAAGAAACTTTAAAAAGAGATCAGGAAATGGGAAAGGCAGCCTGTGATATGCAATAGAGATAGCCAATTTGTATACTCACTAGTCTCTCTTTATGGTCCAAAAAGAAAATGGGAAAGAACACTGTGTTCTTTTGGGTCTCCAAGAGAGATATAGCCACATACACCCCAACACACCAACCTGCAGCTCGGAATGCAGAACCAATGGTTGCTCTACAACACAGCTGAGAGATGGAGTTGCAGACAGCGACTAGCTAGTGGCAGAGGATTTGAGTCCCTATCCATTACAGGGCCGGTGTTCAAATTCTATGGTCGTTAGGCTTAACATGTATTAGACATCGATCATTGGAGCGGGCCGGTGTGATATGATGGAGAGTACATATTCTCTTTTTTTCTTGTGTGGAATGATGTCTCTGCGTCTTTGATGAATCACATTCTGATAGAGACTAACATGAACTAATTCGTTCCACCTTGTGTTGATGATTGAATTTGGACTTGCATGAAGATGGCAAGAGATGTGACACGACTAAATACAGAAGAACATGAGCTCTTAGAGAAAATATAGGTAAAATATTTCAAGTCATACCTAGAAGAGAGAGAGAGATTCTCCTTTGCACTAGTCTCTAGCTATGAGGATGCGCAACTTTTCTTAGTTCTCTGTTCTAAAGTGCAAACGTTATATCACTGTTTATTTTGTTTGTCTTTTTCCTTATGAATAGTGCAGAGACGGTCTAAAACACTAATTCCTTCGCAAGTTCACATCCTTTGTCTTCTCAGCTATAATTTCTTTTTGCTATGATCTGCTATAATTTACTATTAAGCTGTCACATCAACATCAGCTAATCCAACGGCTGATAATAAAGAGTTTACAAACTCACATTGGAGGACTTGAAGCACCATATCATGTCTTCTTCTTCTTCCCTTCCCTTCCCTTCCCTTCTCTCTCCCCTTCTCTGTAACCAAGTTTTTGATCAAATCAACTTGAATTTCAAATTCCAAAGAGAAATGGATACATCATACCTGGCCACTTTTCTTCCTATTTGCTCTTATCATCAACTTGGATTATCATAAACAACACAAGCAACCCAAATACCCTGAAATACAGATTTTGTAGCAGAGCAAAAAAACAATAAAAACCCAAATAATGCAAATTACTTTACAACACCAATGGAGAATTAGGAAATAGTACTAACAATATGGCCTTGGAAATAGGAAGGAAGAACACAGTGAAGAGAATCAAAGCCACGTTGAAATGAATAGCTCCAAGCCATAAACCCATCGCCACAAACATGTTTACGATTCTCAATCCGATAGCTTCTTTTCCTTCGATTACGGTCATTCCCTCCTTCTCTTCTTCCTGCTCCATCTCCACCATTTCTGGGTTCTTACAGAGAAGGGGAGAGAGAAGGGAAGGGAAGAAGAAGAGGACACAATATGGTGCTTCAAGTCCACTAATGTGAGTTTGTAAACTCTTTATTATCAGCCGTTGGATTGGCTGATGCTGATATGGCAGCTTAATAGCAAATTATAGCAGATCATAGCAGAAATAAATTATAGTAGAGAAGCCAAGTCCCCAGAGAATGGGGTTTGGCTTCTCAAATCTGTCATTTCCTCCTTACATCGAATCGAGAAGACGACGAGAACCGGCCTTGACATTTTGAGTCCCCCAAGCAAAACCCTTGATCACTAAGATTAGATGTTAATAACTCTTACACGCTAGAGTACGTGGTATCAAAAATAGATATTATAAGAGCGTCTTTAGCAGACTCTCTATTTTAACTTATTAGCTATTTTAAAGAGCATGTTTAGTTTTTTTATCTATTTTAGCAGCTGCACGAGACTCCTAAGTGGCTCTCAATTATAAATTTTAGATATCTCGCTCTTAAATATAGAGAGCGAGATGAGGCTCTTTATAATTTAAAATATTCATTTTGAGTTATTTTATGTAATTTAAAAATAAATTTAAATTATTTAATATTCATTTAAAAAATAATATAAATTCAAAATTAGCTAAAATAGAGAGCACTGATACAAACGTATTTCTAAAATGGCTAGTCAAAATGACTTTTCAGCTACTTTGGCTAAAATTTAACTTAAAAATGCTCGTTTTTCTTTTTCTTTCAATAATTTTCCCTCGCTCTGTCGAGGTTTGCTAAAAAAAAAATTAAAAATTAAAAATGGTTAGCATTACTAAAGATGCTCTAACTTATGTGCAAGTTATACGAGTATTTGAAAAAGTAAATGACCTAAGATAATTGTCCGCTTTGATATGATCGGTTTTCATTTATTTTATAAATCAAGCACAATATATTACGTGTCTCGATAAGTCACACATTAAGGGAGAGATATTCTTCATTGCACTAGTCTCTGGCCATGCCGATTCCCGGCCTCCTATAGTGTTAAAGAACTATGCAACTTGTCCTAAATATCAACTAAATCCATCACTACTTCCTTCACATTCTTTGTCATCTTCTTAGTCTCCTTATTTCTCTTTTTCTTAATGTTCGACTAAATCACTACTAACTTCACATTGAATTGGGAATGATATCCAGAGAATAAGGCTTTGGCTTCTCAAAATTCGTCATTTGCTCCTTACATGCAAGGAGATATTCTCCTTACAGCCAAGCAATTATCAAGTTTTTTCATTTATAATTAAATACGTCTTTCACGTATTTCATGTCAAGGAGATAATGATCTATACTTATATTCATATTGCTAAAGTTCTACTAATTGATGAGAACCCTGCATTTTTTATTCCTCTTTAATTATTCTCTCTTTTATTCTTTTTTCATTAAATAAGAAATATTCACATTTCGGCTTGTTGGCCATGAACCCACCCATTACAGCCCCATACCTGATGTGCAGGACCTGTTTACTTGACCCAGACAACTAATATTGCAGGAGTATTTTATTTCTTGTCAGCAGTAGAGAGTCGAGAATATGATTCAGCACAAATATTAGTAGAGCCCAGACTCTTAAGGAAATATGAGATAATCCTCAGTTGGCATTTCCATTGGAGAAAGTAAAACAAAGTAATAATAATAATATGGTTTCAGTTAATGTAGTGCAAACCAAAATGGGATGAATTGAAGTTATATGCCTAAAGCAGCATATATATATATGCCCATCATTGCAAGTTGGAACATTTGTGGATGGAATATCAAAATAATTCACACTAATGTACTTGCTTAGCTCTATTTCTGGAATCACATAATTTCAAACATCAATTTGGTCAGACAAAGGCTTTCGGATTTTTTTTTTTTTTTTTTTGAGGGCAACGGAAGACTAATCCATTGATCGAAATCATGACGACCTCACTCGGTCAAGCATGAAGCTCACGAAGAGTACTAAATCAAAAAGAAATCCATACTTGAAAACTAAAATCCTAAAGGAACTGCTGAAAAAGAAAATGCAGAATTGAAAAAAACTCCCTAATCCTACACTGCCCAAAAATGAAACCAATGTCCTGAACATCTTGACGCCTAAGACCCTTTTGGTGTACGTCGCGACATTCAACACACCCACAGCAACATTCTAGGACAGATGCAGGACAAAGAGCAGGACAGACCATCCCAAAAAGCCCAAACCCGACCCAAGTGTGAGAAAATAGGGGGAATTGGGCTATAGACCCAAGTCTCTAGACTGCATCCCTGCAGCCCAGAAAGGCAGAGGCCCAAGGCCCACTACCCACACCCAGCCGCCGAATCTGGCCCTTCCGAGAAGCCGCCCGCCACCGCCAAATCAGTCCGGCGGCCTCCCCAGGCAGGAGACCGTGGCAGCCATCTCGCCACCCACCAAAGCCTGTGCTAGCCGCCGATCCAAACGCCAATCTCTAGCAGGAAAGCTCCGATCTCGCTCCTCCTCTAGTCCTGAAACCACGACCGATCTCCTCTTCTAGTCCCGACGCCTATTCACTCCGACTGGAAACCGAAGATGCAAGAAGAGCCTCCCCCAGAAGCCTGATGCCTACCACGGCCGTCGACCACAACGCAGCCCGAAAGAACCAAAATCGGGCTCGACCACAACGCAACCCGAGATCGAAGTCTCGTCCTCCTTGGTCTGGAAAACGACGCCGGAGCGCCCTGCTGCAGATCGGAGCCAAGGGACGCCGCCGCACTGCTCACGAAACCTAGGTTTAGATTTCGGAATCGCTCCGACTTTTTTGGAGCATAAGTGACCTCTCTTTTTAAGTGTTTGGTAATGGAAAACAAGGCTTTCGGATTTTGGGTACGGTAATTCTTCAAATAATATTTAAAAAAAAAAAAACTTTTTCACTTACGATTCTTAATGAGTTATGTAGTATCAAATTCGTGTCATTTTAAAACATAAACATGTCAGGAATAGACAAACTCAAACCAACTCATTAAATAATCGTGTCAAAAATATAAATTCAAATCAACCTGTTTATTTCATGTTTATTAAATATATTTTGACAGGTTAAAATGCAAATAATATTTTAATCGTGCCAGTTTAACCCATTTTATGCGAGATCTCGAGTTGTATTATTAGATCGTATCAAAATTTGACAGCCCAACAGTTTCATTTGAGTGTATAAATAGACAATACATTGTAGGAGAAAACATACATGTGAATTTTATTCACTCAAATGCATATTTTTCTTTCCAGTGTGAACAGCTTCAAGCCCAAATGCAGACATTCAATACAACATTTCCAAAGAACAAAAGAAATCATAAAAATTCAAAACCGAAGAAATAGAAAACCTCACCAAGTAAGAAACTTCAACCCTATACATGATCTTCTATGTTACAGAATGTGCACGTGTACCGTAGCAGAACAGAAGTGAAGATCCCCTCTTTTTCATTTCCCTCTGTTTTTCCTTCAAAGTCTGAAACCCAGGCTAGCCCACCTCCTTGTCCCCTCTTTCTTCGTAGTCTTCTTCGAGTTTGGATCAATGAGGTTTTCCAATGATTTTGCTTTTTTGTCTCGCTTCCTGCCTGCTTCTTTCAGGAGCTCGGATAGTCTTCTCTTCTCATCTTCAAAATCAGGATTTGCAATTCCAAGCTTTTCTTCTCGCAATTTAAGCACATACTCCAAAATTTCAATTGCATCTTCAACTCTGAAAGAGATCAATAATAATTCGTTAGAAATTTGAATATTCCAGTGAATATGCTCAATGTACCAGTCAACTTGGCTATAAAAGCAAAACATGCAGAAAAATACATTGCAGATTCATGCAAATAATGCGAAGCTACAATACAGGCAGGCACCAACTGAGTTGTTGATATGGTAACTTCTTGGTCTGGACTATTAATATGTCCTGGTTAGACATGTAGGGCACTTTGCATCCATTTAGATCAATTTCTGGGGACATTCCAGGTGCAAGGCACAACCCTGACCATGCTGTTATGCACACCACTTAAAATTCTTGTATAGTGAGGGTTGACTACTCCTAAAGCAGTAGTACAGTACCAGTTTTAAAAGAGTAATTTTTGCAGGGAGAGTTCAAACACATGTAAAAATAGCAAGCAGTTAAAGCCAAGATACAAGCAAAATGCCGAGTATATTACCTCCCCATAGCATCATAGGTTGCTGCAAGATTGCTATACACTCCAAGAGTATCTTGATGACAAGGACCACACTCTTGTTCTAATATTCTCCTCGCTTCTTCAAACAACTCACCGGCCTCATCTATCTTGAACAATTGAACACAAGCCAATCCCATCTGGTTCAACACAACCCCAAAGAAGGGAGACTTCTTCTCTCCACTAGCTCTAAGTTTTGCTATAGCACTTCCAAAAGAGCTCCTTGCTTCTTCATATCTCCCAAGCATGCAATACATCACTCCCATCCGTGCTTCTATTCCAGCAATTGTGCTTTGCTGTCCAGGTTTATCCTCTAACAAACTCATTGCCTTTTGTAATAACTTAAGTGCCTCCTCCGGCTCATCCATGGACTCATAAATAGCTGAAATTTCAGTCAATCCACCAGAAATCTCTTCTGCTGTTGTTCCAGGCACAGGTTTCACATATATCCTCAAGGCATTCTCACAATACGATTTGGACTCTCGGAGCTTTCCAGTCTTATGATATAGGTCAGCAAGGCGTACAAAGATGGAGGCAACTGAAGGGTGGTTATCTCCCCTTGATGACTTTAGAACAGTGAGTGCCTTCTGATAGGAGAAGACAGCCTCATCAAAGCGACAAAGAGACATGTAAATGTTGCCTATGCTGACATCAATAGCAGCAACCTCATTTTCTTGTCCATTTGCAATCATTGCCATGCTAGCAAGGACAAGGTGTTCAAGTGCTGCTTCATAATCTCCCTTTGCCTCGCATATAAGAGCCATCAGTCTGCGATCAGCTGCCTCCTCAAGAGATGCTGGTTCACTATGAGCACGGTGGATTTCAAGAGTCTTCTTGCACAATTCTTCAGCTCTTTCAAACTGCATTGCTTGGACATGAGCCTCAGCTAAATATCTGCATATTCAAGACCAATTTACTTGAATTCTAGCATTATGAAATCTAGTTCAGTTTCACTTATTAGAATTTTACCCTCCATAATATATATGATCCAAAAATGAAAAGGACAGAAACACGTCTTAGAAAGCAGAACACTTGCACAACTGTAATAGATAGGTAAAGTTGACATCATTGCACTTCCTGAAGGGTAGCTGCTTTCATAAAAACCCATTAAAGATTTAAAGGTAGACCTAGAATGATCAATACTGAGTCAATCAATGTCGATATACTCTATCCAGCCACTAATGTATCCCAGTCTCCCAGATGTTTGATTAAGCCTTTCAGGGCAAAGAAAGACAGGAAAGTTTGCGTCATCTTATCCTGTCCCGCCAAACCCAACCCAAATTTTCACCAAACATTCCACATTGCACATTAAATGTAAACATTGACACTAACGCCAATTAGGCAGCTTGGAAAATGAGAGTTAGCAAACGTTGACAGTAATGCCAATTAGGCAGCTCAAGGCCACATCTTAAGCAAAATTCATGTTTCAACCAATCAGTTCAAGCTCAAAAGCATACATTTCAACCAAACTACATAAAAACTGAAAATATTTATTAATTTTTTTATGTCTTCCTGACCTGACTTTTCTTCGATTAAAGGGCCTAAATTTTTCATTCTCCAAAACTGAAACTACTATAAATGAGGTCTCCAAGTCTTGTTGGCTAAGCACTCTCTATACTACACCCACAATTGCATGAAATTTATAGCCAAATCACCATTCCATCTAGTGCCAATTGTCCAAATTTGAAAACACAATGCAAGGCCTTTACCATTAGTTTTACTTTCATCGATTGAAAACACAAATAAAATATGAAAATAATAAAGAATTGAAAACCAGACCTGCAAGTCTCACCGACTCTGGGATCAGTGTCACCCAAGGCCTCGATCTGGATCTTCAAGCCCTCCTCGTAGCATTCAATGGACCGGTCCACTTGGCCCAGCATCGAGTACGTGTCCCCCAGCTGCATATGCCCAGAGAACGCCGCCAGCGCGTGATCCGCACCTCTTCCGACTTCGGGGACCCGAATCGCCCGGTCCAGAACCGGAACCGCCTCCTCGAACCGGCCCAAGCTGCAGTAAATAGCCGCCAGCACGTGCAGACTCATCACCAGGTCCAGGCTGGGTTCGCCGTCGACGGAGCACCGCTCGAACGACTTGGCCGCCCGGACCGCGTAGTCCAGCGCCTTGTTCGGGCCCTCGCCGGAGGCGATGGTGTCCCGGGCCAGCTTCAGCAGGAACGGGCCGAGATCCGGGTTGTCGAGCGAGGCGTCGGCGAGAATCGGGTTCGGACTCTCCGGCTGAGGCGATTTGGACTTGAAGCGGTTCGGCGAGGGCCGGGATCGGGAGGCGGAAGGCGAGGGAGGCTTCTTGGCGAGCGGCGACGGCGTTTTGGAAATTGCGGCGAGGTCGGATCTTTGCGGTTGGGCCTGGGCCTCCGGGACCGAGATTTGGAGCCGCGCCGAGCCCGGCGGGGTTTTGACGGAGACTAATCCCGGCATCTTAGAGATTGTGAAACCGAAACGATTTTTGATCAAACCAAAACAGATAGAGAGAGAAAGAGAGAGGGAGTATAAGTATTAGTGTGTTAATTACGTAATTAAGAGGAGGTTATTGGGTTAATTAGAGGGAGAGAGAAAAAGGGAGTTTTGATTTTGCAGAGGCAGATGAGATGTCTCTTCTTCTCTACTGACTACTGTGCTGGCAAAGCGTGACGGAGGAAGGTCGTTGGTTACAGTTACTGAGGGGGGGGGAGAGGACAAAATGGTCAATTGGGTTCATCGACTGGGGGTAAAATGGTCAGTTGTGGTTTTGACTTTGACGGTTTGACAAACCGCTGGCAGCTGCTATTGGATGCGGAGCCGCTTCAATGATTGTAACCGTTGAGCCGACACGTGGCGCTAAGCTACCGGGTCTAGGATGATGCCTACTAAATACGTCGTCGTTTGTCGTAAAATTCTGACTACTGTCTGGTTATTTGGTATACCTACATTGCGTGTGAAGATTTTTACTGCGGTCTTTTTGGATTAGAGACTACTGTTACGTTTTGATGCTTGTCTAGGTTAGATTCTTTGGGTCATTGGTCTACACACATTTTTAGTTGTGATTATCGCTGTGAAATTCTCGTTGAATTTGTTAAGAATCACACATAAATTGTAACACATGAAAGAGTTCGATCATTTCTCTTTTCTCCCAACTCAATAATTTGTCTGATTGAAGTATACTGTCTACAAATGTAGATCAGCGGTTTCAAATAGTGTTTTATAGTCATTTTGACGGAGGTCGACATAATTATCGCGATAGAAGAGAAGTTAAAAAACATAATGCTAAGACAAGCTAACTAGCTAGTAACACGGAGACTAATTTTAACTATTTATAAAGAACAATTCTCAGGTTCACCCCTTGGGGTGAAGCAGCATATTCACCCTCTCTTATGATTAACGCATAATAACTTTTTAATTTTCTAATCCAACAATTCAAGTTGTATAATGTAATACAAATATTAGTTCTGTAAAAAATCAATCAAATTGAAGACCTTTTAATTATTCATTTATATGAAATACATGGACGGTTCATCATAATAGCAGTAAGTGTTGTTAGAACCGTCCATTTATTTGATTCAATTAGATAATTAAACGATTTCCGATTCGATTGATTTTTTACAGAGATGATCTTTAAATGCTAATTTAAGATATGGACCGTTAAATTATAAATTTATTACGTAAAAGTGAGTTAATCGATAATAGGGGTGAATATGCTTGCTCACCCAGGGGTGAACTTAAGAATTGTTCATTTATAAATTCATCTCGACCATCACGTACACCAATTTTAACTCTTTTTTTTGTTTTTTTTTTGTTTCATGTAAACTAGGTTTTACAGCTTATGATACAGCAAAGTTTTTGGTGCAAGTTTTGTCTTGTTGACTGTAGAGTGATGTGTGATCTAATGTATCATAAGCAGCCCAATTACTCAATACCATCTTTGTTCTTTGACATATGAACTACTGGGTTACCTACACTTGGAGTTAATGTAATTACTACTGGGTTACCTACACTTGGAGTTAATGTAATTCTTAGAAAGGATTTGAATGCATTAGGAACTAGGAAGGTTTTTCGTTCTGGTATCACAAAGTTTGCTTAATATCATGGAGTTGAACACTTTACTATTTTAGTACTTGAATGAAGCAATAAGAAAAGGTTAATTAGATTAAAAGTCAAGTGAAATACATGGTGTGATATGATGAGCATATGTAATTCTTTCGATGCATTTTTACCTTCAAATGCAATCACTCACAAACTTCATTTCTTATAATTAGACAAGTTATTATTTAGTTCCACCGTACCTACCTTTTTTATCTGTCCTTGAAATTAGATAAGTTACAAATTCATTGGAGAAGTTGCAGCATTGAAACCAGCCAGCTTCTCTGATCTACTTCTTGCCTTTTTGCTAGTTTTTCTTATAAATTTCACTAATTAATTTGAGGTTTGAATAAGAGCTTCCAGAGATTTTAGTACATAAAGCCCTAGCAGATGAGAAACTGATATAGTCTTTAATAGTGAAATTCTGACTTTACTGCCATGAAATCTCATTAATTGTTTCTTAGAACTAATATTGCAACTGCAATTAAATACATAACACCAACATATATATATATATATACTTCGCTTAATTATTATCTGTCATTCTAGGTTTTAATCAAGATAAGCTTATACAGTACTAGTACTATAACAACCTCAGGTTTTGCACGCCTCCAATAATTTAGCTTCTAATAAAATTCCATTTCCAAAATACATCGATGGTATTCACAGTTCCACACCTCCTATTAATTAATATAAGAATCTCACTCATAAGAAACACATCTCTCTCACAAGAGCTCATATTCTGCTGCAAATGAGGTTATCATGACCATCAAGCTAGTTATTCAAGGATTACCAATTCTATTACCACCGCCACCACCTCCTTTATGTGGTTCATGCCCAGGATTGGCTCCTGGGTCCTGGTAATCCAACATTGCATCAAGTTCCAAAAGCAGCTTTCTTCCCTTAATCATCTGTGTTTTTACAAAGACAGCATCGTAATTAAAATAGAATTAACCTAAAACGCTTGACAGAGTCACTTATCATAGAAGATCAGTAAGAATACTACATCACCTACAGATATACATATAGCTTACCTTATGACCACTGGTGTCGTAAGTAAGCTCCTTGTAGTTATTATCAGCTATAGAATCAAAAAAAAAAAAAATGGATTAGTTCATGCTAGCTCTGCAGCCTAGCTCAGCTGTAGAAAACTTGGAACTGAATGAGGTTTTTGCATGTTTAAACTTCTTAATTACCTGAAATTACTGATATATCAAAGAGAAGGACTAGGAGGATGATGAATATCTTGACTTGAGGAACCATTTTAGGTTTTCTGATGTGTGTTTGGAGGAGAAGTGGCAATACAAAGTCTGCTTTTATGGTGAGTGGGAAGGAATGGAGCCAAAAGAGAGAGTCATGATGATGCTTAGCACAATTGCTTTGTGATATGATTGTGAAAATACACAACACCCATTATTCATCCCCACCTCAAAGTCAACTGCATGCACCCAAATTTCAGTAACCATGAAAAAGAAAAACTTGGTCCCCCCTTTAATGTGTCAGAAGGACAATGCATCTTCTTAGATGGTGGGTTTTGTTCACCTTTTGGAATTCACTTCCCTTTTGATGTTTTTAATTAATTACTGATTAAGCTCCTAGCTTTATGGTGGGTCACTTCAGGTGTTAGGTATCCTTCCATTTATAATTTAACTCATGGCAATTAACTATTCAATCCATGAAGCTGCAGCTAGAGAAGTACTACTGAGGAAAGATAAAAGATTAGTGTGTGAACATAATCATTCTGAAAGCACAATGTGGGTTTCAAAAGGCTGGAATTTGAGTGTTGTTGATCTGTAATTGTAAGTTAGTTCTTCTACTGCGGTAACGATGAAAAAAAATCTACCCAAAAGATAATTGAAGAGCTCATTCATCCGATCCAGAGGTTAAATATTAGTAAGGTAGGTAGAATTTTTGTATATCTATATCAGTAAGATAATTGAAGAGTTCATTCATCCAATCTTACCCAAAAATCTTTGTTAATTATGATTCTCAGAATTTTGGTTGCATATCCATTAATTTGATCCTCTAGGGTTGGCACAAAGCAGATTTATATATAGTGTGAATGAGTCGGTAGATAAGAATCATAATTTAGCACTTGAGCTAGCTCCTGTTTGCTATTAAAATATGTCACTTCTATATATATGTAAGGATTTCATGTTGATAATACTGGCCCTTTGCAGCAATTGTTTAAGTAGCCACATGATGAAGATTCTCTAATCTCCATGTTGGCTTTGCCACAACTTGAGGTTGTCAGCAAACATGTTAACAAAGATGTACCTACTAAACAGATCAACACAAAAGCTTTCTGGAAACGACTTAAAAACACAGAATTAGAAGTACCCTTTTGCCTTCCCTTTGGCTTTTTTCTCCATAATATAATTCTTTTCATGCATCCAATGAGAACTTACTGTCCTCAGTTAAGAATGGACCTCGTTTGGTTTGTGGTTTAGAGGTTGGGAATGGAAAAAGAATTTCATTTTCATGTTCGGTAAATGCAAACGTTATAGAAGCTAGAAAGAAACCGGGCACCATGAGAAAATGACACCAGAGGAAGAATTAAAACCGTTTAGCTCACCTTGTATTTTCTTTCTTCAAAAATTGAATCATTTTCATTTGGCAAACCAAACCGACCTTACTATTTCAAACTAAGGTCATGAATCAATAGTTTCATAATATGTGAAGCAACCAAACCGACCTTATCTGTAAAATGCTTGTCTCCATCAAACATGCTCTGTCACCTGACAAAAACCCTGTATCTGTTTTTGTCCAATGTGGTTTGGCATGGGATTCCCTCAAGGAAATTATGTTATGCTTGTAGAAATCTGTGATGCATCATCATCATGCATATATATAAATGGTAGTCATTATCAAAATTCTTATGAACATAAATTTTTCAAGAGTTGACTCCTGGGCTTTGACAGCTCCATTGCACAAGACTATTGAGTCCCATTATCTAATTCTTTAGCCCACAATTTTTCCTATTGCCAAATTATGATCCATAGTACCTTAACCCAGAAAAGTGAAATCTGTGGTTGGCAATCTTAGCAATTTCACTCTCTCATATATAACTATTTTTTTTTTTCCACTTACATCCTATAAATGAAACTCTCCTGTTTACTGAGTGGATTTGGAAGGGCTTATCATTGAACAAAGTAGTACTACATCAGCTAATTCATAGTAATTTGGCACATATGCTATAAAAGAAACCTCTCCACTCATAGCTCAGTAAAGCATTCCTCAAAGTAGGTTAGCATCTTAATTAGCAATGATTTTGTTGGTATATAGGCATATTGCTGTAAGTATTGTTTAATTAGTGGCAGGCATGATCTAATATGCAGCAGAACTTGTCAAGTCTCAAGAGGACACAAATACACACACACACACACATATATATATAGATATATATATAATACATTACTGAAGCCATTCTGCTCACTTCCAACAGTTTAACCCTTCCTTATGTTTGTCCCCAGAACATGATGTCTTGTCACTACCAAAAACTCATTCTTCTCTGTTGGATGATAAACTTTGTTAGATAGCTAGACATGATCTGTACTCCATCCAACATAGGAAATTACACATCATTCTCAAAATTTCTCCTTAATTTTATTTATGATATAATGATCTGACATTAACCTTCCTATTACTCCTCTTGGTGTGACATTAGTAGGGAAATGAAGGAAGGAAAGGCAGTCACTTATTAGCACCACCACCTGGCTTCCCTTTTTCATGCCTAGGATTTGGCATTGGCTTTTCATAGTCCACAAAAGCATCAATTTCTGTCAGGTCTCTCATCTTCATTTCCACAATCACCTTCAACAGAAAGATAACACACAGTAAGCAGCAGAAAATCCAAAGCAGACAAACGACAAATACTATATAGCTCAGTAAGCATCTTAGACTCAGTAAATTTGATTAATTCTTACATATAATGGGTGTATACAGTGCATGTCTCATATTCATTTACCGTCATTGATTATCATGAGAGAGCGCTGTATACACCTGTTTTAAATATGAATTATCCCTCTAGCTTCAGGCTTGCACAGTTGTTAGTTTTCCCCTCTAAAACATCAAGTTCATAGACATAGACATGTAACTTTTCAACATGCTTACTACGTAGACATTGTTTTCATGTTGTAATTAACTGAACTGATCAGTAATTTTCCCCTATTCATGAATTACCTCTTTTGATGGGTTTGTAGGGTTTACAACATTCCTGAAGCCTTTGGCATCTCTTCCTGCATCAAATGAAGAATAGAATATATGTAAAGTTAACTTCGATTGAATTAACTGATCATAGCACATTAGGGGAAAATGCTCACCTGCACAAATGCCTAGAAAGAGTAAGAGAATGACAGCAATGGTTTTAAAACTAGAATCCATGATGAATGCACATTGAGGTTTAAAGGGGTAGGGGTTTGTGCTCTTATATATAGGTCTGTAAGGGAATGGCAACCATGACCACTTTTCATGGTGCAACTTAAAAGCTTTGAACAGTGGTGAAAACATTTCATACCCATTACAAAGTCAACCACACACTAACTTCTGTCATTATAGTCTAAACCAATTCACGGATGGAAAAAGAAGTGAGGTTTTGCATCAAGCTCCATGTGATCTCCTATTGTGGATTGTAGGATATGTCACTTATCTCCCTTGCTGCTTCATATTCACTAATTCAGTTGCCAACTAATGAAATCACTGTCAAAGCATTCAAAAGGGTTAGATTAAATGTACTTCTGGACTCTGGTATAAGTAGCACTTATAAACAGAAACACATCTTAACACCAGCATTATTGAATCAATAGCTTACAGTTAGTATGAATTGATTTAGTATTCTCTAGTTTAATTAATTTGATAAAATTGATGAAATTTTTTCGCATAAGAAACCTGATTTAACAGTGTCCTAGATGATCTGCTGATCTTATCGCATGCAATACTGTTCTTCTTGCATGCAGAACTGTTCATCTAGCTTTGCTTTATGGTGTCATATCTCATATTGTATGGTAATGGGCAGAGTTCATTTTCTTTAAGGTCCCAAAGTGTCCCAAAATAGAAGGGGTCTGGAGAGTAAAAGCAATGAAAGATCTGAAAATCAACCACTTCATATTGTTTTGCTACAGAATCAAGTAATGATGTTTGAATAATGCAGGTGGTCATATCAAAGGATCCCTTTTAAAGTTTACCACACAACTCTGATCTCTTTTCTTATAAACACTAATCGCCTTACTGTGCTACTGAGATATGATCAGTACTCTCTTCTCTGTAGGTAGCTACCTTATTCAATTGATTGATGATGAATATAGTTGAAGGGTAAAGTTTCATAGCTGACTTAGAATTGATTCTTCTGAGCTACATATAAGCCGACAATTTTGAGGTCCATTTTCTGCCTAATCGTTCATCAATCGTGACCTTATGACCAAGAACAGTGGCTTAGTCAATGCATGTATTCATGTTTAAAATGCATGACTTTATGATTTGGATCGAGTCCATATTTGGTTTTTCAGGTACACTTTAGAGTCCATATTTGGTTTTTCATTAGAGTCCATATTTGGTTTTTCAGGTACACACTTTAGACTATCAGCTAATAATAAGCATCACGAATTATACAGAAATTATAGGCACCCAGGCAGACAATATACAGAAGAAAAAAAAAGATTCCCAGATACTTTTTTTTTTTTTTTTGTGAGAATAGATTCCCATATACTTGGCCGACTTATTCAATTTCTACAAATATAACCACACGAGCTCCCCTCGTAGTGCTCAAACCCTCTTAAGAGTAATGCTAGAATTCACTCATATCTCTAAAAGCTTGAAAGAATTGGTTAGATGTCCCCAGAAAATAATGAATAGAACTTCATTAGTGTTTATAGGGAATCAAATAAACAAGCAATCCATCAAACTGAACTAGCATATGAAATCTTGGAGTGAAAGCAAATATCATTTCATTCAGTAGCCACATTAGTCATGATAAGCCAAGCATTAGAAAAGAACTTAGCATGTTATCCGAGCCTTAAGCAGCTAGAGTTGATAAGCCAACCATTCTAAAAATACGAGGAAGGCAGTGGTTTACAAATTTACAATGCACTGTAATAGCTCTCTCCCAAAGAACAATGCTTATGAGAATCATCTGCGGGGAAAAATGAGGAATTACTACACATCTCACAATTGTCTGATCAGTGGTAATCATCTTATGTACGTATTCACATCACATGGGCATCATCGGAGTGAGGATATAACATTTGCTCTGAAACATCTGGCTATGAACATTGCCAGTGGTGGCTGAACATTCCTAACAATATGCAGAAGCCATTCCGAATTTTGCAACATCTGAAACGGAAGTGGAAAACCGACGTGAATCTGCCATTGCATCAACATCTAGCTTGGCTCGAAAAATATTGACATCCGACATTTGCCTCACAAAACGAGTAAAGCGAACCCAATTATGCAACTCAAACATATTCTTATCCATCCTCACAAAGTTGAACGAGAAGGAGGGCTTTTCTAGACCATAGGAGTAATACTTTGACATCTTCACCACCTGCTGGAACGATTTATCATCCAAACTGGCTGCAGAAGGTTCACCCTCTACAGGTATGTCACACACCCTAGCAGCTGAGAGAAGTTGTCTGAGAAAACCTTCCGGGCTACTAACTGGATTCATCTGCTTCTCATCCAGATCTTGCAAGTCAAAACATGGGCAGCACAAACTAAACCCATACCTAGCAAACATGCGAGCAATTGGCAAATATCCATCTCTTGTTGATGTGTTGTAATAACCAGCTGTCAACTCTGATGGATGAGACTGAGAGAGATAATGCCAGTGCAACCCAGCTACTTTTGCTGACGTATTAGCTTTTGTACCCCAAAAAATGGCCTCAGCTTCCCTGCATAGCCTTTCTCCATGCAAAAGCAGCATTCCTGAATACCATTCAAGAAAAAATGTACCATAAGATGTGTTCCACGACCCATTATCACTTCTGAAAAACTTTGTTTCTTCAGGGTTCTGCATCAAATTGGAAGCACCAATAGGGCCCCCATTTCCCCATTCAGGCATACCGATCTCCCTAGCACGTGCATTAAGAGATGCGAGCATATACTGGAGAGAGAATTGAAAAAAAAAAATGAAATTAACACATGGACTTATGAGTGTAGTAGAGAACGCAATACAGCTAATAGCTAGTGTATGAACTTTAACCTTCCTCTTACCTTATCATAGCACTGAAACTCTCCTAGCTCACGAGTCCGCCAAGCTGATGTTAGCTTCTGAGTAGGGCAAGAAGGATATCTTAATTCACCAGCAGGACCCATTCCAATTTGAATTCCCTGCAAGAAGAGAACACTAATTTATATATTAAGCATATTACTACCATGACTACAACTTTGATGTGATTAACTATTACTGCACATCAACTTACTATTATGATGACACCAATGAAATGTTTAAAAGTGTCTCTGAAGCTTCTCATAAAATCTGCATATGCTTGGAGTGGTGAACGCCCTCGCAAGACAGGAAGGCTGTCACACCCGAGTGAAATGTATTCCGTATTTCTTCTTCCAAATCTATCAGAATATGCTAAATCTGGATCTTTATCAATCTCATCAAGTACCCACAGAGGAAGGGGAATCCTTCAATGCACAAAAAGGATAAGTACTCAGTAGATTGAAAACAAGCTTTACAGTCAAAAACAATTCAATGTTAAACTGGCTGATAAGAAACCCAAAAACATTCACGGCACTATATCAAAGTCTACCAAATTAACAGTACAACTCAAGCTTTTATAATATCCCTAACTAACTATGGAAGCTGATAGAGGAGATGGTGAGTCACAGATAAAAAAAAATAAAAAAAACACATACAAGAACATTCTTTGCTGTACACAAGCAGCTTCTAGGTGCAAGAAACCATCGTAAGAAGCCAAAGAATTCAGTGGAACAAAAATGCCTGGAGAAATGACCTAAACAAAATCCAGAAACAAACTAAAGCCTTGAAGTCTCGAGCAATAACCAGGGGCGTAACCCAAGTTTCGGTCGAAAATCTCTCAAGTATACCTATAGCACAGTCCCATATCCAGCCAAATCAGGTTACTTCGAGAAAGGAAAAAAATTATGTGTGAATCAGTCTTCGTCTTCCGTTTTCTTGGTTCTTTATCTGGGTTGGTTTAGATGGAGCAAAAATGAGTAATTTGGTCTGAAGTTTTAACGTATTGGTGGAAATGAATTATGGTTGAGAAGACAAATCAACCCTACTCTTCTACCATTTCCACAATATACACACACTAATCAACCCTATTGTTGTTGGGATTGTGATTGCTATGCCCATTTCAATGATACATACTCAACTCTCCTACACTTGTGTATAGTTGTACTAAAAAAAAATTTTGGTCTTCGCCCAAAGAAAGAGATCTAAAAATGTAGCCCACCCCATATTTTCAGATCCTAAATCCGCCACTGGCAATAACTCAAAAGTTCCATGTATACAAAGCTATTCGGTGCGCAATTAATACCGGCGTATCCACTTATAATGATGGTTGTGATTTCTAATCGAAATATGCAGAACAAACATCACCAGGGGGATCATTCAGGGCATAATAAGCAAAACTAATTTCCATTCATTTCATATCCAAAAAGCTTCAAAACAAGAACACTCCACAATCCACAAGCACAAACTATTCACTTACCAGGATCAAAAAATGGAAGTAATGGAAAGCAATCAAGAGTAACTAAAACTCGAAAACGATCAGAATTCTTCAAACTTTTTTACTAACCAATGAGGGTCCCCTTGGCCAGTGCCGCACTGATGAAACCCCAGGACGGCCCGGACCTTCAATCCGCACCGTTTCGCTAGCTCCACAATCGCCAGGTAGCCCCGCCAATTGTAAAGCCCAGGCTGATCCCTCTCCACGATTCCCCACCACACCTCCATCACCACGCCGTCGACTCCGGCTGCGACCAGCGCCTTGAACGACTGGCTCATCGTCTTGCGGCGGCGCACCTGGCCGTTGAGCGGGTCGACCGAGTCGACCGGCATGGTGACGAAGACCGGCGATCCCCTGCCGCGGCGCTGGGGGGAGAATCCGTGGAAGAGCTCGCCCTGGAGGTCGCCGTTGTCCGGCGAGACGGAGGAGTTGAGGCGGGCGGAGAGGGTGAGGCGGCGAGCAGGGGTGGGGTGAGGCTTGTTGATGTGGGAGAAGATGGAAGGGAAGCGCGTGAAGGAGGGAGGCGAGTGGGTGCGAGTGGGGCGGAAGGAGGCGGAGAAGGTCGGAGTGGACGGAGGTGCGGCGATCGCCATCGGAGGGAGGGGTGTGTGTGGTGGTATCGGGAAATGAGAGAGTGAGGCAGTAACGGAATGCTGTTACGGTGTGAAACGCGGGAGAGGCCAAAATGGATAGTCCTACCCAACTGGCTTTTTTTCTTTTCTTTTTTCTTTTCTCTCGGATATTTATAAAGCAATTGACTCCAATAGCAAACTTACTTTTAACCTTACGATACCTCATTGTTTTTCTCATGTAACATGTTATTCGACCCAATAGCAAAAATGACTTAAATGTTTTCTTTTCTTTTTTCTTTTTTCTTTGAGGGGAAAGGAAGATATATTCCTGTGATCGAAAAGATCATACGACCGTACAAGGTCAAGCTAGGATATTCGAAGATCACCCATTACAATCGTTGCTCAAGTAGTGCACTGACTGCACATTAAAAATGACTACTAGCCTAGACTACTCCGCCTTGATCAATGAGAGGCTACAACACCAAAAAAACCAGTACATCCGTCTAAGACCTTCTTGATGTACATCAATACTAATCCTTGGACACATTGTAACAACCCAAAGAAACAAGGTATACAGGGCCAAGGCCCACTGCACCTACCAGTAAAAGATGGAGCATTATTCCACAAAAATAACAAACAAATAATAAAATTGAGCCCAAAGCAAAGCCCAGACCCAAGAGCACTCAAACCCTAGCCAAACTCCAAGCTGCAGCAGCCACCACATTTAAGAGACCCTAGCCACCGCCACGAGTAGACGTTGAACGACCATCCACCCCGCGATCGTTGCCAGCACGCCGACAAGAAGCACCACCTCCCCCAAAACCCCTCTTCCCCGCATGGTTCCGAAGCACCCGTACCAGATTGGAAAACTCTGATCCAAAACACGTCCGTTGAAGCCCCACCTCACGCTGTCCTGCCAGCCGCCGCCGTCGATCAAGGGAACAGAACGCCGATACCACCAGTCTGCCAGCGCCAGAGCCACCAAACAATCAGAAGATGCAGACCTACCACAGGCTTGTAAGCTTGTCAAGGTCCAAGTCGTGCCGTTATTTTTGTTCAAAAACAAGTTATGAAATACAGTATCAAAATTTATTCTACTTGAACTTATAAAAATTGAGTTAATCCATCATAAAATTTGATACGCTTGAGAAAGTCAAAATTCTATATCTTGGAAGAATTGAGTAATTTGACATTTGTATAAGAAAAATATACATATAATATATAGTTTGGGGTATTATCTTAATAATTTATCAAGGATCGTATCTAAGTGTCAATTTTGTTCAAGCGTATGTAGTGTTTGTAATCATTTAATTTTGTACTAGCCCCTTAACATGTTTCGCACATATCAATTGGCGTTTATTTTTATTTTTTTTAATTTAAAAAGTTACAACAGTTTCTCTCCTGATATTGGGGAAGTTTCTCCTTTTTTTTCATGGGAAGTATTGCAATAAGTCAATTGACTATCTTATCCTCATATAGAAATAATTTATTTATTAATATCTATATTATGTAAAGGCATATATGGTAGTTTAAAATTTTAACTATTCCATCAAGAATTGGCTTAATTATATAAGATTTAAAAAAAAAATATTATAATCATTATAGTAAAATGTTGGTGTCTAGCCATATTAAACCACTTGCCTGAAAATAGTATTTTTGATATTATACATTTATACTTTACAAAAGATATATAACAGAAACTACATAAAAAACTTATGGCTTCACACTGGTTCGAACCGGAGACCTTCATTGTACCGATTGGGAGGGTGAAGAAAATGGCAATAGCGTAGGCTAGAAGGACACCGCCGGTTTTAAATATCTGCGATATTTTCGATATATCCCCCGATATCTCTTTTTTTTTTTTCCCGATATCTCTCTTTTTTCGACGGATCGATATATCTTAAGGGGTGAATATCTTATCTTCTACCGTTTCTGCGAAATTTCTCCGGCATCATCAAATATCCCCGATATATTAGATGTTTGGGATATATCCCCGATAAAGTAAAGAAATATCTATAAAATCTGATGGAAAAAAAAATAAAAATAGTAAAAAAAACTCAGTAATTCTCTAAATGCAAATCTGTGTGAAGAATGACATGTTAGTCAGAAGAATGGCCGCAAACCACCACTCAGGCACTTGGTTGTATCTCTGTATAAGTCTTGTATGTATGTCCATTTTCTCTTCTCCTTGAAGCTTGATTTGCTTTGCTCCCATATTTCCCTGCCATACCATATATACAGCCAAGTATTAATGAGCTCAAAAGCCAATGTCGAGTCCAATTGGTACAAATCCGAAATTTTTGCTTAGGTTTTACTAGAAAGTGTACCCGCACTTTGCTGCGGGAATTATTGTTATATGTTATTGGAATAATAAATATGATTGATCTTATAATCATTACATAGCAGAATCATGTAAACCAACTAAGAAAAACATTGAATATCAAATGTTTTTGTTGAAATTTACATATTTGGTTTGATTTGAACTTATTGGCCCTGGTGGAGAAATTGAATCTCAGCTTCATTCTGCTTTACCTGTCTTCACATTAGCCTTTGAGATCAGATAGACCTACTTTTTAGCTGCATGATTAAAACATGTTATACGAATTTCTCACTGGAATCAATAACTTCAAATCAAACTTAATGAGAAGGTAAATGATCCAGAATATGGTTCAAGTCCTACAAGGTAAAATAGTTGACGATCAAATTCTAGAATTGATATCACTTTATATGATTTAACTTTTGACTTAGTATCTGGCATTTAACTATGTGTATCACTTTACATGTATATACCTGTCCACAGCTCTAGTAGTAGCAATGGATACCTCATCTTTAAGATTAAGAATTGATGTACGATGCTTCTTGAAGCAGCCTGGAAATGAAGGGGGGGGGGGGGGAAACGAGGCTAAAATGTGAATGAAGAGTAGAGAAAAACTGAATAATAACTATAACGAGAACCATAAAGATGTAACTTACTGAATACATGAAACTATTAAAAATTTATGATACATGTTGATGTGCTCATATTGTCATATATTTTTATGCCTCTTAATCTTGGTTTTTATGTTTAGTTCTCCTTATTTATGATTCATTTACATCTTTTAGTGTTTTTGTAGGTTTGTTCCATAGAAAGAAGAAAAGAAGCCAAAATGAGCTAAGTAGGATTGAAAGACAATGTGCAATCTGAGACTGAGAATCTGTCTGTGCAGAACATCCAACTTCGCCAAATTACTGGGAAATGCTCAAATCGAATCAGACAATGAACCTTATATCATTGGAAAGCTACGGATGTCTACTTTCTGTATAATTTTACGGATATCTATTTCGATTCTTCTGGAGAAAGTTATGATTATTTGAGTGAAGATAGGTCGGACAGGAAATCTGCTCGGGAATTTACAACCATTCGTGGAGAACTCAAGTTCCGTGGCACAAGATCATCAATCCTAATGTTTCAAGGAAGTTAATTCAGATGAGTATTCAATGAGGAACTTATTCCTACTTTTACAAGAGATATTTCAAGCTTTTCCCATTCCAAATGAAGAAAGGAATCTAAATCCAAGTTTTACAAGGAAACATGAAGCCAAAGATGAGCAGAAATCTTCCCTATATAAGGGAGCACGAATTTACATGAGAGAGGAGTCTCGGGAGCACAATGTAGATGCCTAAGGAGCGGAGACGACTCATCCATCTTTCCTTTCTTTTCCCCTTCCATTCTTTTTATGTTTTTCCTATGTTTTATTTAGTTATATTTTGTTAAACTTTTTCTAGGGTTAAGATGATGCCTTAGCATGATTGTTTATGTACTTTGATGATTTATTGATGGATTTATAGTTTCTTTATGATGAATTCTTAGTCACTATTTGAATTGATGCTTTATGTTTAAGTTCTTTGATTGATCACCTTAGGGCTTTGCATCTAGTAATTAGAAGATGAATTTGAGGCGTACCTGCAATATAATTCAAATTAGCTTCTTGTGATTAAGAGTTGTGAATTACATTATTGTCGTACCTGAAGTAATGGTTTGCATGATTCTCTTGTTTTCTATAACGTAATGAGTCCTAAGTGTTAAATTTATGCCGTACCTGGATAAACTGCATGTTAGGATATACGACCTCTGCCGTACCTGGAGAGAATCATACACTCAAGGAAAACTATGGTCTAAGTGCCGTACCTGGACTTAGATACGGGAATTGTCATCAAATGAACAAAAGAATCTGTTAATTACATCGAAACATAAATAGGATTGTTAGTGGTTGATTCCGAAACCCTATGTTTTATCATCTTTGTTTTTCAACTTATAAACTTTATCATTATTTGTTTCTTTCTTTCTTTCTTTAATTCTCAAATTATTTGTTTATTGGAAAACCCAAAAATCAATATCTTCTTTTGCTTGATTGTTTATGTGATTTTGTGTTTGGATTAATTGAGTTAGGGTTTAAATTGATTATCAATCCTCAGTTGGAACGACCTCGTACTTGCACACTATACTAACGACGATTCGTGCGCTTGCGAGTTTTAATTAAAATTTCACAACACATGTTAGTGTGACTCATCGTTCCCTATTAGGAATAGACTACAAGGGAATATATTGTTGTAATTACTTACCATGTATATGTTGTGTAGTACGGTTGTACACAATAGGTGTAGTACGTTATAGTACGATTGTAATCTGTTTATATACACCACAGAATGGGTGTAATATATATCAGAAAGTTCATTCTCTCTATCTTGTCTAATTTGACTTGGTATCAGAGCAAAGATCCGGAAAAAGGACTTTGTCTCTTTATTTTTCTTTATTTTTTCTCTTATTTAGAGGAAAATCCTTTTTTAACCCCGTTTGTTAGGGTTTTGTCTCCAACTGACGGCAGCCTTCATCCTTCCGGATCGGTTTCTTGTCTGTCTGTTTCACTCCAAACGACGTCGTCCTTCATCTGTCCCAAGATCGGACTCGTCCTCTGTTCCAGACTTCCACACCAGCACCAGTCCGTGCGTCCATCGAGCCGGGTCAAATCCGGTTGCTTCTTCAGTCTCATCTTCGATCGACTTCGCCTCATCTTCGATCGACCTCGCCTCATCTTCGATCGTCTTCGTCTCATCTTCAGTCAGTCCAGATCAGCTTCGTCTTCGCCGGCGCTCACCTTCGATCGGCTTATCAGTCCAAATCGTCGCAGCCCAGTCCAGTTGCGGTCCAGCCAACGTTCGCCCAGACTGCCGGCGCCCTCCGTTCAGATCGGCGTCGCCAATCACCTGCTTCAGTCACCTGCTTCAGTCGGCGTCCTTTCCAACCCGCTCAAACTCAGTCAACTCTCTCACTCGGTCAAACTCAGCCAACTCACTCGGTCAAACTCAGTCAGGTCTCAAAAAAAAAAAAAAAAAAAAATTACTATTTGTTTATTTCCGCTGCGTACTTTGGGATTCATATATTTTCTATTGTATTATTGCAATGGGCGGTGATGACAGTGAAAGTCAGGGTTCTAAGGCCAATGAGGTACAGAAGGTTGAGGTCTCTGTCAAGAACTCAGACGGTGGTTCTTTCGGAGGTACCAAACTCACTGGTACCAATTTCCGAACATGGAAGAAGATTATGTCAGTTTATCTCCGTGGAATACACAAAATGGGGTATGTGACTGGAACAATCAAGGCTCCTAGTGAAGATGATGTGGATGTCTATGCTAAGTGGGCAGATGATGATGGGCTTGTAATGTCAATTCTATTTCGAGCCATGACTGATGATGTGCTACAGATGGTGGAGGAATGTGAAACTGCTGAGGCGATATGGAAGACATTGGGGGATTTGTATACCAACGAGTCTGATTTTATACAGGTTCATGAATTGATGTGTAAAGCTGCTAGTATGCAACAGAATGGGCAACCAATAGCTGTGTATTTCACCAAGCTGAAGAATGTATGGGCTGAAATTGATCAGAAGCGTCCTTGCAAGATCAAGAATCAGGAAGATCTGGTGTGGTACCAGAAGGAGAAGGAGCTAGAAAGGGTTCATGTATTCCTGAGAGGGCTTGATGAGAAGCATAGCAGTGCCAAGGGAGAATTGCTCAGAATGACAGACCCTCCTAGTCTGACCACAGCCTTTACATACATCCGCAAAGATGAGTCTCAACAGGAAAGTGTCAAACATGCACAGGTTGAAGTATCTAGCTTAGCCATTCAGGCCAAGTCACCGGCACCTTTCCTCCAGCAGCAGATTTCAGCTCCACTTCATCAGCAAGGTTTCTCACAAGGCTTCACCAACCACCCTCGTCCTCAATGTTCTTATTGCAATGACCTTGGGCATGTTCGGGAGACTTGTTGGAAGTTGAACCCACACCTTAAACCTAAAAAGCAAGGTTATCGTCCTAAGGCGAAAGCAGCTGCTGTTCAATTGGTCCAAGAACCGGATTTCTATGGAGTAGTTGGCCAAGATCATCATACAGCAGGTGGAGTTACTCCTACAGCCTCAATAGCTGGTCGAGGTAAAATTGGTATGGCTTTAAAGGTTTCTACTTTTGTTGGTTCTGATACATGGATTATTGATTCTGGTGCCTCCGATCATATGACTTATGACAAATCATATTTTATTGAATTGTCTTCCCCACCAGTGTCCTATGTAACCAATGCCAATGGTGAGGCATTTCCTGTGTTAGGGTCAGGGTCAGTTCGTATTACTCTTACCTTAGAACTTCATAATGTGTTATATGTGTCTGACTTGTCCCACCATTTGATATCTGTTCCCCAGTTGAATACTGAGTCTAAATGCTCCGTAACCTTTTATCATATGTATGTGATTTTTCAGGATCTTCTCACCAGGGAGATAATTGGTCGGGGGTATCTGAGGGGCAGGTTGTTCCATCTGGATCAGACATACGCAGGAGAGAAACCAGGAGCACAGTCCCGCGCCGCTTTGACTTCGAGTTCTGATGAGCTAAGTGAAATTTGGTTGTGGCATCGCCGTTTAGGGCATCCCTCTTTTAGTCTTATGAGAAAAACCATGCCTACTTTGTTTATTGGTGTGGATGAGTCTAGTTTACATTGTGAAACATGTGTTTTGGCCAAGAGTCATCGTGCTACTTATTCTCCTAGTATTTCTAATAAAAGTGTTGCTCCTTTTGAGTTGATTCATTCTGATGTTTGGGGGCCATCTAGAGAACCCACTGTGTCGGGTATGAGATACTTTGTGTTGTTTATTGATGATTGTACAAGATTGTCGTGGGTTGCTCTACTAAAAACCAAAGATGAAGTCTTTCCAGCTTTTCAAACTTTTCGTACTCTTGTTCAAACACAATACCATAGCACCATTAAAGTCCTTCGTTCTGACAATGGGGGGGAATATGTTAATCATGTTTTCCAAGAGTTTTTTACAACCAATGGGATTGTTCACCAAACTACATGTCCACAAACACCAGAACAAAATGGAGTGTCTGAAAGGAAAAACCGTCATTTACTTGATATGGCTCGTGCCATTCTCTTTAGTGCTCATATGCCTAAGTATCTTTGGGGCGATGCTGTACAGGCTTCCTCCCATCTTATTAATCGTCTTCCATCTAGCGTCCTTCAGGGAAAAATTCCATTTGAGGTTCTTGCATCTCATGTCTCCTTACCTTCTTTTCATAATCTTCCAGCTCGTGTCTTTGGTTGTGTTGCCTTTGTCCATGTCCCTAAAAACCAGAGGTCTAAGTTGGATGCCCGGGCACTTAAGTGTGTCTTTGTTAGCTATGGAGGGAATCAAAAGGGATACAAGTGCGATCATCCACCTACCAGGAAGTACTATGTCACTATGGACGTTACCTTCTTTGAAGACATGAGTTATTTTTCCTCTTCAGATACAGCTCTTCAGGGGGAGAATTCATATTTTGAAGAGCTGTATCATGGAGAGGGGGAGGAAACAGAAGGAGGAGAGGAAGACGTCACACAGGCAGGAGGTATTTTGACGGATCCAGTTGAGACCATCAGCTCGCCACCTCTAGCTCCAAGCATCCAGGCACCAGTTTCTATGGCTGAAAATGAAGTTGAAGACACGACTGCCCCTCCTGCCATCGCTTCTACCCCTGACCCACAGCTTCCTGGTACGGAAGATCACTCATTTGAGCTATGTCCACCCACTAGTACTAGTAGTAGTGAGTCTAGTGTTGAGCAATATGTGTTACCAAATAGGACCACTCGGGGTCAATCAGCCAAAAGATATGAACCTACTCTTACTGCCAAATCAAAATACCCAGTAGCTAATTATATGTCCACTAGGAGATTGTCTAAGTCATATGAATCATTTGTGAATCAAATATCTGCTGTATCAGTACCTAACAAAGTGCAGGATGCGTTGGGGGATCCAAAGTGGAGGAAGGCAATGGAGGAAGAGATGGAGGCGTTGCAGAAGAACAATACTTGGCAACTTGTGCCTCCATCACAAGGCAAGAAGGCTGTAGGTTGTCGTTGGGTGTTTACTGTGAAACATAATGCAGATGGATCAGTGAATCGATACAAAGCACGCCTTGTAGCAAAGGGGTTTACTCAGACATATGGTATAGACTATGATGAAACATTTGCCCCTGTTGCCAAGATGAACACTATTCGGGTTCTGCTCTCATTTGCTGCTAGTTTAAACTGGCCACTCCGACAATTTGATGTCAAGAATGCATTTCTTCATGGAGAGTTAGCCGAGGAAGTGTACATGAGCCTTCCACCTGGGTATGTAGTTGCTTCTCTTGGTGATTTTGTCTGTAGATTGAGAAAATCTCTATATGGTCTCAAACAGTCACCACGTGCTTGGTTTGGAAGATTTTCACAGTTTATGCGGAAGGTTGGTTACAGGCAGAGCAACTCAGACCATACCTTGTTTCTCAAGCATCAACAAGGGAAGGTAACAGCTCTAATTATTTATGTGGATGATATGGTAATCACTGGTAATGATACTGTTGAGATGGATAGACTGCAGAGACAGCTAGCCTCTGAGTTTGAGATGAAGGACTTGGGTGAGCTTAAGTACTTCTTAGGAATTGAGGTAGCCAGGGGGAGAGAAGGAATCTATCTGTGCCAGAGGAAGTATGTTCTTGACTTGCTGACAGAGACAGGTTTGTTGGATTGCAGACCTATTGACACTCCTATTGAGCAGAACCATTGTTTAGCTGAGTATCCAGATCAGGTACCTACTGATCGAGCTCGCTATCAGAGGTTAGTTGGGCGCTTGATTTATTTGGCTCATACCAGACCAGACGTTGCATATGCAGTGAGTGTGGTGAATCAGTTCATGCATAATCCGAGTGAGAGTCACATGGATGCGGTTATGCGGATTCTGAAGTACTTGAAGTCAGCTCCAGGAAGGGGAGTACTGTTTTCTAAACATAACAACATTCTTGAGGTTTGTGGCTTCACAGATGCAGATTAGGCTGGAAATATCACAGACAGGAGATCGACATCAGGTTACTTTACCTTTGTGGGAGGTAATCTGGTTACATGGAAGAGTAAGAAACAAAAAGTTGTGGCACGTTCTAGTGCTGAGGCCGAGTATAGAGGTATGGCTCACGGAGTGTGTGAATTGTTGTGGCTGAGAAATCTGTTACGTGATCTGGGTTTCAAACTCAAAAATTCCATGCAGTTGTATTGTGATAACAAGGCAGCTATTGACATATCACAGAATCTAGTACAGCATGATCGTACTAAACATGTGGAGGTTGATCGTCACTTTATAAAGGAGAAGCTAGATGCCAAAATTATTAGCTTTCCTTTTGTTCCAACTGAAGAGCAACTTGCAGATGTACTTACCAAAGGAGTTTCCAGGAAGGCGTTTTATGACTCACTTAGCAAGTTGGGCATGGTTGATGTATATGCACCAACTTGAGGGGGAGTGTTAGTGTGAGTCATCGTTCCCTATTAGGAATAGACTACAAGGGAATATATTGTTGTAATTACTTACCTTGTATATGTTGTGTAGTACGGTTGTACACAATAGGTGTAGTACGTTGTAGTACGATTGCAATCTGTTTATATACACCACAGAATGGGTGTAATATATATCAGAAAGTTCATTCTCTCTATCTTGTCTAATTTGACTATACAGAGCTGTGAGAACGTGTTTTTGGAAGCTGAGTTGCACTCATGCTAGAGAGCAAAGTAGCCATCTCTTGAACTGAGGACCATAATCTCTGTTAAATAAGAAATAATACCTTAAATTAGTTGTGTTTCTCATTAATAAAAGAACATTAAAAAAAATCGAACTGTAGGCAAAATCACTAAACTATATCAGGATTAGGCAAATGCGGACTCAAAGATCTGACACTTGCAGTGTGTTCCATTAGAATTGCAGTGCATTTCTTTTCCTAAATATACCATGTCTTAACTTGTAGAAAAGAAAAGAACCAAAGAAATAGGACGATCACTTAGAAACTAAACCAACTACAATATGAGGTAGAATTACTTATATACAAGGGTTAAATACTGTTTACTCCATGAACTTTTACAAAAAAAAATAGTTCAGTCCCTCACTTTTTAATTTCACACGTTTACTCCTTCATCTCTCAATTTTTGACCAATAGGTCCATTTCGTTAATTCTCCGTTAAACTGTGCCGTTAAATGTTGACGTGGCTAATCCTTTAATGCCAACTCAGCTTGATGAGACCCATTTTAAAGGTAAATGCCTATTATAGCCCTAACTATGTTAAAAAAAAAACAAAAAAAAAAATTGACAACCTATCGTAAAGACCTTCTCTCTTCTTTAGCTTCTAGAAAAGCACAAACGCTGAGACTCAAGAACCAGTCTTGGTCAGGGAGGATCTAGCAGCTGTCCGGCACCAGAATTAGGGCTAGTTTGGGATTGCTGTGACTTTTAAAAAAAACTGCTGCTACTGTGTTGTGAGAATAATCAGCTGTGAATTAAAACAGTTTCGTGTTTGGTAAATAATATTTTTAAAAGTGCTGTTAATATATAAAACAACTGCAGAGTATGTTTTTATCTACAACAGCTTCTAAAAGCAACCTCTAGGCTGCTTCTAAAATCTGCTGCCAGTGACCTATAACTTTCAATTAAAGCTACTTTTTATTTATTTACCAAACATAATAAAATCTAAAATTTTGAACAAAAGCTGATTTTTTAAAAAGCGAAGCAATCCCAAACGGGGCCTTAGTGAGGTGGGCAGGGGAGTCCATCTCGAGAGAGCACACCAACAAGGGAGGTTGGTGGTTTACGGACCCAATCCGGTAGACACATGTTCCGGCGAGATAGCGACGCGACTAGACACCAGCCGCTAGATTCGGTTTGCGAGGAGCCCAGTGCCACGAAGAGCTATGGATTCACCGGCAAAGAGCATGAATTTGAGAGATTACAGGGTTGATTATCCAATTGATGGGCTTTGTTGTTCCATTAATACTATTAATTAATCCTTGCCGGTGAAGGTCGCAGCTTTAATAGCAGCACGAGGTTCTGCTTCAAGAGCTGTAGTGAATATTTGAGCTGCAAATTTCAACTCCCTCCTCTATTTCTTGTCCTTTCCTACCGACAAAGAAAAATATATACAATGAAGCTAGTGATACATTGTCATTGGACTTCATTATTCTACAATTTATGAGCTCACTCATCCCATTCTTTAACTTTCATATCCAAATCCCAATCTGAAAGACTGAAACCTTAGAACATGTATCAATTAAGCTTTACCCAATCCCAATCCCAATCCCAATTTATTAATGTTCCAGAAACTGTATGGAAGCAGGGAGAGATCAATCTTTTCTTCCCCGATTCATCGCATCCACCGTTGGACCCAATTCCTTGTTCCTTCGCCCCTCCGACGGCTTCTAAACGACAGGGGAACAACTGGGGTTAAGGTTTCATCCCCGCTTATAGGAGATTGAGAGTCGAGTTCAGTATTGGGTGAGGGTTGAGTATCGCTCAGAGGCGAGGCAAGTTTTGATTTTCTAGGTTGAGCACGATTGGGATTTTTTTGGGAAATTGGTTTAGAGTTTGAGTTGGTTTCGGGGACCGAATTAGGGTAATATAATACAGGGTCATATTGGACAATTTACATTCCACCTGGATAACATTGCGCTGAGTTGGCGTTCAATTACGTGCCACGTTAGCCACTTAGCAGAGAGATTTGACGGAATAAACATATTGGTCTAAAATTAAGAGATGAATGAGTAAACGTGTGAAATTAAAAAGCGAGGGACTGAATTGTTTTTTTCGTGAAAGTTGAAGGAGTAAACAGTATTTAACCCTATATACAACTTTGATCCTACCAGATATCATTACTTTTTTTAATATTCATGTGTTACTACTAAAGCAGTATGAGTTAATTTTAACTTTTTTGAATTGGGAGAGAGGATGACGCTGCTCTTTTCCAATAACACTTCTTGATTTGAGTTTTTGTTGCTTCTTCTCTTTCTTCAGAAAGAACAGAAGTTATACTCTTCTTATTGGTTTTGAAGATTTTCAATCTTTCTAATTTCAGGTCAGCTTCAATTACTTCAGTGTCTCTGTTTTGTGAGCTTATTGTTATAATTCTACATCTCTACCTGTTGCATATGATCGTAACTAAAATAACATAGTTCCATTTTGTCACTTCATAAACCAAAGAGTAATATTTTTTTAATCAAATGTACTGATTTCCCTTGCCACTTTTACTACGAAAAGTAAAAAGCTTTTCCATAATATTCATTCTACCAGCTTAAATAAAGCAGTGTCATCGATATGTAAGAGAGTTCAGATTTAAGAAAGAGAGAGAGGAACGCGAGAGAAACGAAAGAAGATTGGGCGCAAGCTGAAGAAAGCTTTTATACCCAGGGCTGAAAAGAAGGGCAAAACCGTCATTTCACAGTTTCGGTTCGAGCCAACACTATTACTAAGCCCCAACACTGTTACTAAGCCGATGAACAATTAACTCACAAATAGTATATAGTAAATGTTCGGATACTGTATTTATGTCTAAAACTGTATTATTTAAAACTTTTATTTAATTGTTTTGTTTGAAATAAAAACAAAAACGACGTTATTTTGGACATGAACACAATAACATAGTAGAAAGTTATAAGTCGGCTGGATATCCTTTTTTAATCTACTGTGAGTTTGTGATGTGTATTAATCTTTACCTTCCATGGAAGAGTGCAACATGAACGATTGTAGCAGTGACTGCAGCAAAGCCAACACCGTAAGTCATTGTGAAAAAATGTGCTAATGTAAAGTGGACCTTCTTCCTCATAGGCCGTAAGATTAAGATGGAAATTGGAGTCTATGATTTTTGTGATGTCGTATTCTTGACCATCTGCTGTGAAGAGTTCGTCTGAAAATAGTGGGAAGGTTTTGGCTTTGTAGACGTTAAGCTAGTAACATATGGGAGCCAACACATACATGGCAAACACAAAACCAGCAGCAACATTGGCGGTGGCAAACCATGGGCTTGCAAGTGGGCTTCCAAGATAGGAGGAGATAGTGGACCAGTCAAGCCCAACAGCACCAAGTCCAAGCCCGTAAAGACCCACTCGATCTGTTGGGCTAGGACTGATGAGGGAAATATCCAGCAGATCCGTGAGAGAGAGGTTAACATTGTGAAGAGGTAGCCCGGAAAGACATTAACTATACACTAAAGTTGAGTTCCACTGTGCCACTGTTCATAAGGAACAGTTCGTGGAGGTTCGAAGGGACGATTTTGACCTCTGTTGGGGCCACATAAAAATCACTTCAACTATAGAGTAAAGAGATAATTGGAGCAGAAAAGTCTCATTGAGAAATTTTGATGAGGTTAGAGGAATTCGCTCGAGGTGATTTGTATTTCATGTCACTAATGATTTTCCTTTTGGTGGTTTATACATGGATATCTATGAATGTTTTTAAGTATGATGTGAAGATCATAAGTTCATAACATATGAGACTGTTTAGACAATATCATTTATCTTAATATGGTTCTCAGTATGAAAAACTTTTTGCTACTCCTGTAGGTTATGTGAAATTTGGATATAACAGAGAAGATAGTGGAGTTGTGTATCATAAAATGGGCCTCTACATCTCAGTGAGTTCATTAGCTTTTGAACAACCATTCGATTAGCTTTGGACAAAGTTGAAGAAGGCAGAGGACCTTGGTAAGTGTTAGTTTCTAAATTTTGACTTAGGTCCTATATATCAAACGCTAATTGTGAATACAAGATGAATATGAATCTGCCTTCATTTACATTGTGAACTTCTATATATACCCTTTGGGATAAAGCTATGGTATTGTTGATATCACTTATATTACATACCGCCAAGCATAATCAACGACCTCATAGGTGGGCCCCGCGGCATGGCTAGTCCCGCCTACAACATGCATCCGGTAGTCCGACACCCGAGCTACCTCGCTATGGTGGAGGTCGGCCGGTACCTTGCTAGGAGGCCATCCTCCCATGCTCTCCAAGAGGCTTCAAGAGAAGCAATATATGTATTATTGTCCCACATCGAGGATATGTAAATAGAGTGGGACTTCCCTTAGCTATAAAGGGAAGTCCTCCCCTTCTTAGATAGGATGGATCCATGATCCCCTCACTTGTATCACTATCAAAGGCTACTTGGCCTCACTACATAGTAAAATATCTAAGTGGACGTAGCCTTGCCTCAAGGGCAAGGTGAACCACTATACATGCTTGTGTCCCTCTCTCTCTCTCCCTCTCATGATCCACACTTAGTCTCGTTCCGTATTCTTCAGTAGAAACATTGGCGCTAGAAGGAGGGTACCTAAGTTTGGGTAACGAGCCTCCGACCTTGGGCAAGAGTCATGGATGGGTACCACGAGTCATGGACGGGTACCACAGGCTTCCGGGTACATGAGCTTCCGGGTATCTGAGAGGCTTTCGGGTACATGAGCCAGCCGGTACCATGAGTTATCGGGTACGAACAAGACCCCGCACCCTCAATCATACAAGCTAAGCCATCAAAATTATGCATGCATCATCCCATGTACTTGCAAGCATCATCAGCAAGAAACTCACGCCCGTAGAGTCCAAAACCCCGCTCGGTGACTTGCACTCGCACAGGCCCACTAAGCAAACCTCTGGGCACCGTCTCCCCTGATTATATACACTACAGCAGACTGCTACCCGAAGAAAGCTTCCGGTACTTTCACAAGCCAGCGGGTACGTGCACACCCCGCACCCTCAACTCATTGGCCAAATCTTATTTTGGCACCCATAAACTCAAACCCTCCCGGGACCATACCTCCCGGGACCATATTCTTCCCGGTGACTACCATCGGGCCAAGTCTCCGGTACCACTCTCATGATCACGCTGCCACACCACCACCCAATTAAAGAATCAAGGTCTAGCTGCATATAGTCCCGTACGTCAACCCACCCACTCTGGTCTGCCTCAGGGTACCCCCTGCTATCACTGGTACCCCCTGCTCTCACCGGTACCCGCTGCCATCACCGGTACCCGCTGCCATCACCGGTACCAGCTACACTCAGAACCTCTGCTTGGTGGTGTTGGCAACATGCTCCTGCTTTGCTTAATCAGCGGTACCACGGTGACATTCACCATTAAAAAAAACAAGCCTCCAGCACCCGCTGATTCCATGGGTCAAACTTGTCGATCACAACTTCCAAGTGCTTTCGTCCGGGCACTAGCTCAAGCTCTCTCTAAGCACAGAAGGAAACACCGGTACCCTCCTTCACCGGTCAACCTCACCAATTCCCGGAATCGATTTCTCAAGCGGCACCTCTTGTCCAGCTCTTGGTCCCCGGTGGTTTACACCCAAAAAAAAAAAGAAAAAAAAAAAAGATAACTTCTCTGGGAAACCAGGAATCTCGGATCATCACCGGTACCTGAAGGAATGGATGGATTTCAAAACTTTTTAATTAGTGCGGAATAAGTTTAACAATTAAACTACTAACTAAACATAAAATCCATTCCTTTAACCCATGATCTTGGCTTATTGTGATATGTATATAAACATAGCATGCATGGTAAGGAAGAACAAAGAGGGAGTTTATGTTCTACTCACCCTTGGAGCGTGATTTTAATCCGATCCAAGTGAACCACCAAAGTTCCTCTCCTTGATCTCTCCTTGTGTGTGTTTCCTCCACCTTGAAGCACCTTGAATTAAGAACTCCTTCTTATACTCCTTCTTGTGCTTGTAATCTCCTCCTTGATGTAACAAGTAAAGCCACAAAAATATATGGCCTCTAAGGATCTTCACCAAGTGAATCAAGAGATGAAGAAAGATGAAAGAAAAGAAGAAATTATGCAAGTGTTCTTCTTTCCTTTAATTTCTGAAAAATGGACCAAGAGAGAACTCTCTTTCTCTCTCTCTAATCTGAAAATAATAGTGTGGAGACACTCTCTTTTCTTTGTCCATGCTTTCCCTTTTATATAATAGGAAATAACTCCAATTACTAAAAGAAAAATATTGACTTTCATAAAGCCAATATTTTGGCTGGTCCATACATGTTATTGGGCACTAAAAATGTGTCTTGGGCTTTCATTTAAATCTCATTTAGTGAAGCCCAAGTCCACACCAAAAAACCCGACAATCGTTTAGGCCCAATAGGTTCGGTTTTACCCGAAAATCCTAATTATGTTCAAATAATAAATCTAATTAATTATTTGCTCATAACCAACTCTTGTTTAATCTTCTTCATATACAATCTCAATGATCCACTTATATGGTGTGCGATCTCTTAGGTTCTAATTAACAAGGCAGTGAAGTTTATAGAAACCATTCTATTTTGTTTACGAATCAAAAACTCCATTTTTGATTCTCCCTTGTTATTAGGATAATAAATGTTTATTAATCCTCGGGGACTTCACAAGTCATGAGTGACGTCTTGCAACATATCATGACTACCCTAGTTAATGTAGAATGACAAAGAACCTATTCAATTGGAATTACAATACAATACGGTCCTTCTCTAACACGATGTTCTAAATCACATCATCGGGGTATGGAATTGATATGTCAATCCCCTAATGTGATTTTCATTCTTATGTGATTCCTAGAATGTGATTAAAAACTCCTTTTTAAATCTCATTCAATACTTTGGCCAAAGACTCATTGAATCACATCTTTGAACATACACCTTATTTACTTAAGGATAGAGATTCCTTGTTGTACACTCACATGTCTCCATGACCGAATTGATTATACCAATGAATGCATCTATTATATCCATTAAGGGACACAATATTATTGCATCATCAAGAGATAATCCATTCACTCATAAGACAACTATGGTGTCTCAGGTCAAAGGACTAATTTGTATTATTGCAATTTAGAGTTCAAGTTTGACATGTAAGTAAGACTCCATACAAGAACTCTAATGATCGCGTTCAGTGTACTCTTTAAGTTAAGAGCACCCACATACTTGTATTAGTGTCTCTACACAAATGACAAGAGACATATCATCCTCCATATTGAGCATACATAGTATGTGCTAGTCTTTCCGGATTATCAATGTCCAAGTGATAATCCTATGACTAGGAACCTTTTAGGATAAGAGTGTGAAAGAGTAAAGGTCTCACACATCTAACTCTTTAGATTACTTTCTCTTTAACTCATATTCCTTGGACCTTGTTCAATCAAATATTAAATATAAGCAATGAACAATAAACTTGCCCTTTTGATTAATAATAATTACAATAATAATTACATCAAAATGATTGTTTTAGGACACAATTCCTTCAGTACCTTCATCAGCAGCTCATCTCAGCAGCAGCTTCGCTTTCGGTGTTAACTTTGCTCTCCGGCAGCACTTTCACTCGGCAACTCATCTTGGTGACCTCACCTGTAATCTCTTCATCATGACTCGGTGACAAAACCCGGAACCCGGCAGCCTTTACCTCTCGGTGATCCAACCCGGAACTCGCTTCCGGAACCAGCTAACCTTCAACTCATTCAAGCAACAGAGACGCTCCGGGATTCAAAAAAAAAAAAAATTTCATCCCAGAGGAAGAAATTACTCAATACACCCAAGAGCTAAACCTCTCGCACGAGACCGCTGCAACTCCCTCACTACCAGCGAATCAAGCCCAGTATTCCATTGAGGTTTTCCAGCCTACGCTCATCTCGGCACAAACTCATGCAAGTCGCGGTCTCGCTACCACAAGTTATGTCTTCTCTTTCTCTTACTGAATAAGCATTCCTGCGTAGCAATGTTATCTCTCTTTATCTTATTGAATGAGCATCACCGACACACATATGACATGCCCAACAGTTTGCTTACACGCAAACAAACTATGGTCATTACTATTGACCGCATGATTTATGGCTGACACATACACTTTCATGCACCCCCACTTGCTTGCTTTAGTGCTCTATTGATGTGCTCATATTTTCCTATATTTCTTTGCCTCTTAATCTTAGTATTTATGCTTAGTCCTCCTTATTTCGAGTCATTTATGTTGTTATAGTGTTTTTGTAGGTTTGTCTCATAAAGAGAAGAAAAGAAGTTAAAATGAGCTAACTAGGATTGAAAGACGCCCAGGTCCCAGAATCTGCCTGTGCAGAACATCCAACTTCGCCGAATTACTGGGAGTTATTAAGATCGAATCAGACAATGAGTCTTATATCATTGGAAAGCTACGGATGTCAACTTTCTGTAGAATTTTACAGATCTCGATTTCAATATTTCTGGAGAAAGTTATGATTATTTGAGTGAAGATAGGTCGGACAGGAAATCTGCTCGGGAATTTACAACCATTCGTGGAGAATTCAAGTTCCGTGGCACAAGATGGTCAATCCTAATGTTTCAAGGAAGTTAATTCAGATGAGGATTCAATGAGGAACTTATTCCTACTTTTACAAGAGATATTTCAAGCTTTTCCCATTCCAAATGAAGAAAGGAATCTAAATCCAAGTTTTACAAGGAAACATGAAGCCAAAGATGAGCAGAAATCTTCCCTATATAAGGGAGCACGAATTTACATGAGAAGAGAGTCTCGGGAGCACAATGTAGACGCCTAAGGAGCAGAGACGACTCATCCATCTTCCCCATTTTTTCCCTTCCATTCTTTTTATGTTTTTCCTATGTTTTATTTAGTTATCTTTTGCTAAACCTTTTTCTAGGGTTAGAATGATGCCCTATCATGATTGTTTATGTACTTTGATGTTTTATTGATGGATTTATAGTTTCTTTATGATGAATGCTTAATCACTATTTGAATTGATGCTTTATGTTTAAGTTCTTTGATTGATCACCTTAGGGCTTTGCATATAGTAATTGGAAGACAAATTTGAAGCAGAGATGCAATATAATTTGATTAGCTTCTTGTGATTAAGTGTGGTAAATTACATTATTACTTGAGAAAGACTAATGGTTTGCTTGATTCCCTTGTTTTCTAAAGCGTAATGAGTCTTGCATGTTAAATTTATATCTGAGAAGGATAAACTGCATAGTTAGGATATACGATCTTTACCCGAGAGGGAGAGCATCATACACTTAAGGAAAACTATGGTCTAGAGTACCTGAGAAGGACTTAGATACGGGAATTATCATCTAGAGGAACAAAAGAATCTGTTAATTGCATTGAAATATAAATAGGATTGTTAGTGGTTGATTCCGAAACCCTAGGTTTTATCATTATTTGTTTGTTTCTTTAATTCTCAAATTATTTGTTTATTAAAAAACCCAAAAATCAATATCTTCTTTTGCTTGATTGTTGATGTGATTTTGTGTTTGGATTAATTGAGTTAGGGTTTAAATTGATTATCAATCCTCAGTTGGAACGACCTCGTATTTGCACACTATACTAACGACGATTCGTGCGCTTGCGAGTTTTAATTAAAATTTTACAACATCTATTCACTCCCACAGAACCCTAGACTTTTGACTTTTCTATGCCCAAGTATATCCTTGCATCATAACTGATGCCTTAAACTTTAGCACGTGGTATCATGTGTACTTGCCACGATTATACTATCATGCATACGGTGGTGGCAATCAAACATATTGGACAAATTTTCAGAGTGACCAAGTCATAGTATGTATCCCTTACAGTCATTAAATTCATATTGGCTCTAATGCCTACATATGCATGGATATATATGAACTTACTTTCCTGCTCTTACATAATTGATTGCTCATATAAACTTGGCATGTCACAAGGCCATACATGGCCATGCGTCAATTATGGCTACACACATATACCATGTATCCATGACTCTTATTCTTCCAGCAAGAATAAGTAAAAATTTTCACACTTTCAAGTGCTTACTAAGAGCATACGGTTGCAGTAGTTGTTTAGTTTACCAGTCAATTTGACATTCATAATGGATGTACATAATTAAATGTCAGTCATCGTAACTATTACTTGACTTCCACATTTTGCTTTATTAATTCATTATTTAAGAAGTTTGTCTTGCGCATGCTTTTACAAATCTTGTACAAATCATTCTTTCATTCTAAGGAAATTCAACTATTTCTATTGAGCATTTAACTACTTGCAAAGAGTACCTTGACTACGAGTTGATACACATTATCAGAACACCTTATCCGTCAAAGCAATGGAGCGTCATGCTTGGACAACTTCAACATGATTTGGTACTTATATGTTTACTCAAATTTCAATCTACTCCAAATCAGCATAAGATAAGTTTTATTTTACGCTCTTTCAATTTGAGCTAATGCAATGCTTTATATGCTTCGATAACGATTTCTATAATCTAAGCATATGCCTACAAAATGTGATAAATTCGGTATCATACCTATTATGCCTACATACTTAATGTCAAACGTTAATTTAATTGACTATCAATTAAAATTGCTACATATATACATATGGCACTAAATTAGTGTCAAATACGGCACTTAAAATCCTCGCCCCGAGCGAGGTACCCTCAAGGGGTAAGTCAAGGTCAAATGCTTGTATAAATCTCCTCCTATCATGCGAGGCTAATATCGTCATTCTACCCGGGGCCACGCCACAGGGTACCGGAAGCCAAAGCCACCGGACACCCCAACGGGGTTACGATGCTCAAAGCCATAATTCTACCCGGGGCCATGCCACCGGGTACCGGGGCCCAGGGCCACCTGTTACCCCAAAGGGGTTACATCATTCTACCCGGGGCCACGCCACCTGGTAAAGGAGGCCTACCGGCCCTCATTCAACCCCATTGGGTTAAGGAGGCTCAAGTCCTCACGTGACTCCACCGGGCCACGCTGTTCAAGCCCTCATGCTACCCCATCGGGTACGAGAGGCATCAAGCCCTCATGCTACCCTATCGGGTACGAGAGGCATCAAGCCCTCATGCTACCCCATCGGGTACGAGAGGCATCAAGCCCTCACTACCCCATCAAGCCCTCATGCTACCCTATTGGGTACTAGAGGCATCAAGCCCTCATGCTACCCTATCGGGTACGAGAGGCATCAAGCCCTCATGCTACCCCATCGGGTACGAGAGGCATCAAGCCCTCATTCTACCCTTCCGGGTATCAGAGGCATCAAGCCCTCATGCTACCCTATCGGGTACTAGAGGCATCAAGCCCTCATGCTACCCTATCGGGTACGAGAGGCATCAAGCCCTCATGCTACCCCATCGGGTACGAGAGACATCAAGCCCTCACTACCCCATCAAGCCCTCATGCTACCCTATCGGGTACTAGAGGCATCAAGCCCTCATGCTACCCCATCGGGTACGAGAGGCATCAAGCCCTCATGCTACCCCATCGGGTACGAGAGGCATCAAGCCCTCATTCTACCCTTCCGGGTATCAGAGGCATCAAGCCCTCATGCTACCCTATCGGGTACTAGAGGCATCAAGACCTCATGCTACCCCATCGGGTACTAGAAGCTCCAGTCCTCATTCTACCCTTCCGGGTATCAGAGGCTCCAGTCCTCATTCTACCCTTCCGGGTATCAGAGGCTCAAGTCCTCATTCTACCCTTCCGGGTATCAGAGGCTCCAGTCCTCAATCTACCCTTCCGGGTACCAGAAGCTCAAATCCTCATTCTACCCTTCCGGGTATCAGAGGCTCAAGTCCTCATTCTACCCTTTCGGGTATCAGAGGCTACAGTCCTCAATCTACCCTTCCGGGTATCAGAGACCCAAATCCTCATTCTACCCCATCGGGTACCATAGACTCAAGCCCTCAGAAAACCCCACTTGGTACCGAAGGCGGGGTAAGCCAAGGTCCAGTCCCTTGCTTTTGAGTCATCTCACCTCCCGAGCATTCTCTACACTTGGGGGACTTATTCATACCACTTATCACAAGTGGAGGTAGTTCCCGACCGGGACTATCATTGAGCTTCATGCTCATACTTTTCGTGCTACGGTCTATTAATGGAAATATTGAAATTTTTCCCCTATTGTTGGTCGCAACAATTAAATTTCTTTTACATCCCATTAATAAGACCATCGGACAAAACTCCCACAACCTATCATCCGCTCAACATGAGCGAGCTCAATTCTTACATTCCCGTTTCACATGAGCCAAACAACCGGGTTATGGCTTATACGTTCGGGTTAAGTAAGTTAGAGATCCTTCCTCTAACCTATACTTGGGGGACTATCATGGTCACGCCATAGTCTCGCTAGTATTGTCAATATATACTACGATGCCGGAACTCTTTGCTCAACCTCACCGGTATCGTCGAACATAACTCAAGTCCTAAACTTCGATTGTACTAACTACGTGACTTGGGGGACTCGGCGAGTAATAACACTCCCGATCCTAACACATGTATCATATGCATACAACATATACATATCATTATGTGTCATCGCGTTCATCACATATCTATGCATCATATGCACTTTGTATGCTGTCACAGTCACATACATTTTTCGACTTATACGTCGTATGTCAAACATTACATAATACGTGTATACACACATTGTGTAATATGCATCTCACATAAACATTCATGCACCTCGATGCATTTGACTCAAATGTCACTTAGATTGCCCTAGCGCAATCAATATGTATTTTGTACACTCTTATCTTATTTGCAGGTACTAGCGTGATGAGGGCCCCATGGCACCAACATACCCGTAGAGTCCCTTCTTACTTACGGAGTTGGGGGACTAGTATGGGTATAGCGTTCAACGAGGTCATCACTCATACTTGGCGGCATCACATTTAAACTCCCCAACCAAGAAGCGCCTCTTACTCGGGGACTTGGGGGACTTGTTGATATCACTTATATTACATACCGCCAAGCATAATCAACGACCTCATAGGTGGGCCCCGCGGCATGGCTAGTCCCTCCTACAACATGCATCCGGTAGTCCGACACCCGAGCTACCTCGCTATGGTGGAGGTCGGCCGGTACCTTGCTAGGAGGCCACCCTCCCATGCTCTCCAAGAGGCTTCAAGAGAAGCAATATATGTATTATTGTCCCACATCGAGGATATGTAAATAGAGTGGGACTTCCCTTAGCTATAAAGGGAAGTCCTCCCCTTCTTAGATAGGATGGATCCATGATCCCCTCACTTGTATCACTATCAAAGGCTACTTGGCCTCACTACATAGTAAAATATCTAAGTGGACGTAGCCTTGCCTCAAGGGCAAGGTGAACCACTATACATGCTTGTGTCCCTCTCTCTCTCTCCCTCTCATGATCCACACTTAGTCTCGTTCCGTATTCTTCAGTAGAAACAGGTATATTAATATTTCTCATACATCAACTATTTTTACCCCTTTAAGGACTCATATTACCACTTTGAGGACTAATATTACTATTTTGAGGACTCATATGGTAAACTTAGAAAATTTGCCCTTTAAGGACTCATATGTCATACGTTAACACATTGTAGAATTTTCCTACCCTTTAATCATCTGCAATAGGTGGTTGTGATCTCTGTGTATTTAGTTACATGAAGTTTTGGTAGCAATTTATTTGCTGATTTTTATGGCACGTATGATGACTTTCAATGGAAACTGAATTTATTAGTTCTCGGGTGATCATTATAGATTATTTATTACGTTGTATCGTTTTTGTTATTGTGCGTAAAAATGCATATGAGTTCAGAAAAGTATTCCAGTACTGAAGTAGATATTGAGACCTTTCAGCTCTTGCTTAAGCATGAAATACTTTCCTGCATCAGCCCAGGTGAACTAATAAAATTATATTCAACTCATACATCATATAACCTACATATTTCTTTAATTTGTTTCTTTTCAAAATTTAAATGCTATAAGTCCTATTTGTATTTGCCTTTTCCACCAAAAAGGGGAATCCTTTGTTACAATAGAAGGGTCATTATATGGAATTTATTGTTTTTTGGGTCTAATTCTATGGCTGTCTCTCTGTCTTTGCTTTGTTTCACATCAGTATGTGACACAATTTCCACTTCTATCGGGCCTGCAGAGGCTCTGCTTTTTTTTTCTTTTTTCTTTTTCTTTTTTTTGTTGAAGGGGCTCTACTTTGAATATGCAGAAACCTATAATCCAACTGCATGATTTTCTGAATGGAGTTGGAAGCATTCCAGCACAGCACAAAATTCTACTGTACAATCACAATCACCCTCAGTGCCCACAACATTGTAGCTGCTAGCAGCAGTGAGGAGTTCTTGGACAATTGAGGAAGTTGAGAAGGGAAACTTGATGTATAAGGTTGAAGTGTTCTTCAACTCTTGCATACTTCATGGCTGGTGGGACGCAATTGCCACTCTACAAAACACGAAGGTGACGACCTTTCATATCAATACACAAATGAGCATTGGGATTGTACTAATGTTAACTGAAAATGTGAAAGATCTGTTTGAAAATGAGAACTTCATTTGGTTACTGTTAGTTATTAGTTCACTTAAAAAGAAATAAATTGATAGTTGTTATACAACCTAAATGCATTATACTATCCGCAACAATTTTCCGTTTTCATTTAATCACATCTTAGTTGTCTTTGCTAATCAAACACTTAAAAAACATATGAAGTTTAGTGAGCATAAAGCAGAGATTCTTCCCCGCAGCATCATGCGGGTTGTCATTCCTAGTAGTAAGCAAAACTACGAATGAAGGCAATGAGAAAAAAACTATGTACGTGTCACACCACCCTTGGGCCGTTCTTCTATCTCATGAAAGCCCTATAAACGAAAATATTATTGTTTGATTTTAACTCGTTGTATATAATTATGTGTCTATCTCTCACAAAACATTATTGATATTTCAAAAACTTTATCACATCTTAATTAGCTCGAATATCTCTAACTGCCCATATAATGTTTGTTTTTAATCAAATTATGTGATGCGTAGTATGAGCGTGAGGTTATATATTACTAATTAAACTCGTGCAGTAATTATTAAAACAAGTTTTTGCAATTCTTATTGGCGTTTAGGAATGCCCCCGCTTTTTTTTTCAACATTATTGGGAGACAATTGGTGAAGATGTTTTTGAGGCAGTTCAGAGTTTCTTACAATCTGGTTAGCTTCTCAGGCAGATTAATTTCACTCATATATGCCTTATTCCAGAGGTTAATAATCCAGAACAAATGTCTGACTTGAGGCCAATCGCACTTTGTAATGTTATTTACAAGATTTGCTCAAAGGTTATTGCTAATAGATTGGAAGTGATCTTGCCTACTTTGATTTCACCTTTTCAAAGTGCTTTTGTGCCAGGAAGATTGATCACAGACAACATCTTAGTGGCTAATGAGATTGCTCACTTTGTGCACAACAAGAGAGAAGGTAGTAAGGGCTTTATGGCTTTGAAGCTAGATTTAAGTAAAGCTTATAATAGGATTGAGTGGATATTCCTCAGGAAAGTAATGGAAAGGTTCAGATTTGCTCATGCTTGGATTGAGATGGTGATGCAGTGTGTCAATTCGGTGAGATATTCTTTTTTGGTGCAGGGGAAACCACGAGGCTATCTTACTCCGAGTAGAGGATTGAGGCAAGGGGATCCCTTATCACCCTATTTGTTTCTCATTGGTGAGGAAGGTTTTTCTGCTTTCCTGCAACAAAAACAAGTACTTGGCCTGTTACCAGGGATTGAGGTATGTGACAATGCTTCTTTGGTAAACCATTTGTTATTTGCATATGACAGTATGATTTATGCTCATGCATCGTTGGAAGCATGCTATGAACTACAGGATGTGATTGAGACTTACGGGAGAGCTTCTGGCCAACTTGTCAATTTTGATAAGAGTTTAGTTGTCTTTAGTAAGAATGTGTTGGATTGTATGCAAGAGGAGGTTTCAGATTTGATGGGTGTAGCAGTGTTTGCATCACATGAACGGTATCTAGGGTTACCAACTTATGTGGGGAGAAAGAAAACGGCTACCTTTGAATACATTAAGGATAATTTGGCTAAGAAGTTGTCCATTTGGCAAGGGAAGATGCTGAGTGATGTTGGGAAAGACATCTTGATCCGGGTTGTGGCTCAAGTTCTACCTACATATGCAATGAGCGTATTCCAGTTGACGAAGACTTTTTGTGAGGATTTAGAACAAATGTGTGCCAGATTTTGGTGAGGCAGTACACTTGACAAAAGGAAAATTCATTGGAAGACTTGGAATGCCTTGTGTAATCCGAAGGAAGAGGGCGGGTTAGGGTTTCGAAGTTTATCTAACTTTAATACTGCAATGTTAGCCAAACAAGCTTGGCGTGTGATCAATAATCCCATGTCTCTTATCACCCCTATGTACAAGGCGAAATATTTTTTGGAGGGTTCATTTTGGTCTGCAATCCCTCACACTTCTCCTTCATATTCTTAGAGGAACATTTTCTCTACTAGAGAACTTTTACGAGATAGCTCTTGTTGGCAGATTGGGGATGGAATTGTTGTTAGTGTCTGCTCTCAGATGTTTGGGTACCAGAATTACCAAATGGGAGACCTAGTGAGAATGTTGTGGCATTGGCAGAAGTTCAAATAGTAAGTGACTTGATGTCTAGTACGGGTAGCTGGGATGTGATGCTTATCAAACGTCTTTTCCCTTTGGCAGAAGCAAATATGATAATTAGCATTCCATTCAGTAGAAGGATGATCTCTGATAGAATGATTTGGAAGTTGGAAAGTGTTAGCTAAATAGCCACCCTCAAGTATAAGAGCTAGAAATAATAGTATAGAGATTTAAGAAAGGTTGTCGAACCCACGAGGATTGGATTCCTATCACTAGCTAGAGTGTTAACCTAAGGAGAGCTAGAATATGCAAATGTACAATCACAAACCTAAATTCACAAGGAAATCTAGGCTCATGGTGAGTATGTGCATTGTGGTGGTAGTGAAATTATTTGTTGGATAGAGTGGTGAACCAAATTAGAATAAATGTTCAAATGTAAACTAAACTACTCTAAACTAAACTAGTGATATAATATATCAAGTTAGCGGTTTGATTGTCTACTGCTAACCTCCTTACAAGTATTGAAGTTCAAATACAAGTGATGCTATTCTAATTTCCCAATTACCCTCTTTGCATCCGGATAAGACTACAAAGACTTAAACTCCTTTAATGTTATCAATTCCAACCGGATGAGTCTAGAATTAACTATCTAAGAGCAATTCCTATTACCGTTTAAGTCTCAATTCATTGTTCCTAGATGCATAAAGCTTTGAGTTTAGATAATCATGCAAGCAAATCAATCCTAGATCTAGGTGATTTTAACTCACAACCTTCATATGCACATAGAGGATGCTATCATGCTATCAATGCTCAAGGTTAACTACTCCCTAAACATTTTTTCATGAGATGAAAAATACAACACATTCAAAGTAGTTAAGTTTGAATGGATGCATTCACTTCTTGAATTAGCATACGAAGGTGAAAATCACAAATAACATCAAATGTCAATTAAAACATCAATTCATACAAATTTGGCTAAGGCTTTCAACCATAGCCCCAACAAAGTAACTACTCACTCATAATCATACAAATTAGCATCAAATCTATAGTGTACATTAAGGTAAATCTATAAAGTACATTAAGGTAAATCAAAGAGTTAAGGAAAGAATGAACTAGTTGAACCTTGACAAATCAATGGCTATCTCCTCATTTGTTTTCCTCCTTCAATGCTCCGTGAATCTTCCTTGATGGTGGAATGGATGGATGATAAACTTCTTGACGGTGATGATGAATGGAATGGTGATGAAGATATGATGCTCCTTTGACCAACTTTGAGTGGTAATGATGGAGTAATGGTGGTTGTGATGGAGGTTAAGGAGTATGGATATTATGGGTTTGGATTTTGGGAGGTGGATACGGAGGTTTTATGAAGGAGATGAAGAGAGAAAGTTGATGTAATGGGGTGGAATGGGTGATGCCTCTTCCTTGTGAGAAGAGATACTTATAAAGAGAAGAGAGAGAGGAGTAAAATGATGAATGGAAGCAAAATGGAGTAGCTCAAGCATTGTAAGAAGCATGAAGGTGGAGTATGAGAGTAGTAATATATCCTAAAAACAAGGGAAAAGGGTATGGAAGAGATGGAGTAAAAAGAGGGAAGTAATGATGAGCTATGAGAGTATAGAGTAAAAAATATGACTTAGGAGATGAGAAGTTGCTTTCTTTATTGTGCATGGGAAACATGAAAATGAAGAGTGTTTGGGTGATTTCGGGTCACCAAAGTCAATGTGACAACCAAAGGAGAGAATGTGCGTAGGGATGCCTATTATCCAAAGGATAATATGATGAACTAATCTTGCCATAACCTTGTAGAATTCTTCTAGGGCTCTCCTTGATAATTTCAGCATCATAGACCCTCCAAAAATGCACAAGAAATCTACCCAAAGATGGTTTTAGGCCAAACTGCCATGTTTTGACTAGGATACGTCTTTGAAGTTTTCTTCAATTGAATCTCCACCGAGACTTCAGAACTAGCCTTCAACTTCTTCATACCAAATGTTCCTTGATAACTTTAAATCATCCCAGTAAAATTTTAGAGTTTAGTTCACCGTGGTTTGGCCAGAAATGCTGCCGGAGTCCTTATAGGTCTGGGTTTGCCTTTTTCATTTTTTAGTCAGAAACTTGGACCAATCTTTTTAAGGCCTTACACTCTGAGCTAGCTCTTGCACTCTTCATAAAAAATGATCCTTAGGATGTCTAGAATGGATCTGGAAAGTTTCAACTCATTTGAAGCTCGTTTGGTCAGGCTTCCGCCCCTCCTTTCTTGTCTAGCTCGCTTTCTCCTAGCCGGAGTAGGAAAATGTGTTAAGGTTGACTTTTTAGTGCATTTCCATGCTTCTCCATCATTTCCTAGCATGATAAAGAAAACATAATAAATATATATAAATAAACACAAAGATTAAGAAAAAGTATAAGATTAGGTGAATAATTGAATTGGATTAGTCAACATTAAATTGGACTTTAGAACAAGTAATTTTCATGTTTTAAGGGGGCACAAATATGTATATGAATTATGATCCAACAACAAGAGATGGTAAGTTTTCAGTTAAAACTGCTTATCGAAACTCTTTTTCTATTTCTCTGAATCGTAGCCCTTTTGAATTACCTATGGGTGGTGATTTTTGGAAAAAGTTGTGGAAAGTGAATATTCCAAGTTCAGTAAAAGTTCATATGGAGGGTGTGTCATGACATTCTTTCTTCTCTAGAGAGACTAGCCTCAAGAAGAGTTCAGTTGGAGTCTCAATTGAGTTCCTTGTGTGAAGTTAATTGTGAAACTACTTTACACTTAATTATGTAGGGACTGCCCTTTCTCTAAGCTAGTGATACATAGCAATGAAGTGCTGAAACATGCTTGTTATAACCCTCAAGTAGAACGGTTTGATTTGATTAAATGGTTGGAATTTTGTGCTAAGGAATTATCTTTGAAGAGTTTTGGAGATCTCATTTATCTTCTTTGGGAGATTTAGAAGGAGAGGAACAATAGAGTTTGGGAACAAAAGAAAAGTGAGGCTTGTGATGTGTTGATCAGAGCTATGTCAAGGCTGCGAGAATTCCGGTTTCATAACTTGAAACGGACCAGTATTGTTACATCCCGTATCTCAAATTACCATTTTACTGGTCTTTCGGACGGTAAACGAGAGTTATTGTTAATTTCGACTCCGTTTCACCTATTAGGGGCCCTAAAAGATAACTTTTTATTCGGGTCAAAATTTGAGAAAATTTTCTTCATAAAAGTCGTAGAGGACGTTAAACCGAACGCGTGCATATATGGTACGTAAAAATCAGAGTTCGTATACGGAAGTTATGGCCAAAATACTAAAGTTACTGTTCATGATAACTTTCTATAAATAGAACGAGTTACTGTGGCAACTCAGAATTTCTCTCTCCCCGATTTTCTCTCCCTCTCCGACCTCTTCACCTTCTTCCGGCCATAACTCCTTCATCCGGCGACGGATTTTGACGCATAAGATATCGTTGGAAAGGTCTCTTCCTTCTCATCAATTCTGGATTAGTTTGGTAGCTTAATTTGAACTGTGGAAGGTGCAACAAGGAGAAGAAGAGGGCGGTGGTGCTGTTTTCTTGGGTTTATGGTCGTAACTTGAGTTTCCGGCCACCTCCGGCGACGATTCTTGTTGGGTCTTAGAGCTCTTGGATCATACAACCATCTCTCAAAATTTCTTGGTCAGATTCGAAGTGTGGAGCACGAATCGAAGGTTTGAATTTCCGGGTACTATTTGGAAATCGGGTTTTACTGTTTGAGCCTAGTTTCGGGTATTTTCATGTGTTTTTTGACCTTGTGGTAGTTGAGAAAGATGTTTGGATGGTTGAGACGAAGCTTCTGCCAAAATTTGGTGGCCGGAGGTGGAGGTTGTCGGCGCGTGAACAGTGATTTAATTTCTGTTTTTAGTAGATTAATTTCTTGTGAGTTGTAGATTTTATAAATGTGATTTTGGTGAAGATTGGAGGTGTTTTGAATCGATTATGAATTTCTGAAAATTTAGAGTTTTGGTTATTGATTAACGAGAATCCGACCGTCGGATTTCTCTCGAATCTGCCCTAGAACTTGTAAATTAATGAAATGGTGTTAGTGGTAATGTTTGGGTTGAATTGGAGAAGGAAATGGTGATGTTGACTCAAGAGGATTGATTTTGGAATCGTATTTAATTGCCGAATTGTTATTCACGGAATATAATTGTGTAAATAGCGCTATACCGAGTTACCGCTCGACGAAGAAACCCGTATGCATGGTCACCTAAATAGTACTGTGAGTGGACTTTTGTTTTAAATAACGATGCATGCAATTATTTTCCCGAAATGATGTTTCATTGATTTATTTATTTATCATTTTATTGAGCATAATATTTTGCTTTGGATTATAATTTTGGCATTGTTTTCCATATGAATTTCGGATATGAAATTTTTATGCTCGGATTTGGATTTATGAATTGTTTTCGGGAATATGAATTGATTTTTTAAAGATTAATTATGATTTGGGAAATGGATTCGTGATATTATTTTTGGATATTGAGTTTTCGATGTTTATCTCCGATATATGATTATTATTTGAAATTATGATATATATGATTTTCGACGAATATTTTCCGAAGTGATTTCTGGAATTTAATATATATTTTTTTCGTCGATTTTGAGATTCAGAAATATTATCGGAGATGGGATTTTCAATGGAATTATAGTTATTGATTATTTCTTGCCTATTTGTTATGAATTTGAGAATATTTTGGCGTGGGGGGCCACGTCATTGGAATATACTTATTTTTCTCGTGAGAAATTGGGGAAGCTTTATGGATTTATGGATTTACTGGTTTTCGATCATTTTCTTCACCATACTGGGATCGTTCTATAGTGTCTCCTCCTCACTTACTTTGTGTTTGTGAGTGGCAGTCGAGGTGATTTATTCTCCTCCTCACGTGAGCGGTAGTCGAGGTTATTAGTTCTCATCATCACACAATCTATGTGTGAGTGACAGTCAAGGGTAGAGCCTAAGGGGCTCCTTTACCCGTATGGCCGTATTGTGATAATTTCTTCTTTCCCATATCCTATTGTTACTTGACTAGCGGGGCTAGTCCGATTTCTCTTAACCAGCGGAGTTGGTATGTTTTTACGAGATTTTGAGTTTAAAGACATACGTTTTATAAACGTTGCATGCATCAAGGTTTTATAAGTTTAAATACGTGGGAAAGTATTCAAATTTGCTTCATTTAAATTATCTTGATTATTTATTTTTGTCCACTCACACTAACGTGTTTTTCAATACTTCTCCCCTGGGCTATTCGATTTCATATGCCCAGTTTGCAAGCTAGATTAGTTGAGGTCGGGCATACATGGAGTTGAGGCATAGCTGTCATTGCTTCCTCATTGTAGGAATTATTGATCCTTTACCTTCTTTACTTTTTTATTCTATTACACCTTTTATTTTAGAATTGCTCTGATAACCGTGGAATTAATGTTATTAAGTTGAGATTTGTGTAATGTGAATTGGAAGATGTTGTGATTTGGAGAGCAGGGTGGCTCCAGGAGTATAAGGATGGATGGTTTAGAAATGTAAATGTCTTTCTACATGTTTTGGGTAGTTCATTTTTAGGGAAAGTTCCGCCAAATTTTTGGTAGAATTTCTTCTAAGGTGGGTTCCGCAGGGCCACTTCGGATTTCTGGGTGAAATCCAGGGCGGGTCCTGTCAAGTATTGCTATTTGAAGTTTCAGGGCAGTGAGGTGGGTTGCTCCTCCAATTGGTTTGCTTAAAATAAATGTTGATGGTGCTTTTAATCATATAACCAGAAGGGGGGTGCAGGTTTTGTGATTCGTGATTCTCATGGAGTTATGCTTGCAGGTGGAAGCTGTCCTCTGAGTGGCTTGATATCTCCAGAGCATGCTGAGATTTTGGCTTGTAAAATGGCTGTAGAATTTGCTGTGGATCATGCCTATTTGCCGACAATGCTGGGAACTGACGCTATGGAAGTGCAGCGTCAATTAAACTCCCATGCAGTTTGTAATACCTCTGCTTTGGGGCGTCTTTATGAAGATCTTGGTCTTGTCTTGGAGTCACATATCAATCTGACAGTGACTCATATTGGAAGGAAGGCAAATTTGGTGGCTCACCTATTAGCTGCGCATGCTAGTACTCTTGTGCAAGCTTGTTTTTATTTTTCTACCCCTGTTTTTCTTCAAGCTGCAGTTGCAGCTGAACTCTGTCATTTGTAATCTCTTTTAATTAATTAAAAGGCTGACCTCCTTCCCTAAAAAAATTCTTATTGCCGTAGTGTTTTTGAATTCTTTTTTGGTTTGTTTTTTAAGCACCGGTATTGGACTAACCCATTGGCGTATTGTTTTGAAAAGTTCAGTGTTGAATTGAGGACATTTTAGATATTTTATATATAATGGACAAATGAAAATTACATAGAATTTCAGCATTCGAGTGTCAATAATTAAAAAGTCCCGCATAAAAAATAAATAGAAAAAATTCCCTAAAATTATAAAAAGGCTGGTACACTAAACTAGAAATACAGAAGCTTAGTGCACCCAAATTTTTTATCAATACACCCAGCATCTAAAAAACTTCTAAAATTCTTTTTTTTTTTTTTTTTATATCTTAGTTCTTATCAATAATTATTTGCAGATCAGATATTTTTTCTCTTTTGGTTGAAATATCATCAATCATTGTTTTCCCCACTTGAAAAAAGCGCCCAAAAATATCATAAAAATCTTGGACCTTGTTGAATGCAAATTGACTTGCAACCCTAAAACCAAGACAAAACCACCCTTTGTCCCATTCAATGTTCATGCACCTTCCCATTCCCACATCCCCGCCGTCCAATCACCCAACCTTTGTAATCCAACGGCTCAAACTCCGCAAAGCACCTGATCCAATCGTACCCCATCCACTACCGTACACCCTAGGCCGAAACCCCGCGGCACGTAGAATTTCTCAAAAACTGGCGGCAACGTGCCAGCTGGCTTAGGCGTTCTGTCCACGTCAGCATCATAAACCGTGTGCCCTACGGATTACCCCAGAATATAAAAACCCAAACCCTCTCAGACCTCCAAAAAAGGAAACCCAAACCGATCTATTCGGGTCAGAATTCGGAGCTCCATATGTGTAGGTCGACGGACTACCCCGGCTTTCGGGCCAGAAGAGAAGCCCTAAAGATTCAAGCTTTCTTCATACGGTTTTCGGGTTTGGATTCTCATAAGCCGTTACCGGAATCGCTCACTCTTTCGTATCTTCCAAGAATCAACGGCACCGCTCTGGAGATCGACGGGTCAAAGATCCGACCCGACTCGCCGGCGTTCGTGACGCTCTATCGGGCGGTTAATGCGAAGGTGAGGAAGGGGGAGGCGATATTCGGGTCGCGGGAGGCGGTTCGGGCCGGCGACGGGGTCCAGTTCGAGGCGTATTTGAGGGAGGAGAAGGTGTTGAAGGGGATTTTCAGGAAAGACGAGGGGCAGGAGTGGAAATTGGAGTGCAAGTGCGTGCTGGAGAGCGAGAGTGTCGGGGAGGAGGTCACGGCGGCGGAGGTGTGCGTGGCGGTGGAGGGACACGTGGCGATGAGCGAGAGGGTGGCGATGATTGTGAAAAGGCGGGGAAAGTGTGGGTTTCATCCGCTGGAGGAGATACCGGAGGTGGACGAGGAATCGGACGGCGGATGTTGTTGCACTTGCGGGGAAATGAACGGTGGAGATTTGGAGGAGGATGGTGACGTGGAGGAGGTTGAGGAGGAGTTGGAGATGGATGTGGAGGGAGTGAGATGGGCTGTGGACGTGGGCTTTTGGGTCATGTGTTTGGGTGTGGGCTACTTGGTTTCTAAGGCCTCATCCAAAAGCTTGAGACGCAGGAGATTATTTTGATTTATCTTTAATTTTAACTCTCTTTTTTTTTTCTTGAAATTTTGATACCAAGTTGTACAGTTGCAACTTGCAAGGCATACTGGCATAGTTATGATAATAGACAACATCAAACCAAAGAAAAATCTTGATCCATTTTTCAATGAGATGTGTAATTTGCCTGGAACAATAACACAACAAATTTTTTGGCAGATTGATTAATTGTTCAATATAAATAGCAGCTTAAAATTAATTTTAATTACCTTATCACTAATCTACATATATAATCAATATATATTTAATGTATTAATACATTAATATGTCCTATAACTTTTTGATACTAAATAAACACCAAAAATCTTTTGGTCTATCATCTCTCTGTTTAAAATCCAACTCAGGAAAGACTAGTCTTATTCTCCCAAATCAAAAATTTACTTACCAATACCCAACGTAGCAGTGAGGTGTGTATAGAAATAGGAGCACAACAACAAACTAGTAGAAGAATGATAAAAAGAAGCAGAACTACACGATACGAGAGATTGGGGTCAAACTAGACACCAAAATATGTCAACTAAAAGCATAACAGTGCAAAAGAAATAGGGATTAGTCAAAATTTTCAACAAAAAACAATCGGCTAATGCTATCCCCTAATGCAGAAATCAATCTGCCTAATGTTGAAGTTGGGTACACACTCGGTACATTGTGAATGCGGCACAAGCACATAATAGTAGTTCTGATACCATCATGTACTCACTGGATACGTTAATGCTGAATACTATCTCCTAATGCAGAAATCAATCTGCCTAATGTTGAAGTTGGGTACACACTCGGTACCAGAACTACGATTATGTACTTGTGCCGCATTCACAATGTACTATCATGTACTCATTGAATACCATCTATTTATTCTTGTGCTACTGCATTTACATTCACTTTTGAGAACCATGCTTTGCCTTGTTGTGAGACTGGAGAGCACCTTCAGGTGATGTTTGTTACGTGGGACTGGATGGGATAGGACATGATTATCTAATATAAGAAGACTTATCCCGTGTTTGGCATCACTCGGGACTCTATTAACTGAGACTCTGGAGTCCCAAAAACACTCTCAACCTCTTCTTCCAGAGTGACACCAAAAAGCATCGGACTGTGGAAGCCCATTCTTCGCTTCTGCATCGTCAGTTTCAGCTCCGTCTGGATCTTGGGTTTTCAATTTCCTCTCTTCTTCTCATCGATTGCTTATTTCTCTGTGGAATCTCTCAAGAGAAGAAAAAGAAGCAGACTTGCAACCCTTCAATAGATTATTCCTGGGTAATCAGAGGAGCAGATGAGATCAAACCCAGAAAACTGGTCCTCACAAAAGCTGAACTAAGAGCATGGCAGAACCAACCCAGCCATTTCAATTCAAAATCCTAAACAAAGCTACTGTAATCCCAATAAAGATCCCAACTTGGAGGTGAATACCAGATGCCTAAAATCCAATAAAGATGCCCTTAAAACCTAGATCAAAAAGACCCAATTTGAGAGAGAAATTGGATGGCTTCTTCCCTATTACCTTGTTTGATTTGCGGTGTTTTCAGGTTTCTGGTGTTTTGATTGTGCAGTCTCTCTCTCTGATTTCATGGAGGTAGCAAATGCTTTGTGGGCTTCAATAGTAACAGGGGTTTCCGGCAAAGGACGGGTTGCTAAACACCAGAAATTGACCTCCGGTTGGGTGTTTGTCGCTAAACACCAGAAATTGTCTCCTGTTGCTTCGTCATTTTCCCAACCAAGTTATTTCTACTAAGATGAGCAGAAGCTAGGGAGGAGAGGTGAGAAATTGTGTTGGGAATTCTATTGCTCAAGTTGTTTGATTTATGTAGAATTCTATTTCTGGCTATGTAAAAGTCATTTGAGAGAGAGAGAGAGAGAGAGAGAGAGATTCACGGTGGCTACTTGGAGGCCATCGTCCGGGGACATCGTACTGCTCTGCTCCTTAGTCCACGCAGAACCAAACATGAGTCAGGTACTAATCTAGCTTAAGCCAAGTTATAGTAGTCCTGGACTCCTATAGAAATTAAGGCTGGGTATCATAGTCCTATGAAACAAACACAGCCTCAGTACCACTGGAGAGCACCTTCAGCACCTTCAGCCACATGCTTTCCCATGTGGCTGCAGCAAGAAATTTGGTACTGAAGGCAACACCATTGTACATGATAGTAACAACTTTCCCACAGTATTAACAGCAACACCAATTTTAGCGGCAGGTTCCTAAGGCAATATAAAACAGAAATGTTTAGGCATATAAAGAAATGTTAGAGAATTAAATGTAGGAGTGTCAACAAAATACGTGCACCACCCACTTTATCCTCATCCTCATTAGAAACAGAAGCCGATTCATTATTAGAAGCCATCTCCTGCTTTTTGGGAACAACCATTTTGGCTTTTAGAGCGGACTGGGAAAAAATAAACAAACACAGTCTCTTCATGGAGTATGAGAACTTTCATACTGTTGTGTGAATTATCATTCTAAATTTGTGGTCCTAATTGACAGAGTTGAGTCGCTTGACCTATGCGGGCACAAGTACTTATTCAGTGCACACTCTTAGTTACAAGAAAGACAATATCCAACCAAAAAATAACTTGCACACAAAACACTTGAAAACAATTAAATATGGGAACACAAACTACACTAGGTTGATTCTAATGAACGTTAACACATAACAGTAAGCATATGACTAAAGATGACAAAATCTTCTAAATTGATAATGATACAAACTTACAAATGCAAATGGCTTACAAAGTAGACATCATCTTAACAAAATAAATCTTGGATCCGGCATGTTTGGCTTCGGTGCTGGTAGATAGAGCTTCCAGTTTCTGAATAAATTCCTCAGTGTCTCCAAGAGTCCAATCTAGGAGTGTCAATAGCCTATTTTTTGTTACATAAAATCAAATCAGATTGAATTATATATAAAAGAAATGTCACATCACATACTTTAGCAATAAAATTTTATGCTAGGAATGTCAATAGCCTATTTTTTATTGCATAAAATCAAATCAGATTGTATTATATATAAAAGAAATGTCACATCACATATTTTAGCAATAAAATTTTAAATCAAGACTCGGAACAAATAAATCCAGTAAAAAAAAAAAGTCAAATCACTATGAATAAAAAATCCAGAAAGGTCATATCAATTGAAAATAGAAAAAATATTGTTATCAAATCACATAAATAACCAGAATCAATATTATAAAAATCACAAATATTATGCATCCAACATATGGCATCATGAAACTAATCCACTGGAGAGCCAGAATAAATATTAAAAAAACCACAAACATTCTACATCAAAACGCATCAAGAAACTAAACCCTAAACATGGGTCCAAATCTTCTGTCCCTGAAACTCTGTCTCCTTCCCTGTCCTCCTATAGAAATTCGACATCTGGACACTAACCCAACAACAATTAACGCCGTATACTCCTGTCGTTTCTGAAAACAAAAAGAACAGCAACTCCTACTCGTTCCTGCTCTTCATGAATCATGAGTATTCATGACTTCACCCATTTCTGTTCAAAAACCCACCGCTCATCCTTTCCAATTTTGATTCTTCAAATCATCATCATTAACAAGACAAATCGTGAAATTAGTCCATAACTCGGTCTTTAACAGAGCTTCAGTTTGTGAAGACCAAAATCATGATTAGCTTTTTTGGAATGGAAATTTCTATCCAGATTGATTCCAGAAGATCAAATGAAGAACCCAGAAAAACCAGGTCCGAGTCAACATTAATTTTAGCATCCAAAACCTAGAAACTTTATGTCTTTAAAACATGAGCCAACCTTCTTAAACCAAAACTATCAGCACCAATTGCAGATTCCAAATCCTTGAGGTACGTAAAGATACATATAAGCTAGAATGGATTCCTTAAAATCCAAATAAAATGAATACCCAGATAGAGACAATGGAAGAACGCAAGGATACAATTCAATGATTTTTAGTTGACAACCAAATGAATTAAAACCCAATTACGAGAGGAATTAATTGAATATTTCTCAAGTATCTTCAAGCAAGGGATTTTCGAACCTGGCCGAAGAGTTGAGCACTTGAGCCCCTTGCTTTGATTCTGTTGAAATCAAAATAAAATTGCAAGAGTATATTTTATTTGGTCTGGAAACTTGCGAGGGGTAAAACAATGGAGACTCGAAGAGTAAACGGAAGGGGAACTGACGGTGTCAAAGTGCTGACAATGAAATGGCCAGGTGTCAAGTTTTATTGCCAAATGTCAAATTTTTATAGGGGGACACGGAGAGAGACAGAGTTTTGGGGACAGAAGATTTGAAGCCCCTAAACATATGGCATCAAGAGACTAGTCCACTTTCGCATCAAATCAGATCCAGGATAAATATATATATAAAAAAATCACAAATACTCTACAGCAAACATCAAGAAACTAATCCACTTTCGCATCAAATCAGATACAGAATCAATATATATATATATATAAAATCACAAATATTCTAAATCAAACGTATGGCATCAAGAAACTAAATCATCAAAAGACATAACATGATGATTTCCTATTTGGATGTTAGGGTTTTGAGATTTTCGGATCGGGCTTAGAGCTTTTTGGAGAGAGCGAGAGAAAACTGAGAGAGATTTAGTTCGTGCGATTGTGAGTGTGTGATCCGTGTGAGTGTGATAGTGTGAGTTATGGTCAAAGGCCTTTTTATACCCCAGGCGAAAGCGAGGGGTAAAGCGGCTCAAGCCCAACACTAAATAGAATTAAGAAAAAAAGAAAGAAAATAAATCATTCTAAAATTAAAATTAAAATAAGTAAAACAAACAACAAGTAATTAATCGTTCGTATCACGAAAAAAAAAAGTGTAAATTGTAAATCTACAAAAAAAAAAAACTCTAAATTGTAAATCAATAGCAAAAAAGAAAAAATTAAAATAAAATTTGTGGGTTGAGAGAGGATTCTGGCAGATCATAAGCCTCTCTCTTGGTTATCCTATCAAAACCCTTATTATGCTTATGGGTTCATCATCATCAAAAGCCTTATGTTCATGGGGAAGTGAAAGATAACATCTTTTCCGGGAGTGAACATCTCTTATGGGAAAAGATGTGATCTTTCTCTCCTCAGAGGCAGGGGTAGGAGGACAGAACCAGAGAACCCTGATCTGTTTCATTGAAACAAAAGAATAAAGAGGTTATGTGGGGAGAGAGATACAAAAGGATGAGTTTTTTTTTTTTTTTTTTTAGGGGGAGGACGTCAATAGTAACCACACACACACTCATGCAGTGTATCCCAGCTTTGTCAGACTAATCACTGCACCGCAGATACACGAACCCTCGTGTTAACGAACAAAGGTCCCTCAAATCTGCTGGTCACGGGATGGAGCTAGGAATCGAACGCTATACTTGGGGGTTCCAGACTAGGCCGCTCGATCAGCACACCACACCACGTGGTTAAAAGGATGAGTCTTTGCCCCTTATATATTAGTGCATTTAATACTTTTTAGTCAGCCGGTCATGTCGACATCGGTGGTGGACACTGGCTACCCCTCAGAAGCAGGTGCATCTGGAACTGCAGGCTCTGCTTGTTGTGGAGCAGCAGCCTCTGCTAGTTGCGCGCAGCTGTGGGCTTTGCTTCGGAAACTGGACTTCTTGTTTGGGCAGCATTTGAATCCACTTCCATGGCAGAAGCTCTGGGTGGAGAAGCTGGCTCGCTGCACCTCCACCTCTGGGTAGGCAGCCTTGAACCGTGCACGCAAGCCTTCATCAACCAATCGTACACCACTCAGTTGATTACCGAGTGACATCCACCTGATACAAGATAGTTGAGAGAAAATGATGAAACCACCAACGGTCAAGATATGTGTTTGCAAATAAATGAAAGACTAGAAAGCTTCATTTTGTACTTGAGGTCACTTGACAATTTCCAACAGCCCTTACTAAAGAGTTGCACATGATTAATTGCATATCACTTTTGACCCAAAGTGTACATAAGACCATGCTGGATTCAGGCTCCATTGGTCCCTAAAGCAACATCTACCACTTCCATTGTAGATCACTTCTGCAAATTTTTAGCCAAATTGATTATCGTTAAGGCATTCAAAAGGGTAACTTAAGATTATAAGTATGAACGGTTCAAGTTTGACAGATTTGGTTCGTTCATTGATTTATTCTAGTTTGATACCTTAACGATTATTGATTTAGCTGAAAATTTGCAGAAATAATCTACACATTAGGACCTAAAAACTGAACCGTTGATATGCCGAAATGTGATCGAAAAGTTGGTCTAATGCCCTATCCCTATAAAAGACCAAAAAAGAGATCACTTAGTGGAAGGGCCCTGTATATAGATATATATATATATATATATATATATATATACAGTCCGGCTACACTAAGGATGTCCTTAGTTTTTCTTAGGTACGAATTTCCTGTTTTCACCCACTTTCCGATCAAATTTTCACATCTTAACCGTTCAGTTTTTAGGTCCTAATGTATAGATCACCTCTGAAAAATTTCAGCCAAATTGGTGATCTAAAGGCATCCAAAACTGCAAATTACAACAATGTAAACGAACGGTTCCGGTTCGACAGATTCGGTTCGTTCGTGTAAATTGCAGTTTTGGACGCCTTAACGATCACCAAATTGGCTGAAATTTTGCAGAGGTGATCCATACATTAGGACCTAAAAACTGAACAGTTAAGATGTGAAAATGTGATCGGAAAGTGGGTGAAAACAGTAAATCCGTTCCATAAGAAAAACTAAGGACATCCTTACCTGAGAAAAATCCTATATATATATATATATATATATATATAGGGCTAAATACTGTTTACTCCCTGAACTTTCAGGGAAAAAACAGTTCAGTCCCTCGCCTTTTAATTTGACACGTTTACTCCTTGTTCTTTCAATTTTACACCCAATAGGTCCATTCCGTCACTCTCCATCCAAATCATCCGTTAACTCCACATTTTTAAGAATAAAATTACTATAATACCCCTGACTTTCTCATTCTTTAATTTTTTTTAATTGTTTTTATTCTCTCTTTTTTTCTTCTGTTCGACATCAGACCAGATTGCCTCTTCATCACAAGAACCCTGATCTATCTTCTCCAAACCCTCTCTTCCACCACTATCATGCCTCCAAAATCAAAACCCCAGCAGTGCAAAACCCCAAAACCATTCATAATTCCCACACCGAAAAACCCAACCCCGTCGGAGTTCTCCACCGCCATATCCAGAACCGCCGTCGCCCAGATCTCCGCCCTCGAAACCCTAACCCACGTCGCGATCAACTACCTCGTGGCTATAGCCAAGTCCTCGGCCTCCTACAACTTATTGAATTTGGTTTCTCCGAAGGACGAAAGAAGGAATTAAATCAAATGAGAGAAGCTCTCGGTTTTCCGATGCCTTTTCCGGCGACTCCGATGGCGGTTTTGGATGCATGAGTTATGAAAACAATCCTCTCGTCGTACTCTATGTCGGGCTATAATCAGTTTTTGAAGTCAATTATGTTTTGGAGAAATTGCATTTTGGGTGCACACGGCCACAGCCGTGGCCACTATGTTCAGTGGTGGTTTTGTCTCTTCTTCGGCCAATTCTAACTCGAATTCTGATTTCTATGATGATGACTGCATTTCGGTTACAAAGATTGGTGAATTTGTGGAGACGTGAGCAAAGGGAGAATTTTTCCAACCAATGTGTTCTTCGTCAAGGGACAACTTCATCTGTTCTGATGTTGTTTGGCATCAAGGTTAGTTAATTAGGTTCTTCCTTGGAGGCTTTGGATGATATTGTGTATATGTATAGTTGGTATTCGATTACCTGAGTATGCGTATCATAGGATGATTTGAAGTTCATGTTGGCACAAGGAAGGATTCGGTGAATTCACTGGTTCCTGGAAGTGGGGGAGCCGAAACTGGTTAAGAGGAGGAATGGGGAGGAACTATGGGAGGATTTGGTAGTTGAGAATGGGAATGGGAATAGGGAATAGGGAATTTGGGTTAAGAGTAAGGGGGAGAGTGAAAAGGGTGTGTTTTGGAGGTGAAGTGCAACACCAGAGAGGGGGAAATGGCTTGAAATGCAGAGAGGTTGGTCTTGTGGGATTTCATTGAGTTTTGATCGAAGACTGATAGTCTGATATTGGGTTTTACAGGGTGATGAGGGGGTTGATTTTTGGGTCGAATTACGAGTGGATTTCCTGCTTGGCTGAGAGTGATTTAGTGATGCCATGGCTGGAAGAAGGATTAGTAATGTCAGGTTTGGGGTTCAATATGGTAGATACTGGTCTGATGTCGAACAGAAGAAAAAAAGAGAGAATAAAAACAATTAAAAAAAATTAAAGAATGAGAAAGTCAAGGGTATTATAGTAATTTTATCCTTAAAAATGTGGAGTTAACGGAGGATTTGGATGGAGAGTGACGAAATGGACCTATTGGGTGTAAAATTGAAAGAACAAGGAGTAAACGTGTCAAATTAAAAGGCGAGGGACTGAACTGTTTTTTCCCTAAAAGTTCAGGGAGTAAACAGTATTTAGCCCATATATATATATATATATATATATATATATAATCCTCTCCAGCAAAGGGTACATCTACAGGAATGAATGTACATTAAGTCAAATTTGTCTGTATCATGTAACCTGAACTTACTCTTACTTCATCAGGAAAAGTATAATGAACAGATATTTAAATGGACTAATTATAGGATTCATATTAATTACACTAATCTCGCCTGGCTTACGGTCTGTCTCTCTGACCTCAGCAACAATTACATCAGCATCAATATTCCTATTTACCAATGGATCCCCTTTTATTCCAACGAGGCAATGCTCCTTGCTATGATTTAGCCAGTGGCCAGTGCGCCCAGTTCTAATTATTCGTTGAAGTTGATTAGTTTTCACCCAAATCATCTCCTCAATACGCTTGCATCCCCAAAGTTCTAAACTGGTAAGAAATAATCAGATGAAAAGTAAGCCTCTTTGTTTAAACATTTATGAACCATATAGTTGACAGATAGCTAAATTAAACATATACCATTCACCCTTTCAAAAAAAAAAAAAAACATATACCATTCACGTCCAAGCTCCATCACACGTCCAGTGACCCAAAGAAAAATCAGACCATCAGTCTGCAATGCCGGAACATTAAGAGTGCACATTTCATCATCAGCCATAGGCCCATAAGGCAATTCCATATGAATGTCCCATGGCGGATCAGCCATTATATGACTCCGAACTGTCCCAAAATATCCATTCTGAAATTGTGGATATCACAGTTAATCCATTGTGGTTGACCAAGTTCTACCTCAGAACAATATTCAGCACGCTGCTTTAATGGTTTAGGGGGAGCCATCATGTTTGACAATCTGGTGTTGAATCGAGCTCATAATGTACATATTTGCATGCATGTCTAACATATGGAGAAAAGTTCATTACTCAATGTAAATGTAGTTGATTATAACATAGTTAGTTTATGAATACAGTGATGAGGGTAAAGTCTACTTTCATGTGACAGCAGGTATCAAGAAAAGAACAGTCTCCTAAATTGAGATCAGTATGTAGAGCAATTATATGCGCCTAAAATGAACCTGGAAGGAGAGAAGATCGAATATAATGTAAAAGAGGTATAAATAGTCATAGAAACACCAAGATCAAAGTTAGACAAGCATAATTTCAGATTAACATCAGATATACAATCACCCAAATAAAATAAAGGAACACCGCAAGACAAATTTAAACGAGTTCCCACAGAAGAGAGTAACTAGAACTGAAGCCAGCGTTCAGATAAATTTCCATTTTTAAAACATGTAAACCGAAATCAATGGTACCATCTTCCAAGATCACAGGCTGATACTAAAAATTAAAGAAGAGCTCATTCACATGGCAAGGTTACACTACCCGGTAAAAAACTAGAAAATTCCGCATTGCTTTATTAGCTTGTCAGAAGATCCTAGCTAGCTAGAGAAGACATTCAAGCTTTGACTAGATGTATCAATACATCATCTAAATAGAAAATGTACAGGATAAATGATACCAGAAGCATGCATGCAGAATTCTAATCAGTACTTATTTCAGGACTTAGGAACATATGATTGTATGTTTGTAACTTTGTACTGTCCTTGAAAATACTGCTAAGAGACCATATTTTTTACTGACCATATCACAACTGAGCAAGGAATTAGATTGACGTCGGCAGTCCTCTTTTGGTAGGGATGTGCAGTATTCCTTCAATTGAGAACCACCTTTAGTTTTGAACTGAGACAAAAAGAAAAGAACCTCAATTATCTGTAAAATTTAGAGTCTGAGAGAAAGGCTTACAGTTCATAGAACAGCAAGTACAGTGTAAAATGTAGGCATTATTTTAACTTCAGAGCTTCTTTGAGGATGCAACCAATCTCTCAAAAAAAAAAAAAAAAAAAAAAAAAAAAAAACTGAGTCCTACTTGCAACACGATGAACAAATGATAAGCAAAAACAAGATGTCTTCAACAGCCAAGTACAAGCTGCCTACTCAGTAAACACATCTTTGGTGCTCATGATCAATCACAAGAGAAGAGATAAAGATGAAAATATATATCCTAGCAATTTGCCTAAATAGTTTTCACATTGAGCATCTTTCCCATTTAACTGGATAATCACTTACTAAGCTAGCAATGCAAAATTAACAGAGACACTACTATATCAAAAGGCCATAAGAGCAGTCTCCTTTGCAGTTGGCCTGTGAATGAGGTCCCCAGTTTTCGACTTGTGCAACTCCCTACAAGTCTTCTTACTCAGCAATGCCTTAAGGTCCTTCATCTCCTCCTCCTCTTCGCTCTTCATGCTCTTATTCGGCATTCCACCATTCTGCCCCATATATTGGGTCTATGCATTGGAGACCCAATCATGGCCCGAATCACCGAAAGCGGGTTCCCGCTCTCGTCCATGGGGTTGAAATCTGGGGTCTGGTCGGGTCGGGTTTGGAAGAAAGGTTGGGGCTTTCGGAGGAGGCGGCGAAGGGAAGAGAGGAATTAATGTCACATTTTATACGAGTGAAAGAAATTAGAAGTAGTAAAATTTTGTTGTCTTCAGTCACAAGGAAAAAAAAATATTGATTGAATTCATGCAGTGTGGTAACACGTACCTATTAATATTCTATTGTTAGTTGAGATTATCAACATTGATATATATATATATATCAGCCTGATATGAATTATGTTGTGTTAATGTATTAAATGTGTTATAGAAAAGTAAATTCAAACTCAGCTGATTTAAGACTTGCTCGCAAGTGAAAATTCAAACACCCATTTGGAACTAAATCATTAGTATTTCTATAGCTATTCATGGCAATTCTTACACAAGTAGCTAAAAGTTTGATATACAATTTCTTCAAGTGTAAATAGGGTAGCCTTCAACCACCACCCCTATGGCTGTAGGGCATTGAGCCAAGGTCATTTCCCCACCAGGACATAATCCAACGGTAAAATACAACAGTACCCCCATAAAGGCAAGACCAGCATCAAGTGCCACAGAAAGAACATAGTTGTGTCTCCTCCACCAATCTGGTCTATACCTAATATTACCTATACACTACAAAACCAGAGAGAAAACCCAAAATGATCCAAGAAGCTAAGTGTAGTTAACCGAAGTAGCCAGTGGCCCGTCGCGATTATTAAAACCGGCATGTTGATGAGTCGAATCCACTTCTGTTGTGGAAATGCCGTAGCAGCTAAGTAGCTAACCAAACTAGAACTGGAGCAATTGCACCAGCTAGGAAGAACCAGTTCACTGCTGCATATGTGCCCAAGTCCCCAGATATTCCTCGTGGACCGATATGGCCGGGGTGATGACAGCCGCACCGTAAAAGAGTGTCCATAGGGCAAGTCCAAACTGATGTTGTGCCAGTACATATGGGGGGATGGTCTCCATTAGCCACCATGCCGTGGACAAGTAGACAAGCCCGGCTATAAGGGTTCCAACAACCTAAGTAATGAAACCTGCGAGTAATAGGAACGGAATCAAAGAGTACCCAAGCTTAAAGGAAACTATTGAGAAAAGGATCAAAGAGTTGGAGCTGACCTGTGCCATGAACATAGTTCTAGGAGGGATTGTCATGTAGTGACCAAGCTTAAAGTCTTGCAAAAATGTGATGGCTTGAGTCATAATAATGTAGCCAGACTTTGAAGCACATATTGGCAACCGGATATCCTGGGTAGATGTACCCTGTTATGTACTCAGTAATGATATTCAAGCCTGGTGTCTGTCATCAATAAGAAACATAAAACTTGAATGCGTGCATGAAAATGGGACATTAGCTGGAAGTATAATCAAATGCATGCGACGAGAGATCAGTTTGTGATGGCTGTTAGACTGACGTGATAACCAACTACACCACGAAACCTTTGGTTGGCAATTGCGTTCAAACTTTTTAGGGTAAATTCCTCCTATGGTACCTGAGGTATTGCTACTTGGACAGTTTGATACCCGATGTATTAAAGGGGACAGTTTGGTACCTGAAGTTAGACTCTGTTTGACACTTTGGTACTTCTGTTAATTTTTCTGTTAAATGTAAGGATAAAATTGACATTTAGAATATATGTATAAAAACATAATAAAAAAACATGAGTTTGTGGGTTGATTGCCGTTCTTCATAATTTTATAGGTATGAATTAATGTTTATGAGTTATGTTGAAGGTGAAATATTCGAATTTTATGTTAAAAAAATATAATAATCAGATATTTTTTTTGTACTATCTATGAATCCACTGATTTTCCTCCAAAACTTAGATTTTTCCTCCTCTTCATAAACACAATGCGATGATATTATTTGGTATTATTTTAGGTCTTCATACCTATAAAATTATGAAGAAAATCAACCCACAAACTCATGTTTTTTTATTATGTTTTTATACATATATTCTAAATGTCAATTTTATCCTTACATTTAACAAACAAATTAACAGAAGTACCAAAGTGTCAAACGGAGTCTAACTTCAATTACCAAACTGTCCCCTTTAATACATCAGGTATCAAACTGTCCAAGTAGCAATACCTCAGGTACCATAGGAGGAATTTACCCAACTTTTTACTTGACAGATTCAGCCAAATGGAAAAGACAGATCCTAAACTTGGTTGTCGTTTGAAGCACCAGTCCAAGATGTGGCGATACGAGTCCCATTTGAGGAAGAGTACTAATGCTCTCTTCATTTTGAGCGTATTAACATTAGTTTCTGCAATTCAACGTGTCATACGTATAGAGCTGATCTCATTTCAAGTTATACATATTATGTCACCACATCCAGAATACCAAATACAATACCGAATGCATAACTCAATACTCATTTCGTGTAGATCCCATCGTTGTATGTCATAGATCCCACATGTTATATTACATATACTAACAGGAATACTGAATAACACATGTTACATACATGTATCCTTCCTGTGCCTACTTATATTTTTTACTTTAGGGAGTAGAAAAGCAAGGCATGAGAAATGGATATCCAGAGTTGCGAAAATATTCTTTCATAGATTCACATACTTGTATGAAGAAACACAGCTATACAAGCGCCCATCCACAATAAGGCAACAAAAGATAGATAAATGCATGAGATTGATCATTTGACTGAAAAATTCCTGTGGGTACAACAATGATGAAATATGACTAATGCATGAATGCCCATATATTATGACTTCACCAAATTCCAACATAACTACGAGCAAGTATACAGAATGACTACAAAAGGCAATAGAAACCCGACTCTATGACAATTGAAATGTAACAAATGCAGTGTACTTTCAGACCCAAATTCTGGTGAGAAGGAAAAATAAGACCAAAGATTTGGGGAGAAAATGGCAGGACTTTACAGCTCCAGCTCAAGGGCTCCAACTCCTGAACCAAACCTTTACCATCATCATAACTTCATAGGAATGAAACAGCTACGCCAGCCCACAAAACACGGCATCGGTAGGGTGCAATGGGGTATATGTATATATATATATTCTTCTATCTCATTCCTCCAACACCACTTTCTTTTCTTCTATAACATCATCTTTTTCTGCCAAGATAGCAGAGACACAGAGGCCATCACCACCAACTTCCTCCAATGCAATGCCAAACAAGAAAATAAAGAAATGAACAAAAAGAAAAAAAGACCCGACTCCCCGCTGGTGATTTTGATATACCGACTGCCTGTTGACGCAAACGTACCAGCCCAAAAATGGTGATGACCTGACTCATGATATGCAATGCCCGACCCCAACTCACGACACCCAAATGCATGCAAGAACGAGAATGTACTAGATAGCGGTGGCCTCAAAAAGATATTGCCCGACGAATGGCCAACTGCGCCCATTCACCAGCTTCCTTGACCAAATTATCCTCTGACTGGAGACATTCATTTAGGAAGCCTCTGCTTGATACACATTGCTGAATTAACGGAGCTGCATTACCACCCAATGTATCAGCTAGATCTCCAAGTACCCCAATGGCAGTCTTCATGACCACATCATCCCTACAATACCAAATAAAAAGATCAGAAATTAATCAGCATTATTAAAAGAACAGAAGGCATCATAAATTGAAGGTATAGGATGTGAAAGAGCTTACATGTCCTTAGCCATGTATAAACTATCCAAAAACTGGAGAATATGAGGTGCATGAGGCATCAATAATTGACTCTTTGCAGAGCCCTTAAATCCTTGTAAGATACCAGAGTATGCCTCCAAAATTCCATTCCTCAAAGTATTCGTGTACTCTATTATATCATCATCAGCACCTGATGTCTGGACTGAAAGTTCTGCCGCACTCTGAAGCATGGGCATGGCATACATCAAATACTTGTCGAAATTCTCCCCAATGGCCAAAGCTAGGTCACCAAAGCATGAAAATATTGGAGGCTTCACAGATCGGTGCAACTGGTTGCTTGACAAATTCTTGAGGAGCTGGGTCATTATCCCATCACAGTAAGGCAATATTTTATCTTCCAAAGCCCTAGATATATCCCCCACCACACCAACTGTTATAGCACAAACCTGATAGTCCTCAAAGTTTTGGAGGCCCATTTCTAAATATTTGTAAAATTCAGACATGTACTTTGCAAAATCAGAGCCAGTTGAATAGGCAAGAGCTCCGATGGCAAGCATAGCCTCCTCATGCGCTGTGGCACTTTTACAAGAAAATACTCTCAAGAAAAGTTGCATCATCTGGTCAGCATACTGCATGAAGACATATTTAGTTGGTTCAGATGACCCTAGCTTCTGTATGATGACCTGCAAGCAACCACAGAGAAGGCCTTGTAGTTCATTCTGCTTGTCTCTTTCATCAGATGAAAGCCTCTGTGCCTCAAGAGTCTGGTGGAGCTCATTCATAATAATAGGAACTAATTGCATCACCATTGGAGCAGTCTCATCGGTGCAGCACCTTACAACTTCATTCAGACTCTCATAGGCTGCAGTTCGAAGGCGGGATTCTCCAGCATCTTCTCGATGAGTCACATCAAGGAGTGCCCCGATGATATCCTGGAAAAAGGGAGTCAGCTGGGTGGATGAAGACCCTGAATCCTCGAAACCCTGCGCCAAGAAATATAAAGCACCACAGGCTTTCTCAGCAACATTTGGTACATCCTTCATGCTCTGAAGAAGAACTGTGATAATCTGTTGACAATTTGCTTGGGTAATTATGGGTGTCTCATAAGTTGACCCATGTAGAAACTCAAATATCCTTCCAAGGGTCCAACCAGTAGTGTCCTTCACATGGTTGTTTGGGTCTTTCATCAAGGCATTTAGCATAAAATTCAAAGCATGATTAACAAGAGTCATTAGCTTCTCAGGGGATGGGCCTTCCAAAACTGAACCAAAAGCATAGGTGGCTGCCTCCCTCTGCCTCCAATCTGGTTTTGAAATATTCTCCTCAATAAATGGCATTACAAGCGGCACAACATCATCACCAACTGTCCGTGCTACCAAGCCCAAGCAAGTGCCACCAGCCATGGCAATATTCCAGGCCCCTTCATCCTGATCTTGATCCTCTTCCTGCTTAAGAAGTGTCTCCAATAACAAGGGGATGAGAGCAGGAAGTGCTTGCTTAATAAAATAAAAGCAAGGAATAACAGAATCCCCAGTGAAATCACCACCATATTCTTCTAGAATGTCAATCTCCTCATCACAAATTGAACTCCAAAACTCAATAGCTTGAAGCGCAACAGGTTCTTCATCTTCCTTGACAGCCTTTGCAGTTATGGTGAAAATATCTTGGATGTATGGAGACAATTTCTCATAGTATGTCGAAGATATAGAAACCAAACATTCAAATGCTGCTTGTCGAATCTTTACCTCAGGGGAAAGAGTAGCCTCACATACAACTCTCATTATGTAATCACGTTCCGTATCATTGGAGAAGTTCGCCTGAGCAAAACCCAAAGCATTATAAAGAGCTCGTGTGGCAGCAAGCCTGACATCATTATTACTCTCGGAAGAGTTCATGCCCTGAACAACAGCTGTAAGTATTTTGTTGACATGATCTTGCTCTATCACCTCTGGGGAGACCTCCTCACATATGTATCCAAGAGTTTCAAGAGTTGCCTGTCTCGTATGAGCTGGAAGCTGATTATTATTTGACAGCAGAGCTTCTATCAGTTCAGGCCAATGTTTGAGTGGCAACTCAATGCCTGCAAGCTTTGCAATGACTTGAGATGCAGTTGATCGAGCATCATGGGCAGGAGATGATAAAGTCTTTAACAGGAACGCTCTAATTTGGGTCTTTGCATTTGGGTCCAGAGCAATCCATCTTTGTGCAAGTTCAAACTTTCTATGCTGTTCTTTGGCATCCAATGCATTCTTTAGAATTAGACCTGCTAACTTTCGACTCTCAACAGGCTTATCATCATTAGCTAATTCTGCAGCAAGAGAGAACAGGAAACTCGGAAGATTTTGCTCTTGAAACTGTCTTATGTTCTCTTCAGCATGCTTGCGTACATTTCCATCCACTGCTTGGGCATTTAAAAGAAACTGGGTAATTTCCATCGCCATTGGGATCTGGAGTCAAGAATAAATGCATCGCGTAAGTGTCAATCGAAAAAGCATTTAAGGCTAACGAAATAAAACTGGAAACCAAATCATACGTATCAGTCCGACACATAACTGCCAGAAGTTCTCAAGATACAAGGCGACAAATTTCAAATTTACAACAAAGTAATTGATAATCAATCCACTCTTCAGCCTACTTATGAGACTCCAATTAACATCAGACTCAACTCTTACAAATAAAAATTAGGACCCTTAACCACTTTTAATATCCCAAGCTTGTTTAATTAAAGAATCGAAACGAAAACTAACACAATCATATCGTTTTCTTCCTCATACCTACTGTGAAACCAGTCCCAACTTAGTAGAAGCCAAAGAAAAACTAGTGCTAACAGTCTACTGCTCTTACCAATCAACATAGTTAACAATCAAAATCGCAAACCGAGTGCGAATGAGCAATCCAGTACACAAAAGCAATCGAAGATTGAAACCGATTGATTCCAATTCGAATCGATCACAAATGAAACAGTTACCAAACAAAATCAATAACTCACGGATTCTAGAGATCGAGAACGAACAAAAACTAAGCAGAAAAAAGCAACAACGAATCTGGATCAAACAATCAGATCACAGCACGAGACTGATACAAAGTGGCAGCAACATAGAAAACAAACCGAGAATTTGAACTCACCCCGAGTTGATGAATGGACTCGGTGGGACAGCGAGTCGGTGATCAATCCGAGTCAATAAGAAACACAAGTAGTAGAAGAAGAAGAAGAAGAAGCAGAGCGCGGCCACCAAACCCTAGCAGAGAGAGAGTGAGAGAGAATAAAAGGCAGAATATTGTTGCAAAAAAAAAAGCTGGGATTTACACACAAAAACAGAAACAGCGAAATCTGATTATAATATAGTTTCTTTAGGTTTTCCACGCCATAATCTCGGCGTGTGGGAGCGTGCACTGTAGTGTAACTGGTTGAGTGTCGTTCGATTACTGGGCCGAGGGGGTTTTAAGAAGGCCCGGTTTGATAAAGGCAATGTTTATATGGGTACACGCGCTTCTGGGACGTGTGGGGTTGGGTGTCTTGGGTATTAACCGTATTATTATCACCGTTATTACTACAGTTATTTTTATTTTTTTTATGAGCTAATGAGCCGCTAATTAGTTTTATTTTTTTTGTTTTTTTGTCAATTTTCGTTCTCATTTTCTTCTCTTTACGTAGGAGCCGGTGAGGTATGGTCCAACCGACCAAGACTAGTTAATTTGGTAGTTTTTCCGATTCATATGTTATATTTCCATATAATTTAACATAGCTTCTTAAGAAAAATATATATATAATTTAACATAGATAATAAAATAAAATAAACAAAACAAACTATAAATTATCCAGTACCATTTGGTCTAATGGCATAGTCTCTCATTTGTAAGTGAGAGATTGTGAGTTCGACTCACGAAAGACTAGTTGTAGCGTTTGAGTTGTTTATCTAATAAAAAAAATAGAAATTAAATATAGGGAATTGAACTTGATGATATGAGTAATTTAAGAGATGATCGCTCTAGAGTTAAACGGTTAGCTTCGTATTAAGAACCTAACTATATTTTAGACCAACTTTTCGGTCACATATTGACATCTCCACGATCCAATTTTTAAGTCCATATGAGTAGATCACTTCTGCAAATTTGCAGCCAAATTGATGATTGTTTGGGCATAAAACTACATTAAATCAATTGACGAACCAAATATGTCCAACATTAACCGTTCGTGTGTATGATCAATAAATCACAATTCTGAATACCCAAATAATCATCAATTTGGCTGCAAATTTGCAGAAGTAGTCTAACCATATGAACCTAAAAACTGAATGGTAGAGATACCGACATGTAACCAAAAAATTTGTCCAAAAGATGGTTAACTTCTTAATACGAAGCTAACCGGTTAGCTCTATAATGCTGCTATGATTTAAGAGATTTCATGGTGCCATCTTGTTTCATTTATTGCTCCTTAAAATGGTGGTCTAGCAGACTACCATTTCGGGACTTCAGCTTGGCCCTTCCTATGTCCAAGACAAGATTCAAACCTCATACCTATTATTGGTATCTAAGATAACAAGTTAGCTCTAGAGCGCTCCTATGATTTATGAAATTTAACGATAGATATATAGCAAATTGTTTCATTTAATGGTCTAGTGAACTACCATTCCGAGACTTCGCTTGGCCCCTCCCATGCAATGCTTTTGTCCAAGACAGAATTCAAACCTCATAAGTCATACCTATTATTGGTATCTATGCAGCAGCTGCCTGTGCAAGAAGGCCAAGACTTGCCAACCTGACCACACCACTCTGTTGTTTCATTTATTGCTACTTAGTTATAGAGTAAATCCGAAATTTTTCATCCTTTTTTTTGTCCTTAAATCTTTGACAAAGTCAATGTCGAAAACATTCATATTCCATGTGATACCATGACGAGATTTCTAATACATACAGAAGAAATCTAAAAGACGCTTCAACCATTGACACTTAATGAGTAAGTTCTCGTGACAAAACCCTTCTTCATATGTTAAGGTAAGATCATTTATAGTTTACCATTCATACTTCTCTAAATAAAATCCTTACAGGCATAGCGGAGGTCACAAACAATGTCATTCGTACAAAAATGACTGTGGATTGATTTCCTTATCTTTTAAATTTTCCTTCGAAGACTCTCATTAGAATTTGAAAAGTTTCAAGAAGATTCTAAATTGTTTAGTGATCTAACTGCATATCATATATATAAAAGATAAACAATGGACGGGCACAATATATTTGAAAATTTTTATAGTGATAGCAATCATATAGCTAAACAAGTATGATTTGCTTTCAATTTATAAAATGATCTGACAAAGTATGTAAGAGAAGAAGCAAATGCATCGTTCTACGTGTTCTTGTCAAAGTGATGATTTTGTTTGCATCGTGAGGCAATTTGTTCACTTTATAGCTAGTTTATAGCATTGTTTACGGTGTACTGGGTAAATGATTTTAACTCAATTATTGACTTTTAGTCATCTAATTGTGCTTGCAGAAATAGAAAAGAAATACAAAAATAATGGATGAATACATAATTTTATTAGCGTATTAAACTATATCGATCACAACTAAACAAGTAATATGAATTTATGAATTTGACCGAATTTTACAAGTTTGATAACAACATATATAACAATCATGTAGGGCAGATTATTGATGATTGCAAGTCCTATATGACATCATTTCACTCTATTTAGATTAGGCACATGTTTTGCGAAGCAAATGGTGTAAGCCCACATGTTGCCTCATCTTACTAGATTGAATCATATTTATGATGTATGGTTAGACAAGACTCATGTTATTATTCGAGATGTACTCTATGATAATTCTTGTAATTGTGCTACGTTCTCTCGATGCACCTTTCTTGTAATAAAATAAGTTTGGTCTAGAGATGAGCCTCCTAACTTGACTGGGCTTCAAACCCCTTATATAAAAAAAAAAAAGAATAATAAAATAAAAATAAAAAACCAATTGCGTAGTAGTTGAGATGATGTGGTTTCGCCTTAACAGATGGTTTAGTTCTTAAGCCCATATTATGAAGTTAGCTGTTAGCCTATTGCTTATCATCAATCACTTGTTTAGCATGCCAAGATTGAGCTTGAAGTCCATTTCGGTCCGGTCAACTGGTCAAGTTTTGGAAGTTCGAAGCTGAAACAGTCAGTGATGGCGTGGAGTATGGGTTGGAGACCTTGGTATCATGGTATGTCTCCTTGCCATGTCCACAAAGAATAGAATCCGTTTTATTTTTATTTATTTATTATTATTAAATAAGAAAATAAGATGATTAAAGGGTTATCTTTCATTTTTTGAGTAAAGTGCTGGTGCAACGAATCTGATTTCATTTTTTGAGTAAAGTGTTGGTGCAACGAATCTGATTTCATGTTAAGAATATCTATTAATTTTATTTGAAGAAACTTCTAGAATACATTTTTCAATATGAGAAAAATGATTAATGACGATACGTAATGTTCACTTGAATAATGAAATTATGATGTCACCATTAAATTATCTTATTTCATGTCGGAAATGTCTACTAATTTTAATCGAAGAAACTTTTAAAATATATATTTTCAATATTTAAAAAAAGGTTAATGACTATTAGTTATGTTCACTTAACTACTTAAGTAAGAAAATTATGCTCAATCACTTTTAAATTTAGATTATTTGAATCGTACAAAACTTCAAATAAACCAACACGTTTTTTTTCTCATAAGAAATTTACTGGTTGAACGTAAAGCATGGCCAGAGGTTGCTTGGAAGGCAAATACTTCTCGCGCGATCAGCAGCCACGTAAACACACTCTTGGTCAATCAACGGTCGAGATCATCCCAACATGAGGTCTAATCCCATTGGCCAGACAAATCCGTCCTCGCAAGACGATTGGGCCACGTCAGCAAAAATGACATGGTTCCACGAATTGTTATTAACAGACTTCACAGAAGCGGACAGCATACGTTGATCTCCTCTCTATAAATTCCAAGTCTCACGCGCGGTTTAAACACTCTCAGATTTCTCTCTTCATCTTCTTCAGAAAACCAGAACAGCCAAATCAGCCTCCATTCGTATTTTGAATCTCAGGGAAGCGCACAGAGAGACTCTTGAGCTTTCAGAGCTACAGACGCCATGGCTGGCTCCTGGAGAGCGCGCAATTCTCTGATCGTCTTCGCGATCGTCACATTAGGTGAGTCGAGTCTTCAACTTTTCTTTTTCAGTGTTAGATCTGCTTTGGATTTTTTTTTTTTGTGATTTTATGCGTTGTGGATTTGGTTGAGAAAATGCGATAGATCTAGTAGAGGTGTAATCGTTTTTGAACGTGTTTTGGAGCGTTTGCGTCTCAGAATCGATGTGATTTACGATGCAATCTGAAACTTCTATTGGCGTTGTTAAGGATGAGTGAATTTCGGTTTATTATTTGTTCTGGTGGTTGATGAATTGATGCGCGCGTATGCGTTGTAGAGTTTGAGCAGATCTAGTTGCATTTACTATAGCTTTTAATTTTTGAATGTTGCTGTATTATTTGGTTGAGATCTGCGAAGGATTAGTTCTATAACTGTGCATGTGCATGTTTAAAATGTTTACCATTGACGTACAGAATTAGCTAGAAGAATCATATAGGTAAATCGGTGGTAGGATTGATAATTGGATGAATTTAGTAATATATATTTTTTCCAAACATTGAGGAACTTTTGATCTTGCTATCGTCATTTGGCAATTGGCAATGTGTTGTTATTGTCATGAAAGTATTGTGTCTGTAATCATCAGGTGTTTGTTGATTGTTGTATGTGTTGAGAAGAATTGAATTCAGAATCACATGCCAAATTGTTTTGTTGTTTGTACTATTTGATTCGTATTTGTACTTACATTCTGAGGGATGCAACAGGGTGTCTCTTTGCAATTTCAATTGCAAAGGAGGAGACTGCCAAGTTGGGAACAGTCATTGGGATTGATCTTGGAACAACTTATTCCTGTGTTGGTGTGTATAAGAACGGTCATGTGGAAATTATAGCCAATGACCAAGGAAACCGTATTACCCCATCGTGGGTGGCTTTCACTGACAGTGAAAGGCTGATCGGTGAGGCTGCAAAGAATCAGGCAGCTGTGAACCATGAAAGGACCGTCTTTGATGTCAAGAGACTTATCGGAAGAAAGTAATGTTCTTTTCTCTACATGTTAAGGCTTTAGGGTGAACGTTTTGATGTTGTTGGAAGTCATTACTGACATGTGCTTATTTGCAGGTTCGCTGACAAAGAGGTCCAGAGGGACATGAAGCTTGTTCCTTTCAAGATTGTTAACCAGGATGGAAAGCCTTATATTCAAGTAAAGATCAAGGATGGTGAAACCAAGGTTTTCAGTCCTGAGGAGATCAGCGCAATGATTTTGACCAAGATGAAGGAAACAGCAGAAGCATTCCTTGGAAAGAAAATCAAGGATGCTGTTGTTACTGTTCCCGGTGAGTAAAGCTTAAGCTTTATACCCTCTCATCTACATTGATTTATATCGATCATGACTGACATTGTTTTCCTTTTCAATACCAGCATACTTTAATGATGCTCAGCGACAGGCAACCAAGGATGCTGGTGTCATTGCTGGGCTTAATGTTGCTAGGATTATCAATGAACCAACCGCAGCAGCTATCGCATATGGTTTGGACAAGAAGGGTGGTGAAAAGAACATTCTTGTCTTTGACCTTGGTGGTGGTACTTTTGATGTCAGTATTCTGACAATTGATAATGGTGTCTTTGAGGTTCTTGCCACAAACGGTGACACTCATTTGGGAGGTAAGAAATCCTTAACTTGTTTTACTCTTTTCTCATCTTGTTTTCCATTTTTGCATAGTTTGATCTGTGTTGCTGATTGCTGATACAATGCTTACTATCTTTGCAGGTGAGGACTTTGACCAGAGGATCATGGAGTACTTCATCAAGTTGATCAAGAAGAAGCACGGAAAGGACATCAGCAAGGACAACAGAGCCCTTGGTAAACTGAGGAGGGAAGCTGAGCGTGCCAAGAGAGCCCTCAGTAGCCAGCACCAAGTCCGTGTTGAAATTGAATCACTTTTTGATGGAACTGACTTTTCTGAACCACTGACCAGAGCTAGATTTGAGGAATTGAACAACGACTTGTTCAGAAAGACTATGGGACCAGTGAAGAAGGCCATGGATGATGCTGGCTTGGAGAAGCGCCAGATTGATGAAATTGTTCTTGTTGGTGGAAGCACCAGGATTCCAAAGGTCCAACAGCTCCTCAAGGATTACTTTGATGGCAAGGAACCAAACAAGGGTGTGAACCCTGATGAGGCAGTTGCTTATGGTGCTGCCGTACAAGGAAGCATTTTGAGTGGAGAGGGTGGTGAAGAGACCAAAGGTACATTACTCATTCTTTGTTGCTATTATAACCTAACCTAATTTCGGTTAATTAAACAAATGATAATAATAGCTTATAACATATGTTTGTATTCAATGCAGATATTCTTCTCTTGGATGTTGCACCTCTTACCCTTGGTATTGAGACTGTTGGTGGAGTGATGACCAAGTTGATCCCCAGAAACACTGTGATCCCAACCAAGAAGTCCCAAGTTTTCACCACTTACCAGGATCAGCAGACTACTGTCTCCATTCAGGTATTGCTCTTTGACCAATCCATCGTCACAAACTGCTTAGTTTAGTGTTGATTCATAGTGTATTCATAGTAGACTTAATCCAATCTCGATGATCTCAGGTCTTTGAGGGTGAAAGGAGTCTCACAAAGGATTGTAGAAACCTTGGAAAGTTCGACCTTACTGGAATTCCTCCAGCTCCAAGGTTTGTTTCTGCTGTCCAAGTCTTTTATGTAATTGCTATCTTACTGCTTATAGAGATTTAACAGTATTTCATTCGTCAATTGAACAGGGGTACTCCTCAGATCGAAGTCACATTCGAAGTGGATGCCAACGGTATCCTGAATGTCAAGGCAGAAGACAAGGGCACTGGTAAATCCGAGAAGATCACCATCACCAACGACAAGGGTCGTTTGAGCCAGGAGGAGATTGAGCGCATGGTTAAGGAGGCTGAAGAGTTCGCTGAGGAAGACAAGAAGGTTAAGGAGAGAATTGACGCCCGCAACAGCCTCGAAACCTACACTTACAACATGAAGAACCAAGTCAACGACAAGGACAAGCTTGCTGACAAGCTCGAGTCTGATGAGAAGGAGAAGATTGAGACCGCAGTGAAGGAAGCCCTTGAATGGCTGGACGACAACCAGACCGCTGAGAAGGAAGACTATGAGGAGAAGCTCAAGGAGGTCGAAGCCGTTTGCAACCCCATCATCACAGCTGTCTACCAGAGGTCAGGTGGTGCCCCAGGCGGTGAATCAGCATCCGAGGATGATGATTCTCACGATGAGCTCTAAACAGTTTTTACTTTGATTGAACACTCGTGAGAGAGTGGATGCGAGAAGAGAGATAAGAGGGTTATAATAGGTTAGGTGGGTAAGGAAGGAGAGGAGAGACTTCACTGTAATTTTTCTGATTGTAGAAAAGTTGGAGGAGACTGAATTTCTTCTCCTTTGGCTTTGGGTTTTTTTGAACTGGTGGATGATGATACATTTTCAGGTCTTTTTGTTAGTACTTGTAATTTGTTTGCTTCGATAAAAGTACACTTTTCCGTAACCGGCCTGTTTCTTTCTCCGAGTTCTTCTTCCTGTTTCTGCCTAGCAGGCAGATATACGTATATGTTGGGGACTAAACAGCATTAAGCTTTAGAGTTATTTTTCTTAAAATGACGTTATAAACTCTCTTCATGAAACTCTGAACTCGGTTCTTCTGAATGATCAATTTCGAACTGAGGAGGGAACTAGAGAACTTCCGTTCCTCATTGTTCTGATCTCCGATGATAACTGGTAATATTTCTGTTGATGTTCATGTCTTAGGGCAAGCCTAGGCATATAGACCAGAGCACAAAATTTCAGTCTCCAAGTAAACTAAAGCGTGAAATTGGATCCTGTGTTTCTTTCAAGTACCTCTCGAGTGATTATGGAGTTACTGCAAGTACTCGTTGTGGAGTTGATGATTGAATCCAGTTCTATAAAGTGCAAAACACCTATAATTGGTAACCTTCAACAACCAAGTATAACCCTTTAAGCAAATGAAACATATACAATGTCGTTTATTTGACGAAGATATACAATATCGTTTGTTGAGAGTGAAAGTTCATACTAATCTTCAAAATGTGAGATAGAAACAGGAACAGATTACTTCTATAAAGTGCAAAACACCTATAATTGGTAAAACCTTCAACAACTAAGTATTACCCTTTAAGCAAATGAGACAAATATACAATGTCGTTTATTTGACGAAGATATATAATAGCATTTGTTGAGCGTGAAAGTTCATACTAATCTTCAAAATGTGTGGGATAGAAACAGGAACAGATTATGTGTGTGTCAAGATCTTTGGTTTTAGATTAACAAAAAGAAACTAGAGTCCAACATTTGGATTGCCTGAGCCGGCTGCCACAACTCCCATTCCTCCACCATGTGAAGCATCTCCCAAGTCGCTTGATTCTCCCAAATGAACTCTGTCACCATCTAACTCTTTTACAAGTTCATCAATCTTTCGGAACTGGTATGGCCATCTTACATTGTATAGAAATTGGCGAAGATCAAACCTATTATCCTCTGACGAATAACTCTGCAACAAATCAAATATGTACGGACTTTGAATAGGATAGAGAAAAATAGGATAGTCTAGTAGAAAGCATCTTCGGGTCATCATATTCATACCTCAGCATGATAAGAAGGTGTTAGTGTGGTCATTTTGTGTCGATTAATGGAGTAGTACTTGAAAAAGTGCTTTACTTTCTCAGCCACCTCTTGTGGAGTCAATTTTGCACCCCATTTATAGCAGAGGTTCTGTAACAACGAAATTAGAACCAAACTTAATGACTGTTCTTAGATAACTGCAACAGATACCCACCACTTTATAGAAGTAGGATTCGAGCATTAGACATACCTTAAACATAGACATGGGACCACAACGAAAAATCTTCCGTAACCTTCCATAGACCGAGAGTTCCTCATATGTCATTCCCATGTCCACTTCATCTAACTGTTTTACACGATAATGCAATATTAGAGTCACTAATATCTTTCGGATAGAGTCACTAATATTTTTCGGACAGGGCAGCAGCGGATTACATTCCATGGTTTTTTGGTTTTTCCTCTATTATCTTTAGCATGTTTTGAGCACAAAATATGCACCTAAAAAACATATTACTGAAGTTAAAAGGTAAGATAATTTATTTACCTGACTATAGTTGGAACGCATAGGCTCCAGTTCAGCAGTGGGTGGTGCTGCTTCAATATCTGCCAAGGACGCGTAACCAAGATGGGTGGCAGCCCATCGCAGAAATGCCCGAAGATCCTGCTTACTAATGCTTCCAATTGGATTTATATCTGCTGAGCTGCAGTCATACTGCGCAGGAGAAAAATGAGTACTTTGACATAAAGTAGTAGGCATATCAAGATAGTTACGATAAGATCAACCGTGTGCAACCATCTATTACCATACTACACAGAGCTGAAAAAAGAAAAACACCAGAAAACATGCATTTGTAAAAATCAAACAGTACCTTAGTGAGGTAACCCCGCAATCCTTCATCCACATTGGAACTACCCAGAACAAGATAAAACCCAGGTTTGTTATGAACCCAAGGTAGAAGTGATGCAAACATAAAAGCCAGCACCATTCGGATTCGTGCTTGAATGTTTTGCAAACCTAAGTTCTCAGCATTAGATCCTCCATCTATCTGTCAACCAAAAACCACATTGATGAATCATGTATAGCATTATTGCTTATGGTCAAATCTTGATCCCAATAGAGCCACACAAGGAGGAAAAGAGGGGGAGGAGGGGTTGAAGGTAGATAACTTTTACCTTATATCGTGGTCGTTTTCCTGTCACTGCTTGAAACAGCGTCAGAAGTGCAGAAATAACACCATCTATACTGATATCAAGATGCCATGCGCCAATTTCATCTGCTAGAACCTTTGCCCGTGATTTTGTCGATTCGGAACTGCAGTAAAACCCAGTTACTGAGTTACTTTATATCATATTATGAAAATTAATCTGCAGGAGAATCTACTGCTCCTACAGCTAAACATTATTTAGCTGTTAATAATTGGTTTCAGGTGTCGTTCTTCTAAAAATCATTCCATGAATTACATTGGTAAAGTATTCGATGCATTTCCAAATCTATTTCCTAAATTGTCATTTGTACTAATACCATCCAAGATATTAAAGGTTTTCTTCAGTATAATGTCACCTACCAGTGAAACTAACTAATCTATTGCAATTAGCAACAACAAAAGAATCAGCACTTAAAATTTCCGTGTTGTCTGCTCTAAGAGTACAGTTAGAACAACACAGCGTGTAAGGAAAACAAAATCACACAATGCACAAGCGGAAATATTTTTGGGTACCTGTTTTCAGATCCCATGAAAACAGTGTAAAATACGCGTCTTGCAAATTCTCTGCTGTCAGTAGGATACTGCCCATCAGTGTACTGTCCAATTCGTATGGCATCAGCTTTGACTTGTTCGTCCCCATTCGCAATATCTGCATGCAAGAGTACATCACTAATAATGACATTCAGACACTTCAGAATAGGATAACACTATCAAGAGAGATGTTTCTTTTGCCTACAGATACAGTTCCAAAGGAGAGACTGTCAGGTACATCCTTGTTAACTTTCCCAATACCTCTATGTTCACTATCCTAAACGAGAGACGCTTGTTTTAGACTTTATGCAAAAAGCTCGCTCAGGTTAACTTGAAAATGGTATGGTTCTAATATGGAATATGTAAACTCTATCACGAGTGAGCATGCAAGGCTAATGATCAATGTATTCTACATTTCACATATGGTTACAATCCATGCATCATGCAGCCCACAAGTCAATGGCACAAAAAATAAATGAAACAATAAGTAGTTTAGAAAAACTAACCTTTTACCACAAGCTGACACATGCAGCCAACTATGGCAGCCACAGATGAGCTATCTGCTCCACCAGAAAGGGGTAGCAGAAACCCAGAAGCTCCACTTCTCCTTAAATAGTCCCATAACCAACAAGCAGGACCAAAGGCTATTTCCTCTTCAGGAGAGTGATACTTAATCTGCAGATCATAGGTTATATTCAATTAATATATGTTAGTGCTTGTCAGTTAAAACCATAGATTGGTGCATGTTGTCAAAACATGGTTACCCAGATAATAAATATTTGCCACGTGAAGTTAAACTCTTCCCAGTAACCAAGTTAAGGAGTATCACTTATGTTGTATTGTGTCAGTCGGATTATAACAGAAGTTAAAGGAATGAGTACCAAAAAAAAAAAAAAAACTATTTAAAGGAAACCTCCTGATGAATGAAGACCGGAAAATCAAGGCCTTTCTACAACTTTATAATAAATCAGTAAATACTGACCCCAGCTACTTTAATTGGTCCTGCTAGAACTGGAGCTAACCTTAAGTGGACTTGAAAGGCACATTTTCAGATTAAATGACTGACAAAGGTTGTATGGTGCCTGCACCGAAGGAACCCTGTTTTTGCAGCTTGCTTGCTCTTGGAAGCTACTTATAGATCCTCTTAGACTAGCAACCTGCCAGTATTCATTGAACCAAAAAAAAGTGAGAATTCTTGAAATCAAATCAATAGATACATCTATTACAAACTGAGTAACCTTGCATGTATAATTGGACAGGTTGTTATTTTTTGGTACAAAATACATTGCAACTTAAATCAGCCTCTAGCAAACATGTAAAAAGAAATACACCCCTGTACATAGGAGTAGTGAGAAGAAAAGTGCATACCGCTTCTAAATCAATTTGGGCTATCACAACCTCGACATCGTTCAAAGAAAACTGTGAGCCTTGAGCAACAAGATCTCCATTAACAACAACAGAAGCACATCCATCTGGTACAGATAACCATAGGTCAATGAACAACACCTTAATCAACAGATAGCAATAAGTTCAATACAAAGAATTCTCCAAGAAGTTTCCAGAAGAGAGCCAAAAGTACCATCAAGGAAATGGTAAGGTGCCCTCAATTTAAAATGTGCTACCACCTATTGAGGGATCTTCACATACCATAGTAAAGGCGACCACCATCACACCCTTGGAGGTTGCTGTATATGTACACCCCTCCACGTGTGTGAGTAGCACCCATAAAAGCACGAAGACGAATATCAAGCTTTCTTAGTTGGTGATGACTTCCGCTTGCATTCAGAAACACTTCAACCCCATTCAATGCAAGCTCAGCATGAGGAGGAACGGGAGTAAAAAGCTCTTCACAAACTTCAGCCGCAACAGCTCTATTAAGGAAACAATGCTTACATTTAGAGTTCCAACAAACATCATCTTAGGAGTGAAAGACTCAATAACTGAATATAGCTAATATCCTATGCAGACATGAATGGTGCTCACGGAACCAAAAAAACAATGACAAACAACAATCTCAACCTAACTAACAGCAAAACAAATGGAGCTAACATTAACACTTACGTGTCCCGAAACTGAATGAATCCATAACCAAAAGGCACCGATTCCTGTGACAAAGCCTTGGAAACATCCCCCGGTAGCTGAAACTCCACAAGTTGGTCTTTCTGTTTCCACGCTGTAAACCACCTAAGCTCCCTGTAATTCCCATCATTCGCAAGCCACATCTTCGGCCGAATCATAATAATCTTTCTATTCATACAAAGAATCTGACAATTGTAACGCTCCGACCCTTTGATCACAGGCATCCCAAAACTACATAATATCCCATCAGTCCAATCCCCCAGTAACAGCTCCTTCAAACACTCCCACCTGCAAAAACCACATTCCTTAAAACACTACCACTATCAATATCTCAGCATCTTCACACTCACAATTTCGAAAGATAACAACTTCCTAGTTCCTACTATCTCAACAACAACATCCAATAAAACACCTGAAAATCCAAAAACACACAGAAAGAAAAGGAAAAAAAAACCAAGAGCAAAATTGAACTTACGCATGAGTGACAGTATCAAGCTCGAGGAAATGGTCTTCACAGCCATAGCCAGTAATCTCAAGCTCAGGCCCGAGCCGAATCACAGCTCCAGCCTCCTTGACCTTAGCTATGGACTCCTTGATGTTCTTGATATTGCAATCGAAGTCCATAGCCCATTGGTTCAAATTGCAGGTTGCAACTTTCAGCAGCCTCATCTTCTCTTCACCCAACAAAGACTCTGTGAATAAAAATCCAAACTTTACTGTAAAGTCTGAAACTTTGATGGAATTAAGAAGAAATGCAATAGAAACCCAAGTGTTTTTGCTCACCGGAGAAAGTCTGAGAGAGCTTAGCGATGTTGTGTTTTTGGCCGTGTGTTTGGAATCTTGGAAAATCTAAATTTATGGGGTGTTTTTTTTTTAGTTCCCGGAGCCCGGGAGAGGGTGTGGGCGGGTCAATGGGGTAGCGGGTCTGACACGTTTGAAAGGGCTCCGCTGACGTGGAAGAACGATTGGACGCGTGTCGTGTCGACTGGGGTAATTTGGAAAAAATTGGGAACAAATTTGTTAATGCTCACCATTCTCAACTCTCAACTCTCAAGACTAGAAACCAAGAATCAACAGTATCATGATCAAAAAGTTATATAAGAATACGTTTATGTAGAGACAGTGCTTGAATTGGACTTGACTCTTGAGTTGAGGAGACTCTATTGCTTTGTTCTGAAAATGGACAAGAGAGCCGAGACGTTACTAGCTAGCTCGAACTGGAGTAAGGACCTCCATCATCCACCAAAATGCTCAACGTCCCAAACCAGATTCAGTTCTCCCGAGGTCTCTCCAGAGACTGAAACTGCTCTCTGAGGCCCCCCTTTAGTAAGCGCCGCCTAAAGCTGATCGAATCCTTTTCTCTCTGTGAAATGGAGATGAGACAAGTTCGAAACCTTTTGGGTTTCCCGAACCCCCGAACCCAAAAATAAATTAATCCGGAAGAGAATAAGATAAAGGAAAAGAGGCTCTGTGATCAAAGACAACAAGTTTCTCAGAGCAACGAAATACCAATCTTTGAGATTTATAACCCTTAGAGCAGTAGGAATTATTTTGTAGTTAAATATAACTAAAATTGTAAAATATTTCACTTGATTTAACCTCCAGCAGTAGTAGCTATTTATAAATAATTTACTATATTTTATCTAATCATAAACTGACATGTAGACAAAAGAGGAGAGAAGAATATAACTTTTGCTTTAACTATGCATGATTCTCTTTAACTTTTTACTTAGCCCCTGCCCCTAAGGTTAAGACGTTAAGTTAAGTAAAGATCTAATTAATCCCAATCACCTAAACGGCGTCGTCTGGATTACCCTCCTTTCTAGTTTCTACTCTCCTCTCTCTTTAACACACAGACATGGTTTAGCCTTAGCCTTAAAGCCCAGTTCTCTATCGTGGTTCTCCGCAAAACCCTTGAGAGCAGCAAACCAATCACAGCTCCTCTTGTTCTGAATCGCCGTCGCCGGAATGACGACAGTGGCGAGCTCATTGGTCCACGACGTTCTCGGCCGGAGAGCCGACGACGTCGACCGACCTATAATCGACTACATCATCAACGTCCTCGCCGACGAGGACTTCGATTTCGGCGACGACGGAGAAGGCGCCTTCGACGCTCTCGGCGAGCTCCTCGTCGCTGCTGAATGCGTCGCTGACTTTGATGAGTGCCGCTCGGTCAGTTTATTCGATTCGTTCTGCTTAGTTTCTCAGAATCGTTAGCTTAGTTTGTACAATAAGGTTATTTCTTTGGAACTGTGGAGCTTAGTTTTGTTAAATTTAAGAGCTTTTTGGTGAAATCTAGATAGGCAATTGTGAATTTCTAGTGAACTTAGTTATTGAATTGTAGGGTCTATGATGTTTAGTGCTTACAATTAGGCGAGGCTGCTCCTGAAATTAGTAATGCTAGATATGCATGAACCGAGTATTTTGATTGTGATTGTGATTTGTGTTTTTGTTGACATTTGATAGGTTTGCAGTACGTTAACCGAAAAGTTTGGGAAGCATGGTTTGGTTAAAGCCAAACCAACTGTGCGGAGTCTTGCGGTGCCAGTGAGAATGGATGATGGAATGGATGAGGGGGAAGCACCGAAGAAGAAGCAGGAGTTGATTGATGGCCCGGTGCTGACTGAACGTGATCGGGCGAAGCTAGATAGGCGAAAGAGGAAGGATGAGCGCCAAAGAGAGGTGAGGTTTCTTTGTAAGATATGATTGAGCTATTATATCCTATATTCCTACTGCTTAGATATGGTGTATGTTGTTGGTGAACCATATAATTCGGGAATGTTGAGTGTGGATGTAATTGGATTGAGGTTATGTCTGAGCTAGATTGTTATTCCTTTTGATGATTTACATGGTTGTATGAGTGGTTTAGTTTTATTTTCTAAATTGTAACTTTTTGTTTATGCAGCAACAATATCAAATGCATTTAGCAGAAATGGAAGCAGCTAGGGCAGGAATGCCTGTTGTCACTGTAAATCATGATGGTGGTGGTGGCGCAAATGTCAAGGATCTCCATCTGGAAGGCTTCAATGTTTCTGTGGGTGGACGTGATCTAATTGTGGATGGCGCAGTAACACTTTCTTTTGGAAGGCATTATGGTGAGTTTGCTTTTCAGTGGATTAGCATCCTCTTGATTTGGTTTTCAAATTGAGAGGAATCATTTGTTAAAATGTCCAATAGGATCTGATGGTACATGTGGTTTCTGAATATAAACTTGTTGACCAATATTGTAGCTGTAATGATGTATTTTCAGTTGCATTTGACATAATAATTGCTTTGCGATTTATGCAGGACTTATTGGAAGAAATGGTACTGGAAAAACAACGTTTCTTAGGCACTTGGCTATGCATGCCATTGATGGCATTCCTAACAGCTGCCAAATATTGCACGTGGAGCAAGAAGTTGCAGGTGATGATACAACAGCCTTGCAATGTGTTGTTAACACCGATATCGAAAGACGCCAGCTTTTGGAAGAAGAAGCTCGTCTCCTTGCTCAACAGGTTGAATTCTTATTTACTCATGTATTTATTCTAATTTCTTGATGGATGTGATGCTTATGCTCTTCATGAACTATTATAACCTGAAGAGAGAACTGGAGCTGGAGGAAGAAGCGGGAAAGAGCAATGGAGAAATTGACAAAGATGCCATTGTACTGAGGCTTCAGGAGGTATACAAGAGGCTTGAGTTCATTGATGCTGATTCTGCAGAGTCACGTGCAGCTTCCATTCTTGCGGTCAGTTTTCCATTTATTGTTTTATCAGTGACTAAATGTGTGTCTTCTTGACTTGAGCTTCTATCGAACATCGAAACTCACGATGATAATGGATGGCTAAAAATATTAAAATTAATAATGAGAGAAAGAAATGGGCAAGGAGGTTGTAAATGCTCTTCCATTCTACTGTTAAATTTTGTTGCTTTATACTGAAGTTAAGAATGATGAGAAATAAATTGCCTAGCCCACCAAATGCTATGAAACTAATGAAACAACAATGCTGCCTGCTGGCATTGAACCATGCTGCTCTAACAAATTTGGATAAGATACTGTGGACGTGTGTTTATAACCTGGGTGCATGATGTATGGAATTTCAGCTTATTATTTTCTGGATTATTACTGACCAGGAATTTTACAGGGTCTTAGTTTCTCTCCCGAGATGCAGCGAAAAGCAACTAAAACATTTTCTGGAGGATGGAGAATGAGAATAGCTCTTGCTCGTGCCCTCTTTATAGAGCCTGACTTGTTACTGCTTGATGAACCTACAGTATGTTGCTCATACCTCTTTGGGATCTTCATTAGAATTCTTTGATATCTGGCACGTGTGTTTCATTTTACCCCTCATGTATATCCTTTTCACTTTGCAGAACCATCTTGATCTTCATGCTGTCCTTTGGCTAGAGGCTTACCTGGTGAAGTGGCCAAAAACATGTATCATTGTTTCTCATGCTAGAGAATTCTTGAACTCGGTAAATTATGTTTTTTTTTCCCTTCTCATTTGGTCATATTAGAGCTCAGTACTATCTGTTACACAGATAATATCCATTTATATGCCTCACTTTATGTTCTGTAATTTTTTCAGGTGGTAACTGATATCCTTCATCTTCATGGGCAAAAGTTGACTGCTTACAAAGGTGACTATGATACATATGAGAGGACAAGAGTGGAACAGCTCAAGAACCAACAGAAAGCATTTGAATCTAACGAGCGTTCAAGAAATCATATGCAGGTCTTTCATCATACCAACTCTTCCCGTCTACAGCAGTTAGATTGCACTTTGATCATACCGATTCTCTATTGTTCTTTGATCTCTTTTCTAATAAAACTTCTGTTTTCTTCTCAAAACAGAAAACAATACTCCACCTTGTCTACAGTAGTTAGATTTAGTTCGATCAATTCTTTTTATTTTTTCCCAAAATTACTTATTTTTGGTCTGTTTCTGTGTTGTTTTGGAAAAGCTACCTTAGGGTGGTTGGCCTTTGTTTATTACTTTATTTCTATAAAGATTACTAACATAACTTCTCGTTCAACTTCATTTATAAGTATCTACTTTAATCTTTGTTTGGGAATTCTCTGCACAAAGCTTTCATTTTAAGATCATAGGATAGATGATCATGTCTTTCAAATGTTGAATGATTTTCTCCTTTTATATATTCTTGTCTTATTGGTTTAGCTCTCTCTTTCATGTCTTTTTGAACTACAATGAAGTATTTTTGATAAGCAAATGTTTTACTTGATCTGCAGGCTTTCATCGATAAGTTTCGCTATAATGCCAAGAGGGCCGCTCTCGTGCAATCAAGAATTAAGGTGCTTTTGATTGATTTTCATATGTTCATATCACTATTTCTGAAAATTATGATATGGTCATATAACTATTCTCTTCACTATACCTCTGAATCCTGTGTTCATTTGGCTCAAGGTATATCTCAGATAATTATGATTTAGACAAGTTCTCTTTATTGTTATGCAATTCATTTGGCCTGCAGTAATTATATTAGTGTTTACAAGAACTCGTGTCTTCTGTTACTTATATGCAGGCATTGGACCGGTTGGGACATGTGGATGAAATTGTAAATGACCCTGAGTATGTACTGATGTGTTATTGTGGTCTATAAACAGCATTTTAATTAAACTTTCTTATAGTTTCTCTTTCCAGCTTTACTTTACTAATCGCTCTGGCATTTTCATATGCAGTTATAAATTTGAATTCCCAACTCCAGACGACAGACCTGGTGCTCCTATAATAAGTTTCAGGTTTGTAAAATCATATAGGCCTAGTTGTGCACACACACCATCCCCAGGGGACTCTTGTTTTAGGAGTGCTTTAATTGTAGCTTTCATTTATTTTCTGCAAGTAAATTCAGATCCTTTGCGTACTTCAAGTTCTTTTTTTCAAGTTTATTCTGCCTTTCATTATTCCACTTCTGCCTTCAATCCATGGATCGAGTACTTACGTTTTTGATTAAATGTGTTTGCAGTGATGCATCATTTGGTTATCCTGGTGGACCCCTTTTGTTTAAGAATTTAAATTTTGGAATTGACCTAGACAGCCGCATTGCAAGTAAGGATGCTTCTCCATTTAAATTTTTATTGTTTCTATTTAAAAAGATCATTATTTCATTTGAAGTTCTGGATGATGTTATTGTAATTGCAAGTTCCCATGCAATATGTATCAAAACCATTTTTTCACCTGCTTTCTGTTTTCAGTGGAAAGCAACATTTCATTCTAACACTTCAGTTTGAATAAATAAGAATTTATCTAGTGTATGGTTTGTTCTCCATATTCACCTGGTATGTGTGGGTGTCTAATTGTTTCCAGTGGTTGGGCCAAATGGCATTGGGAAATCAACTATATTGAAGCTAATTGCAGGAGAGCTGCAACCAACCTCTGGGACAGTTTTCCGGTCAGCTAAGGTACCTTATACAAATACATTTATATCATCAGGTATCTATATGTAGATGTCATTAATTAAGCGCAATGGTACATGCTGGTACTATGCTTCTCATTTTCATAATGTTTCTTATGAAGTAATATAAGATATAGAGGTTTTAGCCTCTGCGACTCCTAGCAAAATTGGAGTTATTTCATATGCTTAATCTTGAGTAGACTTACAATTTTCTGTTTTACAGGTTCGTATTGCTGTTTTCAGTCAGCATCACGTTGATGGGCTAGATCTAACTTCCAATCCTCTGTTGTATATGATGCGGTGCTTCCCAGTAAGTCCTTGAAATTACCACTGTTTGGTCCCTTTCTATGTTACATGGAAAATCTTTTCGTTCTCTAGTACTGTTCCTATGGGTAATATCTTTGAAGTTCTATGCATAGGAAGATGATATCCTGCATTATACCCCTCCCCTCTGCATCCATGCTCATATCCAGGATAGGTCATTCGCATTTAAAAACTAGAATATAACCTGAGACCTCATCTTTAAACATCCAGCTCTGCCTCTCTACATCATTGAACAAGAGATGGAGTTCTGCCAAAACAAAAAATCCACTGTTATATCAGGTTTAGGTGAAATTGTTGCTCAAGGCAGGCCCCTTGGCAGGCCCCTTGACATGTGGTTGATTTCACTACTGTGAACTATCACAAACTCATTTTGGGTGGGGCAGGTTTCTAATGGAAGTTGATCTACCACTTCTGGTGCTTTAATCTCTTTTGGGGAAACAAAATCTTGCTATCAGATTGCCATGCTTTTACTATCACCAAACTAAAGTACGTTTTTTTTTTCTTTGCAGGGAGTGCCTGAACAGAAGCTCCGATCTCACTTGGGTTCTTTTGGTGTAACTGGAAATCTCGCACTGCAGCCAATGTACACTCTGTCTGGTATTTTCCTTACGCCATGATGTCAATAATTCAAATGTTACATTCATGATATAAAACTAGTATTTGACTGGCCAGCTCATAAAGATTGGAACAACTTTGGTATTACTCCCTGATTAATCTGAGCATTGATCTTCAAATACTTATATTGGATATATTTTTATGGTAGGTGGTCAGAAGAGCAGAGTTGCATTTGCAAAGATAACTTTCAAGAAGCCACACATAATATTGCTCGATGAGCCCTCCAATCATCTGGCAAGTCATAGTCTTTGTTGTTATATATTATATTGCATAGGAAACCGTTATCTGGATTTCGAATTGCTTGTGTGATATGAAGAAAACAACACCGCCTTGGACTAATTGCTTTTTACATTGAAATGACTTTTGATATGTAGGATCTGGATGCTGTGGAGGCATTGATTCAAGGTCTTGTTATCTTCCAAGGAGGCATTCTCATGGTATTTCATCCCAAATCTCTTCATGATTTGCATTAGCTGATATATCAGAGTTATTTAAAAAAACTAGTGCAACTATCATCATTCTATACTAGTTTGTGGTTTAAAGGAGGTCTGTGTTCTTGTTTACAGGTTAGTCATGACGAGCATCTGATCTCTGGGAGTGTGGATGAGCTATGGGTGGTATCTGAAGGCAAGATAGCACCATTCCATGGCACTTTCCAGGACTACAAGAAGATACTGCAGTCACATTAAATAAACTTTATCAACAAACTTCACGGGAAGTCCCCATGGTGGATGAAACGGTAGAGTGCGGGAAATTAAGCATATTTGAACACCAGGAAGAACACACTGTTCTGGAGCGTGTGTCTGCCAGACACATGTGGAGATACATTGTATTCCAGAATACTTTTACAGTTTTTGGCCTGTTCCAGTGAAATAGCTTAGTAATATTGTTACATTTGTCGGATTGAATTTTTATACAGAGCAAAAACAGAGAGTAATGTGGGAAATGTGCATACTATGTGCTTGATCAGAAGGGAATTTATATGGTTTTAAATTATTTTTGTTATGAATATATAAAGTTGGGTTACTAAATGGAATTTGGTGTCCGTTTAGTCTTACAAAATTCACTTATTCTTATGAAAATGAAGCATAAGATGAGCATTCCTGCATAAGTTGTTAAATAGCAAGATTCTAAACTAAAGCTAAAGACAGTGATTAACTCGGATAGTGTCTATCATGCTCACATATTTTTATCGAACGGGTAAAAAACACGTCGCACAGATCAGAGTATCAAACCTGTTTGTTGAATGAAGGTGAAAACAGAAAGAAAACTTCAGAGAACCATAGTGAAACATTTGGCTCTGTCAGTGACCAAAAAGCGAATGAAAAAAAAAAAAATTGCGCATCCAGGGAATCGAACCCTGGTCAGTACCGTGGGAGGGTACTATGATACCACTACACCAGATGCGCTTGTTGTTTGTTTTCTCTTGTGATTACTAATTATAATCAGTTTTGTTTTTTTTAATTAAGACCAATTATAATCATTTTGAAGCTAATGGATCTTTACATTTTATTTAGCACCAAAACTCAAGTCTTTGCGCAGTACTCATGAATTGGTAATGAAGTAACGAGCACTCTTTATATTGGGAAGCGAGTGTCTACTTGATGCTTTTTTTAAGCTAGTTTTATAGTTCATTAAAAACGTTCAATGAACACTCTTCACATTATCTTGTGATTTTCTAATATTTACTTATAACATTGAAGTTGATTTTAGAAGTCATTGAAATCTATAGAACATCATAAAGAATAATAGCTAACAACTAAACATTACTCAATTCGTATAGATGAACCAAAGTAGAGTCCTAGTCTCTTTTTAATAAAGTTCAATGAGCATATTACGAGGCAAAACGTTTTACTAAATAAGGTGACAGAAAAGTTTTTAGCGGAAAATATATGTAAAAAAACAAAAGCAGAATGGAAATTTACTTTTGGTCAAACTCGGAATTCTTGTTGAACTCTGCTTTATGGCCAATTCTTAGGTGCGGGTAGCCGCACCACGTGTACGGTGCGGCTGCCCAATCAAAGCTCAGGAATTTTTGTCTTTGTTCCGAAATTGTCCCTGATTTTTAAATGTGAAATACCAAAAATACCCCCCTGCTAGGGGTAAAATCGGGTTTCGACTTGTAATCCTAGCCGTGTATTTGTGAGCAGGATAAGTAGCAAATCCCAATACAACGTCACCCCGGAATCCAAGTCAAAATCCCAAATTGGAGTTCAATTTTGAAACGCGGTCAGGAAAAATGGAAGACGGCAACCCCAACCCCAACCCCAATAACGCCATAATCTCCCGGGAGACGATTGACTCGGTCGCCGGCTGGGTCAGCGCCACCGTCTCCTCCGCCTTCTTCTCCTCCCTCGAGCGCTTCTCCTGCGTCAACGTCGCCACCACGGAGGACGACGATGACGACGACGAGGCCGCCCACCGCCCCCTCGCTCTCACCGATCTCACCCACCCCGATCAACAGCACCACCACGCAAACGACGTCGCTCAGCTCCCCGTCTGATTCGGTTAGATCTCGGCTTTTTATTTTATTTTATTTGTTGTCTGTAACTGGATTTGCCAAAAACAGGTTCCGGTTGTGAACGTGGAATTGTATATGAAGTTATGAATTGTTGAATTATCAAGTTTAACTGGTTCTTGATTCGTTGAAATTATGATGATCTGTTTTGGTTTAATCAGTAATTGAACTGAGTAGTGTATCTGTGATTAGATTGGATTTATGATATTATCTCTGATCCCAATGGTGTTACATTGGAGTATGTTGCTTTCATAATCTCCTAATTGGATACATAATTTTATATGATCTCCTAAATTGGTCCCATTGCCATTCGGGTAGGCTGAACTGAAACTATATATTTTCGACTAAACAACTGGATTTGTTGAGTCATACTGCACTTCCACTGATCAATGGTTTGTTGTTATGGTAATTTGTGATTGTAGCGACCTAGTCTTACGGAGCTCAAATCAGATTTGGTAATTTGGTATTTGTGACCATGTTCAAGTCACCGGTTATATTAGTGTCAATACCTTCTGCACAGACCAAATTGCCGCTTGTCTTATCTCAAACTCTTTTCATTCCCATAGGGGTGGTGTTATTTTGTAGACTTGTAGCTTTGAAATTCTCTAGAATGGATAGCTTCTATTTGTCTTTGGTTTGTGTATGGGCCTAGAAATATTTCACCTATCTCTATGATATCCATACAGATTCATGTGGAAAGCCAGCTTATGTTTTCTTTGTGGTTTAACCTGAAGTTAGCCTAGAATCCTTGAATGTTTCTGACATCATGCCAGTGAAACTCTTCTCGAACTATTCTGGGGTATTGATTGATCCAAGACATTCAAAAACTGAAAAGTACACCAGTTGTGATTTGGTAATGCTTTACACCCACCTCAAAGAAAACCCTGTAAAAATTTCCTAGTTCTCTTATTTATCTCATGCTTCTGCTTCTGTACATATCTGTCTTTGAATGCACAACTGGTGCATTTTACTGGCTTTGTATCAAAAGGATATTGTATCAAACTTTGAAGAAAGTAGTTATAAGCACTTGAAAGGACCCGTACAAGGCAACATTATCTTTACAAGACACTAGTTCTACGTTTTTTTTTTTTGTTACAAGACACTAGTTCTACTTTACCAACACTCTAAATCTGCATTTTCCTCCCAACATAATTCTCCAGTTATATGGTCCTTTCCAATAAAGACCTTATAATAAGGGCTTTGATTCAGCTGTTGGATGAGTTTTAATTTTTAGTTGATATGCTAAATCTTCATTGCACACCATCAAACGCTTGAAATGATAGAATCCTTGTGCATTATGATAATTAACTCTCCCATAATGGGCTATAATTACTACTAATTAGGCACGTATTCTCTTCAATAAGTTTGTTGGCCCTCTTTGGAAATCCATTTATATAATATCTACAACTAATAAGGACTGAAATTGTCTATTTTAGCAATAAATCCTATTGAACGGATTTACTTTAACAGACCTCCTAGTTTACCAAGTTTCCATAGGGTTTCTCAGTCCCTTTAAACATTGGCTATAAATATGAGACAATCCAGTTTATAGACGCATATAATTGTAACAACTACCTCAAAAAGCCTTAGCTAGAGATCTCCAAAATGACCGGTTCCGGCCAACATCTGATGCTAATCCTTGACTTGACATGCATCATTTTTGTCGGCTCTGCAGCTGATGTCTTTAACCACCCTACTTCCAACAATGGCGTCGCACCGGCACAGGCACGAGAGGAACCTTGTCATGGTCTTCCGATGATTACTTTCTGTACATACCTCCAATAATATGGAGTATTTGCTATCTCACCAAGCATAAGTAACGCCCACTTTGGGACATCCACAAGACATGGCAAGGCCCAACCGAGACATACATCGTGTAGCCCTATGTTCAGGCTACGCGGCGGTATCCGGAAGTCGCAAATCCGCCACCGGGAAGTCGTGTTCCCGCCCTTGCCAACATGCCTCCATAACATAGCTTTCTGCATGTTAATTAGACTAAGGAATAGTTGGTTTTTGCTCCCACATCGGAAACAATGTAAAGGGAGAGCAATCCTTCACCTATATAAGGATTGCTCCTCCCACTTAGAAATTTCATTCCATTACATACTTTGTAATCTTGTTAGGCCGCAAGGCTCGACACACTAGTATAGCTTTCAAGTGGACGTAGTCTCCCGCTCATGCGGAGGCAAACCACTATACATCTTGTGTCACTCTCTCTCTCTCTCTGTAAAGCTAACTAGAGATCCCACGGATCACTAACATTAACATTGACGCCGTCTGTGGGAAGCCGACACACAGAGGCTTCGTCACTTACCATTGAGTTAAGTCATATTAACCAAGATTTCTTTCATTAAGTTATATAATTGAAATTCTTAGCGGTAACTTGTGCCATCGGGGCCGGTCAACGCCGGTCAACACGTGGTCAACGCCCATGGAGTGGTCAAAACTTGCAGAAACTGATCAAAACACCAACATATGGGTCGGTCAACGCCCGGCGGAGTCAGTCAGCGCCCAGGGGGCTGGTCAACGCCAACTCAAGAAAGTCAACGATGCACTATTCAAAAAAAAAAAAAAGTGGGCGGCAAAAGTTCTCTGGACACCCAGAACACTTCTCTGGCCACCCCTCCAATTCACGTTTCCCGCCGGTTCCTACCAACTGCAGCTCCGTCCACCTTCGACCGAGCTCGTTGTCTCCGCCAAGCTCCATCAGCGGCGACTTCCTCCATCAACGTTGCCCAAGACCTCCGCCGATCGGGAAACTCCACCCAAGGAACTCGGACTCTCCGCCGTACTTCGCTCCTCCGCTGAGCTAACTCTCCACCAAGCTCCGCCAGCCACAAAGCAGCGCTCCTGCTCTGCAACTCCGAATTTCCGCCAAACAGCGGTCGTCAAACGCTGCCTTCTCTTCTTCGCTGCACTCTGCTGCACAACAGGTCGGGGACTGCTGGCATCACCCCCACCGCCGGGCACCATGCTCCGCTCCGCCAGACTCTTCACCGCCGGGCACCATTTTTTATTTTTTTAAACCCTCTTCCAACCCATTACCCATTAAAACTCTTTTTCATTGTTGCTTTGAAAATAAAAAAATTCAAAGAAAATCATTACAATTCTCATAATAGGTTAAATCCAATGTTACTTGAAACTAAAATATTACAAATTCAAAGCAAATCATTACATGAAACTAAAAAAGTCTTTAGTTGGTTTGGCTTTTTCCTTCCAATGTCAAATCCAACACATCTTCAGTAAGTAGCTCCAAATCAGTTCGGTCTTGGTCTAAATTACACAAAAGAAAGAGAGGCAAATTAAAATAAATATTCACATGATGAAAAGATAAGAAGCTAATACAATAACCAAGTGATATAGAATTTACCTTTTTTTACCGAAAATCCAATCTCGAGTACATAGCAATGCTTGAACAGTGTCAGGCAATAATGGGATCCATCACAATTGCAATTCCAAGAATCAAGCTGTAATCCGACCAATATTTTGTCCCATTCATCAGGAGATGGACAACACTTAAAATCAATGTCACTTAAAATCAAGTTTATGTTGATTTCTAAAAGCAAGAATATCACTTCCAAATCTTAAACCAACCAAGAGCTGAAAGAATGTCAAAAGCAAGAAGATTACTTTATATTGGGTAACCGAACAAAACGGATGTCTGAAAACCGATCCTTAAGCTCTGAAGGAGATAGCAACTGCTTCCTGTACCAATACAGAAAAAGATACCAAACATTAAACCCAACTCCAAGGTTTCTCATTTAAATTCTTTACCACATTTTTCAGCTACTAGAACTCCAAGTACAATACAATCAAGCCTTGTATATGAAAATCATACATTTTCCAATGTCAGATTGGCAAGCATTGAGCAACAAGAATGTGAATTGGAAAGCAAGGCCGGACACCAACCAATCAATAACATATTGATTGATGAAACGATAAAAGCAACCATATTGGCATCAGATTTTCCATCAATGAAACAAAAAGAACCCAATTTGAATACAGGGATTAATTGATCCCAAAAAGAACAGATTAATGGATAAGAAATTCATTAAACTTACAAACCTACGACTGAAGAAGCAAGCAAAAGAAAAGGACAGTACCAACACAACAAAACCAAATTCTAATGAACTAAACAACAGCTAAACTCCAATTCTAACAATTCCCTGAGCTTCCTAGAAACAGAAGCCCATAAAGAAGTGCAGAATCAAACCATCTCCACAGATTATCTAGCTCCTTTGCCCCTTCATATCCTCAGAAAAATCCATATATATTGCACATCAGAAAAATAAAAAAACCCAGATCCAAATACAAACACCAATTCGCAAATCCCAGAAAATGCAAACACCCACATAGATCGATAGAAAGAAAGCTAAGAAAACATAAATGAAACAGAACAAGCATGACTCACCATGGAGCTCGTCGGCGAGAACAGAACAAGCTGAAAATGAAGAGTTGCGAGAAGTGAAAGAAGAGAAATGGGTAGACTGTAGAGGGTTCCGTCGGCGAACTGGAGCCCGTCGGCGAACTCTTTGGCAGCGGCGGTCGGCGGCGTAGAGATGGGTAGAGACTGTAGAGGGTTCGAGCGGCTAAAATGGAGAAGAGGAGAGTGTCAGCGAGAGAAGTGAGGGTTAGAGTGTTAGTCTAATTGGGCTGCTTTTTTTTCTTCTAATTGGGCTCCATGGGTTCCGTCGTGCAAACCGTTTCCGCCCGTTAACTAACGGGTTGTTAACGGGTTGGCAGCCCATTAACACGTTAAGTTATTGGGCGGAAATAAATGGGTTTTTAGCGGGCGGTTAATGAGCGGTTAACGGGTCATGGGCTGAATTGCCAGGCCTACTTCCGGATTCTTCACCTTGGGCAAGAACCCTTCAGGCTCGGGGACATAATCCTCCGGCTGGGCGAGCACCACATCGTCCCCTGCGCCCTCAAAGTAGTTGTGTATAAACTCATTGAGATCATTGACCGACGTTGACCCGTTTGCGGACCCGGGAAGCTCGTGAAAGGCGTCTTGGGTCAATGACAGGTCGGACTTGAGCGCCAAATCGACGTAGAGTTTGGGGTCGAAGTGGGGTTTTCCGAAGGTGGATAGAGCCGTTTGTGTTACTTGTTCGAGGAACGTGACCAGTGGGGTGGTGGGCCTGACGGGGCCGGAATCGCATGAAGCATTCGTGACAGTCATGGTGGTGGAGAAAACCATAGAGAAAAAAAATAACGACACTAAGGAGAATTGGATGTGAGAGTCCGCCATTGAAGGTGTAGGATGGGGTTGGTAACAAATCAAGGGCCACGTCGTTTTGACGTGTAGTACAAGAATCTTCTTCTGATTATTGGATGACAAGGAAGAAAGACAAAAGGCGGCATAATTTGGAACTGGTCCTCTAAGGTCCTTTGTTAGATTATTCAATGAACCAGAGAGTGCCTTTTGGCTTTCGACGTAGACAATGTAAAAGGTTGACAGATAGGAACAAAACACAAAAGGTCCATGACTTTGACTCATAAGTACCAATCCCTCGTCCAATTGTCATAATCTGAAGTACGCGTAGCGTAGCGTTAGTTTGGGCAAATTATTCACTACATTACGAGTTTGATGTTTTATATAACAAAAAAACAACATCTATAAAACAATGCAATTGAGTCGAGATTAATCTTAATAATTACCAAATTATATAGTAGCATTGTACCCAACTCATAAACAGAGTAGTCATCGACTAACAACAAGAGTATAAGACGTGAGGGTTTTGTTCATGCCAGTGGAAAACCAGGCCTGATTACTGGACGTGTTAATTTAGATCCCGGCTTGCATACTAAATCAGGCCTTAGAGCCCAAACCATGAAGGCATGAACAATAAAAAAAACATAAAATAGACGAAGAAAAAATCTATACAAGGTCATCTTATTTTTTTCAACAAACAAAAGAAATTACAAATAAAAACTTCTAATACAACAACTAATAAGTCATTAAAAAGATGAGTCAATTAGAGCTAAAGCCAACTTTGAGCAGGAAGCATTGATCAACATTAACTAATATATAAGTCGTCCTGTGAAAATCAATATAAGAAGTAATAGTTTACTAATACTTTGAAATTAACCCTCTCGAATTAGATTCTTTGATATTGTTTTCATTGTTTACAACTAATCGAACTCATCACTTATCCTTTAATTTCCTCCAAAATCTCAATTTGAATTGGTTTGTAAACTATTTAATACGCTATTTCTAAACTATCAAAAAACATATATTTTCATTGTTGCTCATTTTATGATGGAGTCCAACGCCTTCATTGTTGCTTGTTTTATGATGGGAGTCCAACACAAAAATGCACGCGTCAAACAAGAAATTTGTGTCTCACACATCATTCTTTGAGTTGGGATTAGTGATCATGAAAATGATACCCGGTGGAAGATCATACTACCAAAAAATAAATAAATAAAGGAGCTGAAATACAAAAACAGGAAGACAAATTCACATACATGGAGATTTGAAAATGTGCCATTTTGCAACAAATAACAGAGAACCATGTGTTTGGACCCAAAATGAGCATTTTGGTTTGACAAAGCGTGTCTTGGAGAAATTGAGCCAATATCAGTGGCTCACATATATATTTTCGATAAGTTCAAAAATATATTATTAAGAGGCTAAATAAGGCCTACCAAGCATGGAAATGAAAAGTCAACTTTAGCACATTTTCCTACTTCGGCTAGGAGAAACCGAGCTAAACAGAAGGAGCGTCCGCCTGACCAAATGAACTTGAAATGAGTTGAAACTTTCCAGATTAATTCTAGACATCCCATTGATCATTTCTTATGAAGAGTGCCAAAGCTCGTTCGGAGTGGAAAACCTTCAAACAAACAGTCCAATTTTCTGCAGAAGCAAAACTTGGAAACTGGACCTGTAAGAGGTCCAGCAGCATTTCTGGCCCAACCACATGGAAATAAATTCTGAAATTTTACCACAATAATCTACATTCATGGTGGATAATTTCATATGAAGAAATCGAAGGTTGAATCTGAGTTCTTAGTGGAGATAAAAATTGAGGGATAAGGGAGCAGAAAATGACTTAAACCTAACATTCCATTAGTGTTTAAGTGCTTGAACCTAACAATTCCATAAACTCATAAGTGCTCCATAAACTCATAAGTGCTCCATTATGATTTGTTTAAATGCCAAATAGTGTTGCTTGGTAGCCTATAAATAGAGGCTACAACATAGAACAATTCACTCATTCATACATCAAAACATCTCTAAGATGATCTAAGTTCTCTCTAGAGCAAACCTCTCTAAGAGCAACTCCTTTCCTTCTCTTTCTCTTATAGGTGATCACACTCTAAGTCCTAGTCTCCTCAGGAGCCGACTATCAGTGCCACCAAACCCTCTGTCAAAATGCTTCGGTCCTAGTCTCCTCGGGAGCCGACTGTAGTACCGCGACCACAACGGTTACGGAACCAGCCAAGCAAGGGTAACGCCCTAGCAACCCAGCCAAGCTAAAGTCACGCTTTAGCAAGTACTTCTCTCTACTTCCCGGTGATTTCGCTCTGCTTAACCTACAACGTTAAGTATCGACTTGGTGACACAAGACAAAGTCCTCCAGCACGAGGCACAAAGAATCCTGCGACGAGGTTGGTGCTCTCCTCGTCTACAGTCGCTCAAAAGAAGTCAGGTCAAGGGACACTCCCAACGACCGCACCCGAACGGTGCTGGCACGCCCGCGCAGAAAAGAGACTGTTGACCAGCTGCAACAAAATTGGAGCCAAACACCATGAATCAATACCAATTCTTGAAAAACTTTTTTCTAATGAACCACTAAATTGTCTCATAATTTTCAAATACATAAAACCAAGTTTAAATATGGTTTACTAGCAGAACATCAAGATAAGAAATATCATTTGATTTGTTTCCATGAAAGTACTCGAGAGAAAAAAATAAGGTAATATGAGAAAGCAAAAAAACAAAAAACAAAAAGAGAGGAAAAAGCCACAAAATTTGAGGGGAAAGTCAGAATAAAAAATGGCTTGGTCTCCTCAGATGTCCCTTGAGTTCCACACAGAAGCTCTACGTTATCAGTAAGCTTCGGAAATTGGAACGATAATTGCATAAGAGAGTGAGGCATCGAAGAAATTCATCATCGGAGCTCAACCAAATGCATCAAACCCAAAATTCAAATTCAAAACAGAAAAAGGAAAACTTTATTGTGATAGAAAAAACCCATTAACACGTTAAGTTATTGGGCGGAAATAAATGGGTTTTTAGCGGGCGGTTAATGAGCGGTTAACGGGTCATGGGCTGAATTGCCAGGCCTACTCATGTGTGAAACAACATGATCAGTTTGCTGCCACCCATTGTGCTATACATATATCATGGGCACCACATGCATATTTCTGTCCTACACATAATTATTTATGAGTGCACCATCATACATACCATACTAGACATCATGGTATGTTACCATGGGAGGCATAATTAGGTGGGACGTGGCCTTGACTTCTCTTAGCTCAAGTGCATGTGCATGCATCAACTTTATCTCTGCAGCAAAACCGAGCATCACCTTTCTTTAACTAAACTATGTTCCAAATATGCATGTACACTTGCCTACACTATCTGGGCTATACCACGGGCACTAACCATCTAGCTACTTAGCTACACATATATATTGCTCATTGCAAACTCTCGTGTACGCATTTAATTGGTGCTTAATTGCTTCATTAACTTGCCTCCTTATTCATGTTACAAGCATTTTAATAATTTTACAATATTATATGCTAAATCGTTTATCTTGTTACGGAGGCGTAATCACCAAAGGAAACTCCGCCGGAGCAATGGACCGTAATGCTCGGCCAACTCCGCTAGCCTCCAAATCGGCATAAGATAAGTAACTACATCTTATCTCTTACACTCTTGCAATTTGAGCTACCGTCGATGCCATGTCTATACATGTCTCCATGACCCTTACGCATGCCTACGACATGTTCTTGGCCACTTTACTACTTGTACATGCTTGCTCTATGTGTTTGTCATTTTTCATGCAGATACATACTTTACGAGTCCACGGTCTACGACCAAACCGCCAAGCGGTCAGGCAACGCCTCATAATAGCCTACGGCAGCCATTGATCCGGCAGCAAGGGACTAGTTAACACAGCCTACGGCAGCCATTGATCCGGCAGTTAACCCCGACGCTTGGGTACCAAAGATTGGGATCGCTACCCAACACCCTCTGCTCCGTGCAGCTCCCCCTCAACAAACATGGCTGGGGAGTCGGGGACTCTCTAGCGGGCCTAGCAGGGGCCCACCCATTGAGCTTCCGCTCATTCCCATTGAGCTTCCGCTCATCCCCCTTGAGCTTTCGCTCATGCCTTCCCGGCACCCCATTGAGCTTCCGCTCATGCCTTCCCGGCATCCCATTGAGCTTCCGCTCGTGCCTTCCCGGCAATCCTCGAGCTTCCCGCTCACGCCTTCCCGGCATTCCCAATCTTCACATTCATGTCTACTCGACACACCACACGTTAATGGAACATGGAATTTTTTTACCATTTGTCGCCCGCGACAAATCAAATTCTTTTCGCGTTCCATTAATACAAGCGACAACCAAACAAACGCTTACCTTCGCAGCGCTCATACAACTTACATTTATCATATGCAATCCATATGCTCACACGGCCATACGCGCTCTCGAGTTTGTACGTCATAATCAATCGTACTCGGCGCCATTCGCGTGTATACATCTACATGTATCACGCACCCCATACGTTTATATATGCCAACGCATATCCATACAATTCACATTTGTTGCTCCATGCAACGAGCATTATACGTATGCCTGCTTTTTGTTTTTGTTGTGCAGGTTAACGAGTCCCTTCTTGCTTACGGAGTTCGGGGGCTTGTAGGGGCTCCGTACCGCCCGGTTACTTATGCTTGATGACTTCATGATTTGAACTCCCCAACCAAGAAGCCCCTCTTACTTGGGGACTTCGGGGACTTGTACATACCTCCAATAATATGGAGTATTTGCTATCTCACCAAGCATAAGTAACGCCCACTTTGGGACATCCACAAGACATGGCAAGGCCCAACCGAGACATACATCGTGTAGCCTTATGTTCAGGCTACGCGGCGGTATCCGGAAGTCGCAAATCCGCCACCGGGAAGTCGTGTTCCCGCCCTTGCCAACATGCCTCCATAACATAGCTTTCTGCATGTTAATTAGACTAAGGAATAGTTGGTTTTTGCTCCCACATCGGAAACAATGTAAAGGGAGAGCAATCCTTCACCTATATAAGGATTGCTCCTCCCACTTAGAAATTCCATTCCATTACATACTTTGTAATCTTGTTAGGCCGCAAGGCTCGACACACTAGTATAGCTTTCAAGTGGACGTAGTCTCCCGCTCATGCGGAGGCGAACCACTATACATCTTGTGTCACACTCTCTCTCTCTCTCTTTCTCTAAAGCTAACTAGAGATCCCACGGATCACTAACGTTAACACTTTCATCAATGTCGTCACACCGGTACAGCCAGTAAACAGAGGTTAGTAAACTTGTCGAGAATCACGACCCACCAACTGTAGTCGAGACGGAACTCAAAGTGGTAGCAGATTCCGAATGGCGCATAACAGAGGATGGTAGTTACAGCTGCTTTGCACGCAGACCTGATTATTACAAGGCATTTTTTTATTGTTATGAGCCTTCTCGAGACAACGGTCGAACGACAATGTTTTGGTTGATGAATGAGCGAGGGATCCATCTCAGTTATGATAAATCTAAATGGAGTATAATTGTTGATTGGACTTATTCAGAATGATTTTTCACCTTTTTTTTTTTTTTTTGTAATAAGAACAAAAGCCAATCGATTGATTCAGTTATATTTCGTCGATTGCCTCAATAGTTCAATCTCTTGTAGTTTCTACAAGAAGTTAAAAGTTAAATTGCGACGGAGAAATTATATGTCTGATCTGAGTTCCCAGATGAAGTTTATTTGATTGAGAAAAATAGTTAAATGAATGGATTGAATATTCTCAGATTGATGCTGCTTTCAGAATCTCCTAATTTTGGTACATAAGTTTTACATTGAAATTTATAAAAATGTAAACCCTGTCCCTTGCTAAAGCCTATTAGTAAATTTCAGATTTCAGGAACCTACTGATGGATTTGTAGAGTCATACTGCACTTTCACTTGATCAATTTAGATGAAATGATCAATGATGTGTTCAGGGACGTAGCCAGGAGATAGATTTTGGGTGGGCTAATTTAAGGCTTGCTTACAATTTTTTTTTTCTTTGTCGATAATAATTTGATAGATTTTGACACTAAATTTTAAAAGAAAATTTAATGAAGAATATTGTAAGTAAAAAAAAAAACAAGAACAAAATGTGGAAAAAGCAAAGAAAAACAGACAAGATTCGGAGAATAATTTTTTTTTAAAAAAATACTAATAGGAAAAATTGATAGAAAAGTTGTAACAAAAGAAGGGGAAAGAAAAAGAAAAAGGGAGGAGAAATGGGGAAAGAGACAAAAATAAAAAAGAACATGAACTAAAGGGAAGAAAATGATGCAAAAATATTGGTTAATAGCAAAGAGAACTGTCCTGGGATTCGAACCTAGGTCTGCACTTTTAGAAAGAAGTAAAATTCATGCCATTTGGCCAACTGGACCGAGGCCAAACCAGGTGATTAATGAGCATACTTATGCTATGTAAAATATTAGAAGAATTTGGGTTGGGCTGTAGCCCAACTAGCCCACAACGTGGCTACGTCCCTGGATGTGTTCACTTAGTCACAGATCCCATCTTCAAGTCACCATCTATATAACTGCAGTTCCTTCTGCATAGAAATTTATGAACACAGAGTTAAACCCGGATATTTTTATTTGCTGCGTTTCCATCTCAACCCCATTCCTCCCCATAGGGAATCAGGAATGATGTTAGAAATGCCTTTGAAATTATTTAGTTCTTCTAGTTTTCTTTCTGATGTGTGTCTCGCTTGAAATAAGTTTCACCTATCTCTATGTTACCCATATAACTTCATGTGGAAAGCCAGCTCTTGAGACATGCATATGTAATGGTCTTAAGTGAAACAGTGGTGATTCTAGTGGCGTTTAGTGGTTGTGAACTAGTGATATCTCTTCAGTTCATTTATGGTTTTGCCAAAAGTGACTTTAAGATGATTCCCAGATGCCATTGAAACTTTTCTGGAACCATCTCTACTGACTAAGAATAATAATAGGGATTTAGAACTGATTGAAACTTTTCTGGAACCATCTCTACTGACGAAGAATAATAATAGGGATTTAGAACTGAAAAAACCTCTATGATATCCTCATTCCGTGATATTATACATCTCGATTATCCCCACCTGCTTCTGCGTGTGTTCGTATATGTGTCTTTGAATGTGCAAGTGGTGCATCTCTATCTCTATTAAAATAGTTATAATCACTTGAAAGGATCAATATGCAACAACTTTATACAATTTGATGTTGAATTTTTACATCTCTCTCACCCACACACCACAAATCCTAGGGGAATTACCATGTTACATTCACACTAGAGTAAACCCAGAAACTTCAACAAAAGGACTAGTAACATGAAAGGCTAAACTTTACCAGTATTATTAATCTGCATTTTCCCTCCAACATATTAGCATCAAAATACATCGTTTGATAATGTACAGCCTCGCTTTCTTCTCCTTCAAAGTACTCTTCGCTGCCTGGTCTTTCGTTTCCTTTTGCGGGAAAGTTGTTGACTGCTCCATGAACACTTGACTGCTCCTTCTCCTCTCTTGTGCTCCTCCTCCTATAACTCTTCTCTTTTGTAACTGTTATCTCAGGTTTATAGGAAAATAGAGGAATCTTTTGAATGAGTAACTAAATGCTTTTGTTTCGGTTTCTGTTTGAAAGTAGAGGCAGTAAAGTATATTGTTTTGGATGGTAGTAGTAAAGGCCCTGCAGAGTGACTTCACCAGTCAACCAGGAAGCTGCTGCTTTTCTGCTTCTGGCTTCTGGCTTCTGCTTCTGCTTTCCCAGCTAGCTGGCCTAATATCAGGACCTCCAGGTTGGCTGTCTGGTGAACAAACCATTAATATTATTGGTCTCTGCTTCTTTTTCTTCCAGGATTTATTGCCAAGGGCACTTGGACCACAGAAGCTCTACTAGACCATATCAGGAAGTGCTTGGATACATGTATTTCTTTAGTTGAAGTACCTTGGATAATTCATTGATGATATTAACTCTTCTGAACAAAGATAAGGTAGCCTTTTGACCACTTTCAGTCTCATCAAGTAAGATGAAGATCCCATTTTGACCAGCTACAGCTTCATAGATTGTGGTGATGATGATGACACTAGGTAATTTTTTTTTTTTTGGGCTCATTATATGGTCATCTGTTCTTGTTTCCTCCATACTGCTATCATTTTGTCAAGACTGATATAGTGATATTGTCGGATAGGATTTGCCATTTTATTGTGCCTCTAGAATGCCTGGATGGCTGGATTGACACAACCATCAACTCCCATTTTCTCCTCCAACTCGATCTTCCTTAAAGAAACGACTAATATGGTCTCCTTACAAACTGTTTTTCATTTTGGTAGTCACAAGCCGTGCAAAGTGACGGGTGAACATCCGATTAACAACGAGGTGTATATTTGTGAAACAATTTTCATATTCCATGATTTATAAGTGACATATTTGCGTCGATAATATGATGATGCACCAAATATTATTTCCATGATCATTCATATCAATTCAATCTAAATGATGCACGAGACACAGTTTTCTTACTTGATCAGAGGTGTGAATATACTATATATATATATGGTGCGTCCCAGTTTATTAAAGCATGAAGCAGTTTATCATTAAAAATTGCAACCATGAACAACAGAAACAAGGAAGCAGATTTGCTCACCACCAACAATTAAGTGGTGGTACCACCACTAAATATGAAGCTGCCACGTGTATTAAAATATAACCATAGTTAACTTAATTAATGAGGAATGAGAAAATATTAAATATTAAAATTCTTTATAATTTATAATTTTACTATTCATCCTTATGATCATCTTTTCTGGGTTTTGCCACCATGCCTGTGAAGCTTGCTTTGATAAGAACGAGAGAGGACATAAAGCTCGCAGAGGTCCGACTACCTCAGCGGACCAGCACCCTTCCTCTTCTGACTAACAAAGCTGGACGGCTTCGTGGTTTTGATATAACTTAAGGTTGGATTCCTTACCTTTAGGTTAGGTGGAATGGTGAGATAAAGACATGGGGCACCCAAGAATAGGATTTTCAGTATAAAAATTTGGATTATTTGGATAAAATTATATATATAGATGAATAGATGATTCGAAAATCAGATACTAAAAATGGTTGGGTGGGTTTTGTAATGGAATTTTGGGTTTTGGATTTTGGGGTGATATCAGTATCAGATTGTTCACCCAAACCAACAGACCTCAGGTTCCCACCATTTGCAGTGCCTATTTATCGATATCCGATGAAGATATAGAGCCATTTTTCCATTATAAAAAGACCTGAACTCTTGAATCAATCCCACTTTCTCCTGAAACCCCGTGTCCATTCACACCTCTCCTCCTCTTCTAAATTAGCACCTCTTATAGCTAGCTTCCATATTTGACGCTTTCTTGGCTTCGCTGTAAGGTTCTTTCTCCGCATCGGATCTTTTCTGGGCTTTTATCATAAGAGGAGATGTTTATGAGCTCTATTGGGCTTTTGCTTTGAGTTTTATTTAGTTCCATTTTCTCTCACACATGGAGAAGAAAGACCTTTTCTCACTTGGCTTACATTTCCACCTTACCGTCTTCAGCTCACTGGTGTCGTGTGGTAGTGGCTGTAGGTGTGAGAGCGAGAGAGGCTTTGTATTTTATTTTAAAAAAATGAAAAGAAAAATTCAATCAATGAGCTTATTTATTACACTTAACCATGGTTAACTTCTATGATGTGGCAATGTTTAATAGGATGCTGATATCACTACAAAACTAAATGTGGTGAGTAAATTTGAATCCCTTTGATTCTAGACCTAACCCTAAAAACTCTCTCTCTCTCTCGCGTTCCATCCCTGTCCGTCGTCGGACGAGCTTTAGTTGACTGAGTGTGGGTCGAGGTAGCAGTTGCTGCAATGGGGAAGGAGGAGATCACAGTAGTTCTCAGGCTTGGTTTCACCATTCGATGGTTTCAGCGGCGGACTAGTTCGGTGTTGGGGGATCGGAGGTCTGACGGTGACATGCTTGTGGTGGCGTGTTGTCGTACCGTTCGGAGGTTGGTCGGTGGTGGCATGGCTTGGAGGCACAGCTTTCTGCCAATCAAATCAATCCGTTCTGGGTTGGAACCCTTGGATCCGGCCTGGGATTGGGTTCGTCTGCTTGGGGCGGTGATTATTCATGGTTCGTCGGGAAAGGCAGTGGGTTCAAGTCGGCGGTCCTGCGAATGCGGTGTGGTGCGGTGGTCTGGCGATGGAGGCTGAGGCGGGGATGCAAGGCATGGCAGGCTTCTTGGGGTTGTCCTCTCTCCTGGGTCAAAGCTCGGGTTTGGTCCATCTTTTTGGGCCAGGACTGGGCTCTCTAGTTTTTTGTTCCAGTTTTAATTTAGGGTTTGTTTTTTGGTTTGTTTGTTAGTTTAGGGTTTGGTTTTATTTTATTGTTGGTAATATGTCGCTACTAAAAGTGTGGCAGAGACAATCTTCTTTTCGCAGTCTTGGGGGTCGTTCCTGTTCTGGAGTTGGGTCAGCAGCGGTGGCGAAAAGTCTGGCATAGACAATCATCCTTGGCCTTCTAGTGGGTCCTTCCTGTCTGGGATTGGGTCGGAGGAGTTGGCAGTGGTGGATGGATGGTGTTGACAATAAGGAGGTGATGGTGTTGGTGTTTTAGTCCCAGGTTTGAATGTCCGGCAATCCTTTTGGTCGAGTTTAGGTCACAACGAGTGTTGGCTTGGTCGATCAAAAGCTGGTCAGGAGGACTCTGGTTGGTGAGTTAGTGTCGACACAAGTGAGTTGTCTAGTTTTAGAGTTCTTACTGGCTGGACGAGAGGTGAGATGTCAATGATTTACTGCTCCTGCGCTTGTTGTCTTTGTCATACAGTTGTAGTGCAAGTTTAGAGTCAGTATATAGGTTTCCAGTGGGAAGTCTAGTGGCCATTTCTGAGTCAGAGATGTCGCCAAAAACTCGTTGTAAGCAGTTCATTATTAATGAAGTTCTTATTTGATAAAAAAAAAAAAATTGAATCCCTTTAATTTGATAGTTGAGAAAATAATATGATTCAATTGAGATTTTGGAGGAAATTTAAGGATAAGAGAGCAATTTAATTAGTTTAATCGGATGAAAATAGGTAGACAAGAAGACGAAGTGGTTAAGCCGCTGCCCTCCCAATTAATAGTACGTTCAAGAACGATCGTGTTGAAATCGATGTAGTTTAATTCGAAATAATTAGTACATGGACAAATATATTTTTTTACAGATTTAGTGAGTTTTTTTTTTTTTTTTTAATAAGAAACTTCGGGGGGTGTATTGTATATGGAATTAGTGGAACTTTTAAAGAAATCTATGGAATTTAAAAGTCTGGGTGTATTCAATATAGACTTTTAACAGTCCATGAAAGTCTTGGTATTCAATTAGGATTTTTAAAGACTTCATGAATTCCACCAAAATCTAGGGGTATTCAATTAGGACTTTTAAAAATGAATAAAAGTACAGAGGTATTCAAAATATCATTCATACTTATGGAATTAGAAAATCATGGATAATCATGGACTTTGTAGTGTTAACTATACATACCAAACTCCAATAATTTTTCAGCCTCCAGACCAAAGATTTCAAAAAGTCTATCAAAGTTTCCTCTTCAAAAAAAAAAAAAAAAGGTCTATCAAAGTTCTTCTCTCCACGCACGAAGAAGTTTGTCCTTCATCATCTCTCTTTCTTAATTTTTTGTCTTTTCTCTAATCTTTTATGAGGGTAAGGCTATGGTATGTTAATGTTTCTCATATATCAACTTTTTTATTACTTTGAGGACTCATTTTACCACTTTAAGGACTCATTTTATCACTTGAGAACTCATGTGGTAACTAAGAAAATTTACCACTTTAAGGACTCATGTTACTACTTTGAGGACTAATCTTTAAGACAATTGTATGCATGTCATACGTTAACATATTGTAGAATTTCCCCTTTTATGATATCAACCTTTTTTGATACCCAACATGTTCATTGTAGTTGTTGAATGTGATTTTTGTTTTTTTTTTTTTCAATTGTGGTACTTTGAACCCTAATAGCAATAAAAATGATTTATGATACCCTAAAACTCAAATATTGTGGTCTAACCCTAAGACCTTGAACCATACTAAATTTTATCTTATTAATTAATTATTCTCATTAATTTGAATTTATATTATAGTTAAAAATAAGGTTGAACAATTGAATTTCAATTCATTGATTATAGATCAAGACATTGACCAATATTGCTATAATATATGTTAATCGGCGAAAACAAAATTGATGAGAATAATTAACCATAAACATCAAGTGATCTATATTGTATATTTATGTTGTTGGGAGATTAGGAATAAGAACAAACTCGCTAGACAGACTAACAATAATTTATTTGAGTCAATTTCTATTAGAAGATACTGGAGCATTGAAGAGACAACAAGTTATTATTTTGTTTTGTGTTTGAGCTGCATTTGTTTTAATTTTTTTTGTTTTTTGTTTTTGTTTGTTTGTTTTTTTTTTTTTTTAATATTTTGTACATCTTAGGAAATCTGTAAAAGTCATTCATAATAAAGTATATAGATTTTCATGAATCAATAAAAGTCTGTTGCTAAAATCAATGGTTTTAAGAAATCCATAACAGTCTATCAACTTTTTAAAGAGTCTGTGGACTTTTCAAAAAGTCTGTCATTTAAAAAAAATCTGCACAAATCCAAATACAATACACCCCCCGAATTAATAATGAATCGATTACAATGAGTTGTGGAAACTAGACTTCAGACTGGAAGTCCATACTGACGCATTGGTGAAGCCAAGAAGGCCCCGACTCTAAACAAAATAAAGGTTAACTAAGCTTTAAGGCTTCTTTTGCCAAACGGTTTGCCAGACGGTGAGCAATAGAATTACCCTCCCGTCGTACAAAAAAACCACTACAGCTGTAAATTCTTTAATTAAGGACATGTTGGTAATTTTTGACGAAGAAAATTCTAACTTTTTTTTCTTTTTCTATTTTTCGCACTGTTTTTTCTTAATGGTTTGGGTAATGAGGCCTGGTTTGGTTTTGTTCTTGGGCTTTTTAAGGGGCCCTCACTATATAAGCTCATCTGAAACGGTAAACAGTGTATCCTCTGCTTCTTCTCCTCTGTGTGGTTCTTGCTTTCAGAAGCCGGCGAGATTAAAGCATTGGTCTCTGGGTTTTTTCTATCACAATAAAGTTTTCCTTTTTCTGTTTTGAATTTGAATTTTGGGTTTGATGCATTTGGTTGAGCTCCGATGATGAATTTCTTCGATGCCTCACTCTCTTATGCAATTATCGTTCCAATTTCCGAAGCTTACTGATAACGTAGAGCTTCTGTGTGGAACTCAAGGGACATCTGAGGAGACCAAGCCATTTTTTATTCTGACTTTCCCCTCAAATTTTGTGGCTTTTTCCTCTCTTTTTGTTTTTTGTTTTTTTGCTTTCTCATATTACCTTATTTTTTTCTCTCGAGTACTTTCATTGAAACAAATCAAATGATATTTCTTATCTTGATGTTCTGCTAGTAAACCATATTTAAACTTGGTTTTATGTATTTGAAAATTATGAGACAATTTAGTGGTTCATTAGAAAAAAGTTTTTCAAGAATTGGTATTGATTCATGGTTCTCTGTTATTTGTTGCAAAATGGCACATTTTCAAATCTCCATGTATGTGAATTTGTCTTCCTGTTTTTGTATTTCAGCTCCTTTATTTATTTATTTTTTGGTAGTATGATCTTCCACCGGGTATCATTTTCATGATCACTAATCCCAACTCAAAGAATGATGTGTGAGACACAAATTTCTTGTTTGACGCGTGCATTTTTGTGTTGGACTCCCATCATAAAACAAGCAACAATGAAGGCGTTGGACTCCATCATAAAATGAGCAACAATGAAAATATATGTTTTTTGATAGTTTAGAAATAGCGTATTAAATAGTTTACAAACCAATTCAAATTGAGATTTTGGAGGAAATTAAAGGATAAGTGATGAGTTCGATTAGTTGTAAACAATGAAAACAATATCAAAGAATCTAATTCGAGAGGGTTAATTTCAAAGTATTAGTAAACTATTACTTCTTATATTGATTTTCACAGGACGACTTATATATTAGTTAATGTTGATCAATGCTTCCTGCTCAAAGTTGGCTTTAGCTCTAATTGACTCATCTTTTTAATGACTTATTAGTTGTTGTATTAGAAGTTTTTATTTGTAATTTCTTTTGTTTGTTGAAAAAAATAAGATGACCTTGTATAGATTTTTTCTTCGTCTATTTTATGTTTTTTTTATTGTTCATGCCTTCATGGTTTGGGCTCTAAGGCCTGATTTAGTATGCAAGCCGGGATCTAAATTAACACGTCCAGTAATCAGGCCTGGTTTTCCACTGGCATGAACAAAACCCTCACGTCTTATACTCTTGTTGTTAGTCGATGACTACTCTGTTTATGAGTTGGGTACAATGCTACTATATAATTTGGTAATTATTAAGATTAATCTCGACTCAATTGCATTGTTTTATAGATGTTGTTTTTTTGTTATATAAAACATCAAACTCGTAATGTAGTGAATAATTTGCCCAAACTAACGCTACGCTACGCGTACTTCAGATTATGACAATTGGACGAGGGATTGGTACTTATGAGTCAAAGTCATGGACCTTTTGTGTTTTGTTCCTATCTGTCAACCTTTTACATTGTCTACGTCGAAAGCCAAAAGGCACTCTCTGGTTCATTGAATAATCTAACAAAGGACCTTAGAGGACCAGTTCCAAATTATGCCGCCTTTTGTCTTTCTTCCTTGTCATCCAATAATCAGAAGAAGATTCTTGTACTACACGTCAAAACGACGTGGCCCTTGATTTGTTACCAACCCCATCCTACACCTTCAATGGCGGACTCTCACATCCAATTCTCCTTAGTGTCGTTATTTTTTTTCTCTATGGTTTTCTCCACCACCATGACTGTCACGAATGCTTCATGCGATTCCGGCCCCGTCAGGCCCACCACCCCACTGGTCACGTTCCTCGAACAAGTAACACAAACGGCTCTATCCACCTTCGGAAAACCCCACTTCGACCCCAAACTCTACGTCGATTTGGCGCTCAAGTCCGACCTGTCATTGACCCAAGACGCCTTTCACGAGCTTCCCGGGTCCGCAAACGGGTCAACGTCGGTCAATGATCTCAATGAGTTTATACACAACTACTTTGAGGGCGCAGGGGACGATGTGGTGCTCGCCCAGCCGGAGGATTATGTCCCCGAGCCTGAAGGGTTCTTGCCCAAGGTGAAGAACCCGGAAGTGAGGGCCTGGGCTTTGGAGGTTCACTCGCTTTGGAAGAACTTGAGCCGGAAGGTGGCTGGTGGGGTCCACAAGAGGCCGGAGTTTCACACTCTGCTACCTCTGCCTGAGCAGTTCATTATTCCCGGTTCGAGGTTCAGAGAGGTTTATTATTGGGACTCTTATTGGGTTATTAGGTAAATTATTTCTCTTCTTTTCAGTTTGATAATGTGATGATAATCATATGCACTAATCATGATTAGAAGATTAGAACACTCTGTTTATAAAGAAGTAATCTTGACATTATAAATATCTCTTCTTTCAGTTCGATCATGTTTGTGTTAATCAATTGCACTCATGTTTATAAAGGAGTAATGTTGCCATTTTAATCCTAGCTGTAGATTTTGTAATGAAATGAGTGCTGTTCATGATTCAATCTTACATCATTTTGAGACAAAACACAATTGGCTTGCTGGTGTAAGATGGCAATGGCACCTTAGTGTTCCAATTAACCAGGAAAATAGTTATATTTGAGGAACAAATTATACAAACCTTGTTCCTCTTACTAATTTACATGAACTGGCTCTTCTTGTATATAATTTTATGTTGCAGGGGATTGCTAGCAAGCAAAATGTATGATACAGCAAAAGCAATTGTGATTAATCTCATTTTCCTCATAGAAGAGTATGGTTACGTCCTTAATGGTGCAAGGGCCTATTACACTAACAGGAGGTAATCCACTATGGACCAATTTTTAATCTCTCATTCCCTATTTTGCTTGCTTGTTCTCTCTGTTTAAACTTTGCCGTTGACTGCTTAATGCACTACAAGCCTAATGTGATGATGTTTCTGCCTTGACAATTTGTAAACAGTCTTGACATGAATCATTAATGTTTTGGGATTGATGTTCAAAACGTTGTGAACACTTTTAATTAATGTGATCCAAATGTCTTTGATATGCTCTGAGCTCTACACCGAGCTTTGCTTTGTATTACACACTTGTAATTCCATTTCGAAACTGATCTTGGGGGCAAATTTTTCAGCCAACCACCCCTTCTGAGTGCAATGGTTTCCGAAATCTACAAGAGGACAGGAGATTTGGAGTTCGCTAGAAAAGCTCTGCCTGCACTGATCAGAGAACACGAATTCTGGAATTCAGGTATTGACGGAAACTTTATAATTTGGAAGTTTCACATTCTCTTGTTCCATTCATTTGGTGTTTACAGTGATGCTTGTCTATCCTACTTTGGTTTATAATCTGTAGTTGGTTTTGAATGTTCTAGTTTTCCGTCATTGTTCTGTTTTTGTAGGTATTCATAAGGTAGTTATTCAGGATGACCAAGCTTGTAATCACACTTTAAGTCGATATTATGCAATGTGGAACCAACCCAGGCCTGAATCTTCAACCACTGTATGTCCTCTGCAGCTTAATTATCATAAGCTTTTCTGTTCAATCCATCAATGGTTGGGGAATCAGAGTGACTGACTAATCTTGTTAACATATTGTGCTTGTCAGGACAAGGAACTTGCTTCCAAGATCGAGAATGTTTCTGAGAAACAGCATTTTTACCGCGAAGTGGCTTCAACTGCTGAGACTGGATGGGATTTCAGTACAAGATGGATGAGGTAGATTTTTAAAACAGGGAGAAGTAATTAGTTCTGAGATCCTAATTTCGTTTATTGCTGTATTATACTCTAATGTCACATAAAACTGCTTGGGGTAGTGTGTTGTCGTGTGATGCATATGCTTCTGTAATTAAGTTGTGTTTTCTTGTTGCAGGAACCATTCAGATTTCACAACATTGTCCACCACATCCATTTTACCAGTTGATTTAAATGCCTTCATACTGGGAGTACGCCACAGAACTTTTATCAAAATAAGCCATGTAAATTATGATCTTGGCACATAACAATATCCATTATGCAGATGGAACGTGACATCGCCTTCCTAGCAAAAGTTACAGGAGACAGCAGCAATTCTGATCACTTCCTGAAGGCTTCGGAAGCAAGACACAAGGCCATTAAATCTGTTTTCTGGAATGCAAAGAAGGGGCAATGGCTTGATTACTGGCTCAATGATAGCTCATGCAATTCAGTATGTGATCTTCGAACTCTTTAGTTTTCTGACAGTTGGCAGTGATTGTCCTAATTTCACCTATGTAATACCTATAGGAACCTCAGACATGGGAAGCTCGTAACCAAAATAAGAATGTATTTGCTTCAAACTTCATCCCTTTGTGGATTGAGTCATTTTACTCAGGTTTGCACTTTTGAATTTTCATCACACCACACACTTATACCATACATTTTTTATTTTAAATGTTGGTTCAAATATCTTAGTCATGTACCAAAAAATATAGAAGATACTCTATCTGCTTTCAACATCGTATACTGAGATAGCTCTTGCTCTATGTGTGAGTGAAGATACTTCTATGGTCCAGAAAGTTACTACAAGTCTTCAAAGTTCAGGCCTTCTTCGCGCTGCTGGAATTGCAACATCACTGACAAATTCAGGACAACAATGGTAATGATAATTTAGTAGTAAAATCAAACTCAATTGCTTTCAGTAGTTCAGGAATTTTCTAAGAACTGTTCAAAGATTCATATTGGCTTTTGAAGTTTTCAGAATATCAGCTACCTACTTTGAACTTCTACATGGCCTAATGGAAATTGTAATAATAGGGACTTTCCAAATGGTTGGGCTCCAATCCAACACATGATAGCTGAAGGTCTGGCAAGGTCTGGATCAAAAGAATCAAAGTTAGTGGGAGAAGAAATTGCTGTAAGGTGGATCAGAACCAATTATAAAGCCTACAAGAAAACAGGTGTGATGCATGAAAAATATGATGTGGAAAAGTGTGGAGAATTTGGAGGTGGTGGTGAATATGTACCCCAGGTATATCACTTTATCACTTTAATTATTATGATCCTTGGTTATGATGACAGTACTATTTGTACAATTGCTATTAAATGGTTTGGTTTTGCTTCTACTGATTTGAACTTGTTTCTGTTATGTTTCAACTGCAGACTGGTTTTGGGTGGTCAAATGGACTTGTATTGGCATTCTTGGAGGAGTTTGGATGGCCTCAAGATAGAAAGATAGATTGCTGAGAGTATGTAGAATAACAGGCTATAGAGCTCAAGTGATAGGACTTTCGGATTAGATCTGAGTCTTGTGTAATAGAAGTAGTCTAATAATAGGAATTTGATGGTCAGATTTGTATTTGAGTCTTCTGTAACGATGGTAAAGTATATTTATCCCAGATTTGGGGCGTGAAAGACCCCGAAACACACTGAAAATGAATTAGTGAACAATTTCAAAAGAAATTTTTTATATACCATAAAGCAGTCTTGAAGAAGAAGCATTTAGCTGTGTTTCTCTTCTGTATATTATAAGCCAAGCATACAATTTAAATATTTGTGTAACTGTAATCAAACGATTTCTTAATTTGGTAGGTGATGAGGATTATTGTCTGATATACTTTAGATTGTTTCAAATTCCACTAAGACTCTTAATACAGTGTTGTTGTGATTAGGACAGAAAGTTAGGATAGCAGAGCACTGATTAGGGGCTTTTGATTGTACATTAATCTCCCAAAGCTGGTGGAGTTAGTTGGTCTAGTATTAGATCAAATACATAAACCAAAAATTATGTAGCTGTTTGATTACACTCCAACTCATCTGTAACATCACTGATGACTGCAATAGTTCTGGACTCATTACCATTACATGGAAAAATATTCAATTAAGGCCTAAATTATGTGCATATTTTGTAGTGGATGGTGGGTCTGTGATCGATAATAGATCCTCTAATGATAGAGATCAGAGATCCTTCTTTAAATAAGAGCCTCTTGGCTATAGCTTTGTAATTTGATTGGCAAAACCATGTCGGTATTTTGGGGATGACAGTGACTTAATGGCACCACAAAGCCAATACACATACCACTAGGCCTGGCAATTCAGCCCATGACCCGTCAACCGCCCGCTTAAAACCCATTTATTTCTGCCCGATAATATAACGTGTTAATGGGCTGCCAACCCGTTAACAACCCGTTAGTTAACGGGCGGAAACGGGCTGCCCGATGGAACCCATCTAACCCGATTAGAAATAAAAAATGGTCTAACCCATCTAACCTTCTCTCCCCATCTAACCCGATTTTCTTTGAATTTGTTGATTTTCAAAGCAACAATGAAAAAGAGTTTTAATGGGTAATGTCGTAATGGGTTGGAAAATGGTTTAAAAAATAAAAAATAAAAACAATTTTTTATTATTTTTTAGAAGAGTTTTAATAGATAATGGATGTGAAAAAGAGTTTAAAAAATGCAAAAAAAAAATCATTTTTATGTTAGGGGGTCTTAACGTGTTTCACTGGTCAATTTATTGTTAACGGGTTTTAGTGGGTAATTGATTATAAAAGAATTTTAAAATTTAAAAAAAAAAAAAAAAAAACCTTAGCGGTCTTAACGGGGTCCAACGGGTAACCCGCGAACCCATCGGGCTCAACCCGTTATAACCCGTTATCTTAACGGGTTATAACGGGTTGAGTCCGTTAAGACCGCCAACCCGTTAAGTCCGCCCGCAACCCGCCCGTGACCGCCCAGTTGCCAGGCCTACATACCACAATGATGCTCCAAGAATCATTTGGATTCCAAGTTGTGGTGATCATTCTTCTCAGTGATACCATCATCGATCAAAGGCTCTTGTTTTAGCAAAGTTGTAGAAAAATAATACTTGTAAGCCGTAGTTTTTTTTTTTTGAATCAAATGACGATTTCTCATTATAGTCTCAAGCTAGAGCAGTACATTACATACCTTTCCACTGCCTTGAATATAGAGGGCAAATAAGAAAACGTGGTATATATATCTAGTACCACTCATTAACGAACTCCCATGCTCACTTATTACAAGCAAGTCTATCAACTATGAAACTAGAAGCATAGCAAATAGGCAAAGCCCCAAACAAAGAAAAGACTCTAAATTATCTCCTTGCCCTTGATGCTAGGGCTAGGAGGTTTTGTCAAGAAGACCAAACTTGCCTCTTGTGCATCAGCTATCTTCTTGGATTTAGGTGACTTGTAAGCCGTAGTTCATAATTCATATTAAGAGTTTAATAACTTAATATATCAAACGTAATAATAAGTAAATCGTCTACGCGATATACATGTATATTCTTAAATGGTGATATGGTATATAGAATGCTTTATGAGAAAACCCTCAACATGTAATTGGGAGATGATTGATCTCATCAAATGGAAGATTAACTAGTTAATATTAAGAGATTTGAAAGCCTTAAACCCTAACTTTAAGGGGGAGGGGACCCTGCAAGATTCGGAGATACACATGAGAGTGGCAATCATTTGATTCATGGTAATATTCAAATGGCACCTCATCTATCATGTATGCTTTACAATTAACAATGGGATTTATAATTCTAATTTTATACGAGAGAAGGGTTTTATATATGAATTGGGAAATGAGTGAGTGGAAAGTATAGAATGACCAAAGGTTCCAAGATTTTGCGTGTATAAATATAGATTAGTGTTATGGGATTTGGTCCTTTCTCAATGGCCTTTAATCTGATTAGTCAAACAGAGTTGGCGAACTAAACAAAACACCCAAATCCAAGGTTTTGATCGGTGAGGTGGGGTGTGTCGAAATATCAAATTAGAAATAGGAAGACAACCTGAGTGAAAGCAATTTAGGCTGCTTAATTAAACAGGTATGGGACAGGGGAGTCTCGTACTCTCGTTAGACTATGAGCTGTCTAGGTTTCATTTTGGTGCAATACCATAAGATGGTATACGCATGCTAAGATGACCTAAGTTTCAGAATATGGTCCCATAATCCCAATACTTGCTAGATAATTAACCTTGTTTATTTCTTGTCTCTATCTAGTAGTTAAAAGTGGAGTACGGCCAAAATGATTTTGATTCCAACAGCCATTACCCTAATCTGGGCATTGGGAAATGAAAGTGTTTCCTTCCCTGCGCTTGGGACAGCCAAGGAAGGGAAATTGGTTCCCAAATGAAAGGAAAAAGTGGAGGAAATTGGTTCCTCCCCCCCTCTCATGATTCACTTTCCCAATGGAAAGGAAAATGATTCATTTCCTTTCCACCAACCAAACAGGGCCTAATTATAAAATCGATTTCACTGTATATGTGTTTACTTGTTTCAATTTTAATCTTATATTGTAAATCTATAAATTCATATATTAAGCATTTAGTTTCATGTAAATAAATGTGATGTAATGAGTGAAGTGTTTTACATATCATTGGATCTAGAAGCAACGTGATACAATACAATTAAAGCCCTAATATATATATATATATATATATATATATATATATATATATATATATATATATATATATATATCATAAATCCAAAACATTGTGCATCGATATAAGCAAACTTCATTAGAGCATCAATGTTAGCCTCATTTCACTTCTCTTGAGCTCCAAAAAAATCCGGATTCTCTTGGTCTAGGGTTTGAATAATTTCTGCTCGTCTGGTGGCAGTTTGGGGTCGGTTTGGGTTTGCCTTGCCGCAAACGGGTCGCTGCCGGATAGGTGTTTGAATGCCATGTTGCTCGGATAGTTCTAGAGAGGAGTTTATTCGCTCAAGGTGCGGTGGGGGGCTGGGTGGTAAGCTTCGAACGACGGCTCTACGCGTGGGGTTTTGTGTTGTGCAACGATGGCCGGTGTCAGCGTGGATTCTGCAGATCGGGCTGCGGCGAGGGTCCAAGGTTCAGAGGGGCTGTGTGGCTGTCTCTGGATGATCTGACTGCGACTTGATCGCTGGAGAGTTGCGTGGTGGAGTGTCTGCTGGGGTTCGGTCAACGAGGTTTTGGGGAGTGCAGGCTGCAAGGTTTGGTGGGGAGTAGGTTGGCGTGGCTGGATGCAGTGGAGGCCAGCGCTACACTGACTATGCGCATGGTGGAGTTGGAGGGTGGACTTGCTTTAGCATCTCTGCTGGGCCTTGAGTTTAGACTCCTATTCTTTGAGTTGCTGGGCCTTTAATTTGGACTAGGGCTTTGGCCCTTGGTCCAACCCTATGTTTTTAGCTTTTTGTCTAATTACAATAAGTTTCCTTGTATTAAGTCCTAGATTTCTAGCTCATCCGGCGTAGTACCAATAGAGGATCCCCGCTACCTCTTTGTATTTGAATGTATAATGAGTAGATCTATTTCTATGTACCATTGTAGGTACTACCACTATTTTCTTGTCTGTCTATAAATGACAGCAAAAAGGTATGTAACGACCTATTCTGACTTGTGATGAATATATTATTTTGCCCCGTGACATTACTCAAAAATATAAAAAAACTTGATTTTGGAACGTTGTTATTAAAAAACACGAATTTTTCAAGCCTTGTTTCAATTCTAATTATACATTGCATGATACGATAAAAGTGTCGTGATCTTTTCACAAACCGCATTAATTCTAACCATAAATCCAAAAGAGTTTGCATCTATGAAAATTTGAAACCAAGACGTCTATAAGATCAAGAACACAGATAATTATATACTGATACACTAACGAGTTAGGTAAACAACACAGATAATTAACCTCAGTTATATCATGATATGCACTATTAATTACCTGGCCTGTAATTTCTGGAACTTTATTTTTTAGCTAGGGTTCGTGATCATATGGACAAGGGTCCAGGACAATATATAAAGAAATTATTGCGAAAGCTGGATCAAAAGCTCGCTTCCTTTAGAAAATGTATATATAAGCAAGCGCTTATCGATTAGATGCCTGTCCATCATCATGAAAAGCATATAAAGAACTACTTTAAAATTTACACACAGTTAGGAATGCTGATATTTCTGCTGGGACTCCATAGATAGGTAGAAGAAGAAACATGCATGTCCATACGAGTACGGAGCTATAGGGCTTCTTGTCCCTACAAAAAAAAGCCAGAGATTACATGTGGCGGCAGCATGGCCTGAGAGTATGGGTGGAGGGAAACCCAGCAAGGTGAGGAGATCAGATGCCCTTGTGGGGGGAAGGCTGTGATGTCATAAGGTCCCCGCAGAAGGGCACGGGGACTATAATAGAAAGAGAAGTGCTCTTAAAAGCTGAAGTTGGGTACCGTCTTTTCTTCTTTATCATCTACCTTTTGCCCTAATAATAAAGGGGAGTCTGCCCCAGCCGAACCCCTTTCCCAAACCCAATGTTCTATCACGCATTAGTTAATGGCTAACTCGGCCTGAGCAAATGACATATCATTTTCTCTTATCACTCAATTATGTAGAGTCTCATTAAATGAAACTTTCTCTGCTTATGATATATATTTTCGGTTGTTTGTGATGCTAGAGCACAAGTAACTATCCCCATACATCCAATTTGGACGTACCACCACAACAACAATGGATTCTCACAAATTTGTTTGCTTAATTAGCAATCTAGCAAACCTTGAAAGTTGCATGTGTTTGTGTATTAATTTTTTTTTTAAATGGCTGGTGTGGCTGCCCTTAATCCTTGATTAATGAAATTGCATGTGTTTGTGTATTTAATGATTGCAAAATGAGTTCAAAATTTTTTCCTATACGATTTAAATAAAGTCAAATCTCACTCTCTATGTACATTTTAAGTACTATTTTCGAATTAATAAAAATACATACATAATTAGTTTTCATATCATTTTTCAACAATTTTGCACTTTTTAAATTGATTTTAAAATACATTTAAATCCCAATTTATCTGAAATTCGGGTACATTAATCTTGTATTATATAAAAGATCCTGAATAGTCAATGAACAAGTGACCTTGGTGCAATAAAACTAGAATCCGATTGTACTAGTTTCTAGTTGAAGTAATGAGGGGTGTGAAGTTTGAACAGGAATGATTGACCAGGAGCAAGTTTTTTTATCCCCAAAGAAAAAGAGAAATGCAAGATTCGAGAACAGCGCAGGAAGGGAGGATTGACCAACTAATTATCTGCAGAAACTTGATGAAACCCTCACGTGCGATTCCTCCATTGACAATGAACACTCGAACTCGATCGTATCACCTAGACACTAGTGCCATCATCTCCCTCTCCCCCTTTCTCCATTTTCTTTCTTCATTCTAGACTTCTAGCTTAGTTTATTCGCCGACGAGTCCCAAAACAACCACCCGGCGCATATGCCTTTAACAATCACAACCAAGTAGTAATCTTGTGTTTTAATTCAAAGGCAATGCCCGTGCTCTGTTTGTCAACATTCTCATTAGGAGATGATCATATTTTAGTAGTTAGATTCCTTCACAAGCTTAGCTACAAGAGTTGTATGATTCATAATGAGATTTGCTTCGCAAATTACCCATTTAAAATGCTCAAATTTTTTATCTCTTTTCTTTATTTGTTATATATATGTTCGACGAGTTTTAATATTGTCTTTTAGGGTTTGGTGGTGGTGAATTAAAGATAAAATTGGGTCAATTCATTGTTTTTGTTGAGGGATCAGAGAATAGATTAATTTTAACAATTCATAACTATATTAGTCACTTTCAATTTTTTTTTTTAAAGACCGGTGCGGCTGCTCAAGTTTTGATTAATGAAACCGCATAATACATTGGGTGGGGAGGGATATTGTGCCTAAACCCCAGATTGCACTACACATCGAAAAAACTTCATGAAATAATAACATGAGTCTCAACTAAAAGAATGCATTCTAATTAATGATTAATATTTATATGTAGTTTGTACCCTAAAAAAAATGTTTGATTATGTGATCACAATACATGTAAATCATTAAAGATGAGAATTATGAAATAATAAAAAGATTTATTATTTTCTTTTTGGGCTTAAGTATATATATCTGCTTCATTTTCAAGTTTTCAATCATAAATGAAAATTTTCAACCAAAAACGAAAGTTATCTTTAATTTTTATATAATGGTTTGGATCCTTCAAAATCATGTACTAAATGATTTTACAGAAAGAAATCATCTTCTAAAGAAATGTTTGAATGAATCTCCTGCATTAGATCCACGAATCATATTATCATATTCCTTTTCTTCTATATCAAAAAAAAAAAAACAAAAAAAACAAAAACCAAATTAACCCACTCATGCACCAAATTAAAATATAATAATCTCTCAATCAATCACGGACAAATATATAATCTTCTTCCTCCTTTCGTAACTCTAGTTGATTCTCTCAACCCAAAGGAGCCATACCTCATCATTATAAACTGCATCCCTCTAATCCACTCTCCCCCCTGCTCTCTCTCTCTCTCTCTCTCTCTGAGCCTCACTATTGAATGCAAAGCGGCTACTTTCAGAAAGCTCAGTGAATAACCAAACACGTACGTCCTTTACTTGTTCAGCTCACATCTCTTTCCCGTTCTGGTCAACGTAGTCAATTCAGTCACTGATATCACCAACTACCACAGCTTCAACAACACCAAACAACAACTAATTAACCAAACCATACCAGCTGAAACAAAACACAAAAAATGCTCGAAACCGTAAAGTACCTGATCGGCTCCGTCGGCACCAGCGGTTACGGCTCCAAGAGCACCGCGGAGCAAGTCACCGACAGCTGCCCCGATCTCCGCTCCATCACCGCCATCATCACAGGTACGTGTTCCTCTAATCGGCGCCACCCAAAAAATACAACCAGTTTTTGTTTGCGGTTCTGAACTTTTGATCAACGATCGTATATATGGTTGTTTTTTCATTAGGTGCTACGTCAGGGATCGGAGCCGAGACGGCGCGAGTGTTAGCCAAGCGCGGCGCCAAGCTAGTCCTCCCTGCTCGGAGCCTTAAAGCCGCCGAGGACGCCAAGGCGCGAGTCCTCTCCGAGTTTCCGGACTCGGAGATCATTGTCATGGCGCTTGATCTCAGCTCCCTTGCTTCCGTTAGAAACTTCGTGTCGGAGTTCGAGTCCCTCCACCTACCTCTTAATCTCCTCATGTAAGTTCTCCAACCTATTCCTTTTTTTCTTGTTCATAAATCGCAGAAAAGTAAACGTATTGAAGTATTGATCGACCGTTTTGGTTCATATTTTAGAAACAACGCCGGTAAGTTCGCGCACGAGCATGCGATTTCAGAAGACGGAATAGAAATGACTTTTGCTACTAATTATCTGGGTAAGTGGAAGTTCCTGAGTTTGACTAGTTTAGTTGCGGATCAATTAACGAAGATTATAAGGGAGTCTTTTGGTTTTTTCTTTTTCAGGTCATTTTCTGTTGACGAAGCTGCTGCTGAACAAGATGATCCAAACAGCGAAGGCCACCGGCGTCCAAGGGCGAATCGTGAACGTGTCGTCTGCTATTCACGGCTGGTTTTCCGGCGATACAATCCAATACCTCGGCGAGATAAGCCGGAGCAGAAGGTGAGGTCTATGAGAATCTTCGATCCATGTGAATTGTTTATTTAGTTATAATTAAAATTTGTCTCGGAGAGTTTGACCTTTCATTAAATTTTGTTCTCCGCCATTGGAAACTTTGTCTGGATCTTCAGCAGCCAATACGACGAGACACGTGCGTATGCGCTCTCGAAGCTCGCCAACGTTTTGCACACGAAGGAACTCGGTCGCAGGCTCAGGGTTTGTACTTCTCCTCTGGCTTTGATCATCATCATCATGGATCAGTTTTAGTTGTTCAAAAGCGATTTTTGTTTTTTTCCTCTTTGGTAATTATTGGTTTTGGTTTTAAATAAAATCAGGAAGTGGAGGCCAACGTCACTGTGAACTGTGTGCATCCGGGGATTGTTAGGACCCGACTCACCAGAGAACGTGAAGGCCTAGCTACTGGTGTGGCTTATATTTTTAATTTGGGAAGAACAATGTTAATTTTGGGGTTTTAATTAATAATTGGTACTGATCAATCTTGGCCTCTTGGGTTTTGGATTATGTAGATATGGTGTTCCTCTTTGCTTCCAAGCTCTTGAAAACAATACCTCAGGTTTTTTTTTTTTTTTTGGAGAATGAATATCAAAATATTTTGTTTTTACATTACAAAAAAAGGATGTCGGGACTAATCTTAATTTTAATTCAGGCTGCAGCCACGACATGTTATGTTGCGACTCATCCACGGCTGATCGGTGTGTCCGGGAAGTATTTTGCGGATTGCAACGAGACATCGCCGTCAAAATTGGGGTCTAATTTGGTGGAAGCTAGTCGGTTATGGTCTGCTTCTGAAGTCATGGTGTCCAAAGATTCCGGTGCTATTTTTGCAGATCAATTGAAGGACTAGAAGTGGGATGATGATCAATATCCTTATATTAATACTAGTAAATATATATTAAGAACAGAAAAAAGCAATATCTTAGTCATTAATTAGTCTAGTTAATTACTTCTTAATGTCTGTACTTAATTAGTCTTAATTAATAGCATATATTGCCAGATACAGTTCTGAGTTCTGTAAGTGGGGGAGAGCTAGCTAGGAAAGAAGAATATCAACCCAAATATATATAATATATATACCTGGTACACAGCTTTGAAAATATTGTAGCTTTAAGTATATGTAATGGTAAAGAAAGGCTTTATGATCTAAAAATATGATCAATATGGTTTTCTTAGTTGGTAGTACAAGTCATGGCCAGTACAACTTCCTGTTCCATGTGTTGGTTCTATATATATCTTGTTTATGAAATGATGCTTGAGTTCGATTGGATTGGGGCATATAATGAAATAAGAAAGGGATTATATGATCCGATCAATTAAAGTTGTATTATGTGGACTTAGATTGGATATGAAAGTGCTTGGAACCCTAGTTTGCATTAGTATATATGTTGGGTTTAATTTCTTTATGATTTTGTACTACATGTTTGAGATAAAAGAAATAAAATGGAAGGGAATATAAATTGTAAGAGGGCATTAAGAACATGGGTTGAGTTAGTTGCATGTGGTGGTTGGATTTTAAGGAGTATCTTTGGGATTATGGTATGGCCCTACTTCTAACATGCGCAGTGACTAATCCATGCGTTCAACCCAAGGAAGAAGATCGAAATGATGCACATTTTATTTTCCGTCGTATTCTGTTTAGGACAGTAACGAAGAAGAAGAAGAAGATGATGATGAAGAACTTGACCAGCTGCTGTTGGAATTAGCAAACGCACAAAGACTAGGGAGCCAGGTCTGGCAAGCTTAGCTGAGAAAACATAAAGACAAGGATGAAGGATGGGTGTGTGTTAATGGAAGGTAGAGCAGAAGCATTAAAGCCATGAGTGATACACAGAAACCCTAGTTTCAAGGTGGCTGTGTCTCAGAATCACTTTCGATGAAGCATCGATTCGTTTTCCATTTACGACACGAATTCCCAGAGGTGGCATAGCAATAGAGAGCTACACAACGCAGACAGAGTCTGTCTATCTGCCTCTGTCATCACCATCATTATTGCTCTGATTAGTTATAAATTAAACTTCCTACTAACTCTAATTGAGATAATTAAACATGAAAATTAACCATGCATGCTTAGTGGCCGGTCAAGCATGAGCTTATTGATAAAGTGAAGAATGTAACTCATCAAGGTCAGCATAATCAAGGATCAGAATACACAGTTCAAGAACAAATATCCAGTCAATCAATTCAAGGCTCAGGATTTGATCTCAGTCAACAAGCCTCCTCATCAACAGAATGCACACGTGGTACTCATCCAGACAAAGATCAAGTGAGAGAAATTAGTTGTAGTGATAGATTGGAGGAGGATACGTGTCAGATATCTCACGGTGCTGTTAGTAATTAGTTAGTACAGCTAGCAATTAGTTGGTGCTAATTGATCTGTTAGAGAGAGTTTGTTATTCTTGTAATAGTATAAAAGGAACTAATCAGCTCATAATTGTTAGCTTAGCTCAATTGTAAAAAACAGTTTCAAAGAAAATATCAAAAGTTTGGTAGCTTTTCTCTCTAGCTACTTCGTCTTCCTCATTCATCTCTGTACCTAGATTTCTAGGGTTTCTGCAAACTCCATAGCCATTTTCTTTGCTCTTCCGCTTTCACCATGATTTCTAGCATGGTATCAAAGCCAACGGCGACCTGACCATTGCTCCACCACTATCTCTCCGCTGCGTTTTCGATCGAAACCTCTGAGCTCTTCTTTCTCTTTGTTCAATTACCAGTTTGAAAAACCAACAATCAGTTCAAGTATCAAGAAAATCATATACAAAATCAGCAATTACAAGTGAAAGACAATTGTCTCTACTCTTAGATCTACTCAGTTTGCTCTTGATTCAAGGAAATCAGTTCGTGAATCAAGGTTTGGGGCTATTCTTCATAGCTATTTGTGGTGCTCATATCAATCTTGAGCGTTTGTGGCTACATCTTGTAGCTGTTTGTATCACTCATCAAAATCACTCTCCAAGTTTCAGTCTTTTTGATCAAGATCTGAAGCAAAAAACTCTTTAGTTTGAAGGTGTGAACTATTATAATGGAAATCGAAAGGAGACCAAGATCAAATCAATGAAATCATACAGTAGTCAAAAGCTTTGGCTACACATAAAGTGAGACATCTTTAACATTACACAACAGTTGCCAATGCTTTTTACAGACGTGACATTTACATTGCTTTTTGAAAAACAAGGTAAAGGCTTTATAATTACCATTCCATGTACCATGCATGAATCATGATGGTACATTGGACTTGAACGAGAAATAACTTGTTGATCAACCCGACCAGGGTTCTTTTCCTTTTAAAGTCCATTTTCTTGGGCATGGCTTTCATCAACAATATTCTGTACTAGCCTACTAGGCAACCCTAGTCGATTAGGATGTTGACCAGATCCATAAACTCTTGTATATAAAGATGTAGATAAGATTGCATATTCCACGATGTTGAATCTCTTAAACACGTTTTTGACGATCATAATAGATGTAGTCCATCAACAATACAACGACTAAATGTAGCAAATGTATTTGCAGTTTTGTATGCACTATATACCAACAATCAACTCAATGTATTGATGCGCCGGGTTACATAGGATCAACTTAGCTATTTTAGATTAAAATCTCTGGTTTTTTACATTGTCACATAGGCTCTAACTAGTAACTTATAATTTTGAATAAAAACTATTTATTTATTCTCAAAGTAAAAAAAAAAACAAAAGACTTATGCCTCAATCCCGCAGCAACTAGAGCCCATAACTTTCTTAACTAAAAAAAAAAAAGGGATAATGACCACTTACCCATAGAATACCAAATACAACCCCATACACTCCACCAACTTATTTTCAACCTCATTCACACAAAAGTTTTCTCTTTTCCTCCCAACTATTCCTTTCACCAATTAGTTATACCATTAATACCCCCTTCTCTCTCTATTTCATGCTTTTACTATTACTTTTCCTTTTGATGAAACGTGGTGGGCCCATCTTGAATTTATTTGTCTAAATTATAATTGCAGCTAAATTTCATCCTCTATCTCGAAGGTAAACAGTTAGTTTTACTATTCATAATTTCGATCGTTGACAGACTTGAATTAAATGCTATTTGTAAAAACACTAGCAAAGAATTGAAAAAAGAAAGAGAAAAGTTGAAAAAATTGAAAGACTATAGAGAACGTCTTAACAGAGAAACTCCCAACTACTGGGATATTATTTATAGACTCCAAACCAGGATCTATAAATTAGAAGAAGATATTGAAAATCTGTTATATGTACTTGAAGAGGAACAAAAACCTCTTGACTACCTGAGCATTGGTTAGATCCGCAAAGCACTGGTATCAGAGCTTGCAAAGAGCTCAACAAGGGAATCCCCAATGGGGACAATGTCTGAATTAATATTAGAGAAGTTGAATTCTCTATTGATATCCTCTGATGAGAAACATCAGACCCTGTTACAAGAAATATCTAGATCTCAAGATCATCTAGATAATTTACCTGATATAATCGCTCGATTAGAAAAATTGGAGCAAAAAATGGATTATATCAAAGAACTTCCAAAAACGGAAGAAGAAAAACTAACAAGTGTTAGTAGAAAAATCAATGAACAGCAAAAAACGCTGGATTCTATGAAAAATATACTGAAGGACAAGAAAGTGCCTACAGTAAAAACAAAGAATACTAATGGATTCAAACCATTAGAAAGACCAGATAAGAATCTTGTTCCAAACATGATTTTTCTGGATCCTTCAACTAGTTCTACTAGTATTCGGTATGAAAATCCGAAGGAAACCCGAGATGTTAACATGTTAAGCATCTTTGGAAAAAAGAAAGGAGTACAACTCCTAAATGCTGAAGAATTCGAATATAACGAAATTGAACAGGAGGTAAAAAACTCCTCAATTCCCAAACTAGATTTCAGGCAAATCTACAAAAGGGGAACGTTTGACTTGATGGATAGCCATCATTTCAAACTATTGGAGATAACAACTCCCGCTACAGCAGGTGGAGAAACCGATCTCTTGATGATTACCCCTGCAGAAGTTGCTAGAGCAGCAACAAAAAAGTATCAATTTATGCATATTGGAGCAGTCCAAGTAGGCATAAATCTGCTGGCTCGAGAAGGCATAAATTGCTCAGTCCTATGTGTCCTACAAGACAACAGACTGACAGACTTTCAAGCTAGTTTGTTGGGAACCCTAGAAGCATCCCTGTGTGAACAAGTAGCATATTTCAACTGCTTCCCAAACTTCACCACCAGCTTGAAAGACGCAGCTCACTGTCTACGACTGAGAGTTAAGACAGACGGCATCTCTATGAAAGAAGATATGCAAGAACTCGCAATAGTATACAGAATATACTATAGATTAATGAGCACTACAGTAGCCCCCAAGACAAGGATAACAAATATCCCAGGTCTTACTACTGGTTTCCTCACTAATCAGAAGAACCATTCACAGCAGATTCATAAAGTTACTTGGAACGAGGTAACTTTTCCTATTGAATGGAAACTATCTGGCCCGAAAAAGCCGCCAGAAAATGCCAAAGCAAAAGTCTATGAAAGCCGAAAGACTGGAGAAATCAGTCTCAACTTTGACAATCACAGAAAAAGTGATGTCGGTCCTGAGAACATCAGGATAAACAAAAATCTTCTCAGAAGAAGCTACAGCACTAGAGAAGCTAGTACTAGTGGTACTAAAGCCATTATTGAAGAACCAATATCCGAAGAAGAACTAGAAGCTGATCTAAACAGACCAGTTAATATGCTTAGAGCACAAAAGCTCTATGATCTCTATGAAGAAGCAGAATTCTGTGAAAATCCAGAAAGATTAGAAAAACTAATCGAAGAAATGAAAAATTTCAATCTAAGAAAGGAAAGAAAACTCCTTCCCTACCAGGATGTTGAAATGGAAGAAGGAGAAAGCTCCAAAACTTCCATCACCAGAGAAAAGGGAAAGGTAAAACTCCCTATACAGAAGGCCCCTACGGGCAGAAATGGAGAAAGAAATTCTCAAAGATTTGTCCCAGAGGACAAGATACCCAGAGTACCAATTACCAATTTTGGTATCTGGTTAGATCTGGATAAAACTCTAGACAAGAGAAAAACTCTTGATCAATGGGTAGACAGCCTGATGATGGCATCTGCTCTCACTTTTGGAAAATTCGAAGCTCCTGATCTTCAGATGTATTTTGAAACTACTCTTACAGGAGTAGCAAAGAAATATTATTTCTCTTTCAAAGAAACGGCCAGAGGGAAAGATTGGCTTGAAGATATCAAAGCTTCAAAATCTCCATATGATTTTGCAGTTCCTCTGTACGATCAGTTCTGTGGAGATTCTGCAAATATGAGTGAAAAGGCCAGAGAAACGGCCAAATCAAATATCTATGCTCTCAAAATTTGTGACATGAGATATTTTGAAGAATACTTGAATGAATTTCAAGAATATTACTGTACAATTGGAGAACTAGAAAGCACTGATCTAGTCAACCTGTTGCACAGGAAACTCCCTGAACCATGGAGAACAGCTGTGCGAGAAAGCATAGCAGAAAAACCAATTGAAAGATTTTCAGTTGGGGGAATTGCCGACAGAATCCGGCAATTACTAAAAGAACAATGCAAAGCCAATCTTAGAGCTAAGATGGCTAAGAAACAACTCAAAGGAGTTGAAAATTTCTGTTACGGAATACTGGATATGCCAACCAACTGGGGATGTCATGAATCCAAGTTCTACAGAAAGAAAAAAGGAAAATATTACTCTAAAAAATTCAAAAAAAGTAATCAAAGAAAGAATTGGAAATTCAAGAAAAGTTCCAATTTCAAGAAACAACAGATTGAAGATCCAAAAAAGAAGTTCTTCAAGAAAAAGAAGAATACTCATCAACATAAACAACCAAGCAAGAAAGCTTGCAGATGTTGGTTATGTAAAGCCGAAGGGCACTATGCCAATGAATGCCCGGAAAAGGGTAAAAAATCTTCTACTAAAGCTCTCTTTGAAGAATATGAGCATATAGTAGAATCAGCAAATATGAAAGGCTACGAAATAGCCTATTCTGATGATGAAGAAGACGACAGGTCAGTTTACTCTGCCTGGTCTGAAGAAGAAGATTCATCTGAGTCTGAGACAGATTCTGAAGTAGAGTACTTCGAATCCAGACAAATGAATGTTTTGAGAATCAAAAACTGGGAAGAAAGCAAGACAGAATCCTTAATGTCTTCTTATCAGGTGAACCCTGGTACATTCGTTTGTGACTACTGTTTATGTCATGAAAAGAATGGTCTCCCTATGTTTTGTGAGGAGTCAAAAAAGACTTATCACAAAGAATGCTTCATAGCTGAAGCAAGAAGAAAAACCAAGAATGGGCTTGTAAGCCAACTGGTTGAACAAGAATATGAAGAATATTTCTCTGAACAAAAGGAGAAAGAAGTAGAAACTTTGTTCCAAGACATCATGGAACCAACTTCCCCAAAAAAGGAAAAAATCAAAGAGGAAGAAAAACTCGATGATGATATTGAACTGGTTGAAATACCAGAAAATGCAGAACTGGTAAATCCACCAGAAACTGTTCATCTCTTAGAAAAGCAAGAGGCAGCTCTTGAAGATACTGAAACATGGGGACTACTTGGCCAACCTTCTGGCAAGTTTGATTATCAAGTCAGATATGACGCTCCGTCATGGTTCAGTAATCCAAACAGCAAAGAGATAATTCCTACAAACTGGGATGATATATCTCCCATTCAGAAAGATGTTCCAGAAGAATGTAAACCATTCATTCCAAAGGAACAAGCTCAAGAACATGAGCTTCAGCAATCGAAGGTCGTCTCTACTAGTAGATACAGCAACTACATAGAGATTGGACTAAAATTCCCTGATCATAAAAAATATCATCTACATGCCTTTGTAGATAATGGATCAGGATTTACAGTTGCAAAGAGATTTGCAATTCCAGAAAAACTCTGGAAAGAAGAAAAGAAAACCGCTACTGGTGTTACTTTCGATGGAAGCCATCTCACCATGAATAAAGTAGCAAAAAATGTTCACATCACCATTGGTGGAGGAACATTTATCATCCATAACGTCTGGCAATCTGAAGGCCAAGGCGCAGATTTCTTGTTGGGTAATGATTTCATTCTCCAACAGAGATTTATTCAGGATGAAGAAGCAATCGGCTTCAGAAAAGGAGAACGGGTGTTCTGGGCAGATAGGCTTACTCAAGCCAAAAGTGTGGTAGGACCAAACTTCACAACCCAATATCAGAGATCGCAACAGAATAGTGGTGATCTTACCTCCTACAAACCCAAATTTGAACCCATACTCCAAATTAAACAACAAGAAGAATTACTTGTTGAAGAATCTTCTGAAGAAGAAGAAGAAAAAACTAGTGAAGAAGAAGAAGCTAGTTTCATTCATGAGCATAACCTCAAGCACTTTCAGAATAAGCTTGAGTCTCAGAAAATTCCCACTCTTGAGAAAATCAAGAAACTACTTGAAGAAAACATCGATACAGATCCTCAGAAGTTTTGGGAAAAAGACCCAGTGGTCTGTGAATTAAGATTGCATGACATGAATGCTATCTGTCATGTCAAAGCCATTCCTCAATACAAAGAGGAAGACCAAAAAGAATTCAGAAAAGATATTGAAGATCTCCTGAACAAGAGATTAATTCAACCTTCCACTAGCCCTCATCATGCTCCAGCATTCTACGTAAGAAATCATGCAGAAACCCTTAGAGGAAAAGCTAGAATGGTTATTGACTACAGAGATGTCAATAAGAAGACTGTCAAAGACGGCTATCAAATTGCTCAAGTACGAGTATTGATCAACCAGCTCAGAGGAGCCAAGGTCTTTTCAAAATTCGATGCAAAGTCGGGTTTTTGGCAAGTCAAGATGCATCCAGAGAGTGTACCTCTCACTGCATTCGGGACACCACAAGGACATTACGAATGGCTGGTAATGCCTTTTGGCCTAAAGCAAGCTCCCTCAATCTTCCAGAGAAAGATGGACAACATCTTCAAGCAAGTGGCGGAGTTCTGTGTCGTCTACATAGATGACATTCTAGTCTTCTCAAAAAATAGAGAAGAACACATGAAACACCTCCATGAGGTTGTAAAGCTGATAGTTCAGCATAGAATTATCCTAGGAGAAAAGAAAGTCTTCTTTATCCTTGATGAAGTCGATTTCCTAGGAATAAACATCAAAAATGGGGTAATAAAACTCCAACCCCATATCCTTGAGAAGATCTGGAAATTCCCAGATAAAATTCCTGATGCTAAGAGTCTAGAGAGATTCCTTGGTGTCATAAATTATGGGAGAGATTTCATCCCTAAAATTTCAGGGTTAACAGCAATGTTATCTCCTAAGACGAGTTCCAAAAGAAAATGGAACTTCACAGAAGATGATGAAAAAACAGTAAAGCAGATAAAAAATCTCTGCAAAAACCTCCCTCCTCTTCAACAACCTGAAGAGAATGACGAGATTATCCTCCAAACAGATGCGAGTGATAATTACTGGTCCGGTGTAGTTCTGGCGAAAGCGCCTGGAACTAACATTGAAAAGATCTGTAAATTTTGTAGTGGCAAGTTCAGCCCTGCAGAACTAAATTATCCCACAGGGGAAAAAGAAATTTTGGCTGTTAAGAAAACAATTTTAAATTCTCCAGCCTTTCTTGGAAAACCCTTTACTGTCCGCACCGATTGTGCCAGAGTAAAGAATTTCAAAAATTTCAAACTTGATAAAGCTGCTGATAGAGGAAGATTAGCCAACTGGCAATTATTTCTTAACCAGTACGATTATGTTGTTGAATTAATTGCAGGAAACAAGAACTATCTTCCAGACGCTTTAACAAGAGAATTAGCCATGTTCAACAGAAGAGATGATGACGACGAAGGTCGTAATCCCAGAAGCAGAAGAGCTGGGAAAGAGCATGAAGACACTGAGGATCACAAAGAAAAAATCCTCAAAAGATTCTTGCTAAGTCCAAAAGGACTAGCCACAACTGATCAATCCCAGGGTAAAGGATTGGCTAGCCCGTCTCAAACGGCAGACGGTAAAGGCTCATCAAGACCGTTGACGGCTGTTGCTTTGCCAAAAAGCAAACCTACTCCAACTGGAGTACTAAATGTCTTTAACTATGAACTTCGAACCTTCGATACTCCTGTGTTCAGAACCGGCAGGAGACTTGCTTACCACCAGAAGGCAATTCTAGATAACCTTTTATTTGCCTTTCAGGAAAGAAGCAGTGGTCTAATGTTTCCAGCTCTCTTTGCCTTAGCTGAGGAACTCTATGAAAACGGCAGACCACAGTTTGAAGAAATACAGCAGAGTGCTGTCAAGAAAGAAAAAATTAACTTCCTTGAAAACCCAGAAAGTGCTAGGGTCCCTATCATGGCACTCACTGAAGCAGATTGGCATGACTTCCACAATCTGATAGGAAGGCACAACTCAGAAGACCTAGTTCCTCCAACTCTCTTTATTATCTCAGGATCATATGTTGGAAGATACTTAGTAAATGTTCAGAGTGAACATCCTCAAGAACACAAGCTTTGGCTTGTTGAAAATGGTTTTGTCCATAACCTGTGGACGAAAACTAATGATGATCTAAAAGGTTTGCCACCCATCATCGTCAACACAGTCAAGAATGTCAGAAAAACTGATGGCATACTCCGACTAAAGTTTAGATCCACTCCTCCAGAATGGATTAGAAAGGCAAACGGCGAGGTTGAATACATTTCTCCATATCATTATGTGAGAGTTATTCAGAGAAAATATCTACAACCTGCCTGTGTTGGGTACAATGGCCAACCAAACTCAAGCATCCCATGGATGAAAGCCATGGCCCTGGAATATATGAAGAAGATCATCTCTGAAGATATCAACAATACCTTCCTGGCAGCAGGAGAAAAAACTATTATCACTGCCTATGATCATCCTGACGTAGTCAGCAGTGACCTATTTCTATCTCTCACCAGAAAAGAGATAGACTCAACGATGGCATGCATGCAGTGGATAGAACGACTTGAAAATGACAACCACTATAAAATGTATGTTGATACAGACGTTGAAGATAATGCCACAACGGATAGAATGGCACAAGCTGACAACAACTCCTTTGTCTTAGGCCATAATTCTGAAACAGACGAGAACATGTGAAGCAGCAGGTGTAGAAAACCACCGAAAGTACTTTTGGACTCTTCCCAAAAGTTACTTTTGCTTTTCAAAAAAGAGAAGGTGAAAAACATTTCACCCAAAGGGAACCTGCCTTTTCCTTGTCCGACCTCTACCAACAAGAGCACTCAGGAAAGCAGGAAATCACGGAGTCCTCCTGTACATTTTATGATTTTGAATTCCAGTTTGAAGTCCGCTCCCTATATAAGGAGTTTTAGTTTCATTTGTAAGACATGGAAAAATCCCCACACATCAAAAAACTTCGACCATCTGTAAAATAGCTTAAGAACTTGAGCAGAAGAATCTTCTCTCAAGAAGTAGCAGTGTGACCTTTCTTTCCTGTCTAAGTGTGAAGTGTGCTTCTATTTACAAGTAAGTACTGTAATCATTCTCATGGATAGCTAAACAGCTTTTTAGCTGTTTACCTGAGAATGAGGCTCTGAATTCTTAGCTTGTAATTATGTTTATATAAATAATTTCAGTGTGTTCACCCACTTCATCAAGTTTTAAATTAGCAAGTTAATTTCTGTTATCATACTCATGTTTGGCTCGTATCCTATACTACCTTCTAAGTTCAAGATTTTCTGATTATTAGAAAAATTTGCCTCAGCTTAGGATAGAAACAAGCAGCAGTGATTCCGCCTGTTAAAGTAACCGTTAGGCAGGAAGCCGTTAGGTGAAAAACGTTGGCATGTTGAAGGCTAGTTTTGTTTTTCTCAAAAGTTGAAACAGGTTTTTCTAAGAAAAGGTGAAATTGAACCCAAAAGTCAGCTTAGGATACACTAGGCACTACTTTAGAAAAGACTACCCTTATGGGTCTTTTCCCCTAAAAGTTGTGTAATTGGGCAAAATACAAGGATGATGGATTGATTGGGCAAAATACCAAGGGATTTTGGGCAAACGGGCACAACCCCAAAAAAAAATTCTGAAAAAAAATCATTTTTTTCTTTCAAAATTGTGGACATTACACAATTTTTGGTCAAAATCGCATGTTTTAATTTTATCTTCAAAATTTTTTCACCCTCAAAAACTGATTTTTGCACATTTATCGAACTAACGGAACTCAAAAATTACGACGTAATATCTTTTTAGGATTTCTCAAAATTAAAAAAAAACAATCAAATTCATAACGAAAATTGGAATAAGGCCCGTTCGAACAAATTTCACTTGGGAGCCCAAAAGGCTAAAACCCTGAAAGTCGCATAAACCCCAGAACAAAAACCAAACCCAACTCTATACTATACTGTACCCCAAGCTCTCTCTCTCTCTCTCTCTCCCAGTGTGAGAGACCTAACGAGCTCGAAAATGGCGACCACCCTTCTCCCGGAGGCAGCTCAGAAGGTCCTAACCCAAGAAGCCATCCGCTCCGCCGCCAAACAGTCCCAGCGCTGCCTCACCGTCCCCGTCAAACTCCGCCGCGCCATTAAAAAGTACCTCCGAGGTCGTCTTCTCCACTCACTCAGCACCTTCTAGTTTTCTGTATCTACATATGCTTCAGTTTATGATATTCAATTAATGGGTTTGGGTTTTTAGACCAAGAGGAGCCTCACATGAAGCGGAAGGTGCTGAGGCTATCGGAATCCTTCACCCAAATCAAGGATGTCAACTCTCAGCTTATAGCTTCCACCTCGAAGCAGCTGGTTGAGGACCCTTTGCAGTGTGTGGACCAATCCCAGAGGTGGAAGATTAAGAGCTCCTATGGAGATATTGGCCTTACTTATAGAGACGACGAGACCATTGCTTATGTTGCTTCCAGAATGCCAGCTGTCTTCTCTGCTTGTCATAGAGTACTCAAGGAGGTAATTGGTGATGTTTCAGTTTGATAAAGCTGTGTTCTTGTATGCTAGAAATGAAGTGCTAGATTGATTTTTGTATCAGGCTTTCAAATTTATTCTTCTTTTCGGGTGTGATGAAGTTTTGATCTTTAATGTTCAGCAGTGTGGTTGTCTTGTTGTTGTTTGACAGGTTCGTCGAAGGCTGCCAGGTTTTTCTCCTGCTAAAGTGTTGGATTTTGGGGCTGGCACGGGTTCGGCTTTCTGGTGAGAAGTTCATCTGGTTCTCTTTTGATTGTTTAATGACGTGAGTATTCGGGATTGCTGTTTGTTATGTAATGATATAATGTAAATGGAATGCTGTAGGGCACTACGAGAAGTCTGGCCGAATTCCTTGGAGAAAGTTAACTTAGTAGAGCCATCACAATCAATGCAGCGTGCAGGCCAGAGCCTTATACAAGGTTAGTAATGGTTCTTCTGTTTAAGCTAGTTACTTAGTTCTCATCTAGATTATCACTACACTAAATTGTTTGTAAGTAGGAGTACAGTCCTATTGTGATGGTTCATGCATTCTCATGGAGTAACTGGCTAAAGCAAATTCTTCATTGTTTTTATGTTCTTATTTTAGGTCAGAAGAACTTGCCACTTATTCACAGTTATGGTACCCTCCAATCCTTGACTAAAAACATCAAGAAATCAGAGAGAGAACATGACCTTGTAATTGCTGTAAGTTGTGTTTATCTAGAACTTCTATCAATTACATACTTAATTTTTGTCTTGTCATTTTTGGTCCTAAATAATATCTGTTGTTTGTTACTATGGGTTGAAGTCCTATGTGCTTGGAGAGATACCATTGCTGAAGGATCGGATTACTGTAGTACGCCAACTTTGGGATCTTACGCGGGATGTCCTGGTATACCTCCAACTCCTGGAAAAGTTTCATGTTTCATTATGATTTCATGAAGAAAAAAAAAAAATTTGTTATGGCCATTTGCTTGAGTTTACGCCATTTAACCCCTATGACAATTTTACACCACCTTAAAGAACGATTTGTGATGATCCTATATTTTGTGATGTCCTGAAAACAAATTTGGAAAGTAGGAGCGAAAACAAGGAAATACTTGTAATCATATTGCCTGCCAAGTTATATTTGTTTTCTGTTTGGATCTTCAAATTTTCAGCCTTATATTTTTACGTATTGATTTCCTTAAACACTTGAATGTTTGTAGATTTTGATAGAACCGGGAACACCACAAGGATCAAATATCATATCTCAGATGCGATCACATATATTATGGATGGAGAAAAGGGTAAGTTATTGTTGTTAGTTTTTTTTTGGGTTCTGCTAACAATCACTCATTTCCCTACTGCTTTATTTCTGACATTTATATCTTCTTAGAAATGCCGTAAATCCAAGGCTGCAATTGATGAAACTTCCAAGGACTTGGTAGTGGCTCGAAAAAGTGGTGCCTATATAGTTGCTCCTGTGAGTATAGTTCTGCACCCTACATATTTTTCTCTTTTCAAATTAATATGTTCCGCAACATTTTACATATTCTTTTTCATTTTAATTTGTATTCTCTCATTTTTATTTTTTAGTTCTCTTGATGCAGTGCTCTCATGATGGGGCATGTCCTTTGGAGAAAGCTGGTAAATATTGTCATTTTGTTCAACGTTTGGAGAGAACTTCTACTCAGCGTGCATACAAGGTTCTTTCTTAATTCATATGTTGTATCTCTTTTGAAAGATTTATCTGGTTACCATATTATTTGAACCTAAGCAGTTAGTATTGGCATTAGAGGCAGGCATCAAATTTTTGGATTTTACCAGTTGCTAGATACTTGTAGAAGGGAACCTCTATATTTTCTTAGTCCACTCTTGGCATTGCTAGTATTTTAGTTTTCTAGCAGGGTCTGTCGTTTTACTTATCGTGATTCAAATTTTTCTATTTTCACCTATCCATCTAAAAGTACCTACTCTTTTACTTAATTTTAATTTCTACATCTCTTGCAAATGGCACAGAATCTATGAATCTATTTGTTGTTGGAAGCAAGACTTTTTTTTCTTTATCTTATTCTGTTACATTGTCATTGTAAAACGCGATTATTATTTGATCATACCTTCTCGTATATGATCATTTTGTAGCGCTCCAAGGGTGGTCAGCCGTTACGTGGATTTGAAGATGAGAAATTTAGCTTCATTGCTGTCAGGCGAGGACAAAGACCAAGGTTAGTACTTTTTGTGCTCATATTCAAAGTTGTGAAAGGGGTTCATAAAGCTACAATGACATATTTGAAAACCATCACTTCATTTTGTTTTGGCTAACTTAGGGTTTCTCTTTAAACACGTCTATTTATGTTTTTATACTTGTAGGAGTTGATTGCTGGCAGTCAATAGTTTTTAATCAAATGAGTGTGTTACAATTATTTACTAATTTACAGTCTTCAGATCCTTTTATTCATATACTTTTATCTTTGATGTTCTCTCTGGTGGCTTCATTATTGTCATTATGAGCAGGGAACCTTGGCCTCTTGATGGTGTGAAATTTGAGACTTTGAAGGAGCAACATGCTAAACGAACTCTGGAAGATCTTGAAATGGACTATGGTAAAATTTTTCACTGGGATCATTTTCATCTTTCAAGGGCTCCGTATTGACTGGTCTTTGGTTTATGATAGGATTCTTTGGTTATAACATTAAGAGAAATTGTAAACTGTGATTTATTTCATTCTAAAGATTAGTCGTTGACCTTGTCAGAGGACCCAGAGGACCAAGTCAGCTCGCAACAAGCTAGCCTCATTCCATTTGAAAAACCAGATCCGTTTACCTACGATTCTGATGTCGTGGAAGTTGATGATCATGAGGATAATGAAGAAGAAGAGGAGGAAGATGACACAGGTCATGCCGATCTTGGGGGTGGTTGGGGTAGGATTATCTACATGCCTGTTCGGAGGGGCAAGCAGGTTACTATGGATGTCTGTCGATCAACCAACCAGGATGCTTCAGAAGGAACACTTGAACGAATTGTTGTCACAAAGAATAAGAACCCTACATTACATAAGCAGGCCCGAAAGTCTCTCTGGGGAGACTTGTGGCCCTTTCAAAAATAAATGTGTAAAATCTATGGCTGTAGTCCATATAACCACTATGTATAAGATGCTCTTCCTCTGTCAATGCATAGTTTATAGCAATTCTCAGTTTGTAGGCACTGTTCAGTCATTAATGGCTATTCCTGTGATCTCGGTGGAAATTCACTTTTGTCCTTGCTCTTTCAATAGTTGCAAACCTCATTCTTTTGAAAGCTTTTCAATGTTGGCCATTTGTGGATGGTTAGGTTGACAGTTGGTTGATGTAAAGAACAAGAAGCATAGAAGACCCGAATTGTGCCATACCGGGGCTTAACAAACTGGAAACCAAATTTCCTTATTCCAATACAATCTCAACGACCGGAAAGATGATGTGCTCGAACAGTATCTTGGACTTTAAATGGCTTTCGATTCATGGACTTTGAAGTCTCTTCTACTTCTAGGGTTGCTCAATTGTTGAACAGTATGTTTGCCACGGAAGAGACTTCATAAAGTAAGCAATCCGCTGTAGCACAATAAATAATCATCCAGGTTCAAATCCTGGCAGCGGAAACATTCTTTTTCTTGTTTTTTTGTTGGTCACCTATACCACATAACATTAAAACATTTTTCTTTCTTTCTTTTTGATCACCTATACAACATCATATAATCGTTAGTTTCTACATGATTTTTGTGATGTGCTCCGTCTCTTTCTGCATGTCTCATAGTGGTTATAGTTTATATGATGCAATCAAAGCTTAGCTTCAACATGATTTTTAATTTTTTATTAGGGAAAATGGTCCGTACGGTACCCCACATTTGCCTCCTTATAACTTTCAGTACCTCAGCTTTAAAAAATATTAATACGGTAACTGAGATTCTGACCACGACTGAACTTTGGTACCTATGGCCGTCTGTCAGCTGGCAATTTTTGAAGGGTATTTTTGTCTATTCATGTCTTAACTCAGTTTTTTTTTTTAATAAAATCTTAAACTATCTTTTATGTCTCTGTTCATCTTCCTCTCTTCATGTTTGCAGAATCCAGAAGAAAGAACAGGGACCTTAAGTTTCTCTCTCTCTCTGTCATTTTTCTCATGAAATCCGGAAACGTTCAAAAATTAAAGAACCATAAGTCTCCAAACTTCCTTTTACAGATTTCATTCGGGTTTTTTTGGAAGAGATCCAGGCCGGGCCTCCCGCGAATTAAAGGAAGTAGGAGGTGATGATCAGGACGGGTCACAGCTACGATCGGAGCTCCATTATGAAGTGGTTCAGAGCTGGAAAGCCGATTTGTCCGAAAACAGGGGAGAAAATGAAGAACATGGAGGTGGTGCCTAATTTGGCATTGAAGAGGTTGATTCTGCAGTACTGCAATGAGAATGGGATTCCGTTTGGCGATTCCGGTCGTCGGAATCTCGACGTTGGGAAGAGTACAGTTACAGGTAGCTTGGCGGCTGAGGGAGCTATGAAAATGGTGGCGGAGTTTGTCAGTGGAAGTGTTGGGACTGGATCGAATAAGGCTGCTTATGAGATTCGGCTTCTTTCGAAAACGAGCATTTTTAATAGGTCTTGTTTGGTGGAAGCTGGAGTGGTGCCGCATTTGTTGAAGCTGTTGGCTTCTGCAGATTCGGAGACTCAAGAGAATGAAGTTGCAGGGTTGTTGAATCTGTCGAAGCATTCGAAAGGGAAAGCTATGATTGTTGAAAATGGGGGTGTGGATTTGGTTGTGGATGTTCTAAAGGAGGGTCTCAAAGTTGAGGCTTGCCAGCATGCTGCTGGTACATTGTTTTATCTTGCTTCGATTGAGGAGTACCGGGTATTGATCGGAGAAAGTAAGAAAGAAGAACTGATAAGCAAGGAGGAAGTGACGATGAACATTCATCTTTTGCATTCATGTAAAAAAAAAAAAACAAAAAACTTTCTTTTGTTATTTTTTTTATTATATAAAAGAGAATAAATAAGAAAAAAAAAAGAGTAAAGGGTAAATTGGTCTTTTAAGTTTAAAATTGTCATCTGGCAGACGCCGTAACTGAGCTAACGGCCCTAGGTACCAAAGTTCGGTTGGGGTCAGAACCTCAGGTACCGTATTGATATTTTTAAAGCTGAGATACCGAAAATTATAAGGAGACAAAGGTAAGGGTACCGTACAAACCATTTTCCCTTTTTATTATGTTGTAATGTTCCGGGTCTCTTTCTGCGCACATCTAATGGTGGTTAACAGTATTATTATATGATGCAATTAAAGATTAATTTCAACATGATTTTATTATGTTGTAATGCGCCGGGTCTCTTTCTGCACGTCTCATAGTGGTTTATAGTATTATATAATGCAATCAAAGATTTAAGATTACCTGACTTTTTGCTTAATAATTTCAAAACATTGCCGTATGATTGCTCCGAATTAATTAATACTTTAAGGGTGACAAAAGCAAACCTACTTGTAAAAGACAAAGGTGATTCCATTTGGCGGTACATGTAAAACAAAATTGTACAATCAACATTGACAATTCGCATCACTTTTACTACTGACAGCAGGAGTCCATAGACATGCTTACATAGTAATATATATAAGAGCAGCCTATCTATTAGCTGAGCACGACAGTTTCAATGAAAACTAAGCCAATTTGACACATGTTGATGTCCTTAATTTTGCAGCGTGAACTAGCTTAAATCAACAAGGAGTCAACAAAAGAGTCCAAATGAACACCATCGAGATCTTGATCTGCCTTGAGAAGAAGCTGCTGATATTCCTCATACCCTTGAATAAAAACATCAAAATCCAACACATTTTCGCAAACCAAGGCCTCTCCAAAATGGTTATGATCATGAAGATCATTAGAAACCTCTGCATCATGATGACCAAATTCAGCTAAGATGTTATTGTTCCTTGTGATTGAGTTTGCAGAAACTCGAATGGCCTTTGGTTGATGAACCTTAACCTTTGCTACACAGCCTCGGTCATCCTTCTCGAGTTGTCCTTCAACACTTGATACACCTTTTTTAGTACTACCAGCGTTGTTGAGCCTTTTGCTGAGGTTGGTATTCCAGTAGTTCTTGATCTCATTATCGGTTCGACCGGGGAGTCTTCCAGCAATTAGAGACCATCGATTTCCCAGAAGTGAATGAAGCCTCACAATAAGGTCTTCCTCATCAGGAGTTATGTTACCTCTCTTTATACCTGGTCGGAGATAGTTCATCCATCTCAGCCTGCAACTTTTCCCACATCGAAGAAGCCCTTCGAGTAGTTCCACAAACAAGAAACCAGATTATATCTAAAATTTCTAAGACGTCCAAAACGGAAACCAAGAAAAACCTCATGAAATACTTACCTGCTTTCTTTGGCAGAGACACCCAATGGCCTTCACCATGAGACTGGATGTATTGAATGAGCAATGTGTCTTCTATGGTAGTCCATGGACCTCTCTGCAAACCCTCCTTTGAACAACATGGTGTTCTTCCCATTTTAAGTTACACACAGAGACTCTGCTTCAGTTTAGCTATGAAAGAGTGAAAGATCCTCAAACAGCTAGAGCACCGGAGACTATAATAAGAAGCTTGGGTGTTAGAGCATTATAATATCATTGTGAACCTTGGGTTTTGGAGCATTATAATATCACTCAATCATTGTGAACACTCATTCTATAAATAGCATAAGCATTATGAACTTTTTCCCGTTTTTAATTTTTTTGATTATCATGAACATCGTTTAATATTTTTTTAACAAAGAGACCAGTAGTTTGGTGTCCTTTCATAATTTTAAAAGAGACACATGCCTTTTGTTAATTTGAGGTCGTTTATAGTTTATTTTATATTCCTTTTCCAAAATTTGCATATCTTATTCACATAAAATGGGGTACATACTAGTTGATAAATTATAGGATTAATTTCAGTTTACCTCTTTGAGGTTTGAGGTTGACATCATGTTAGTTCCTGTAGTTTCAATTTAATCAGTAACACCCTTATACTTTTCAATTTCATCAACCGTGTCCAATTTCTTGAGCTCCGTTTAAATTAGACGTTAAATCTGATGTTGGGGGCCCACTGTAAGGGCTAAAACAGTCATTTCAAGACAACAAAAAAATCAGAACAAAAAATAGCCACTTTAAGGGCTAATCCGACATCGTTTGGCCTCTTGGCCTTTGCTCAACCATCCCCATCCTCCTCTTTGCAGCCCAACTCCTCTTCCTCATCCTTCAGTAGTCCTCCATAGATGATTCTATACCTTCTCCACCTTCTACACAGGTGCAGAACTCTCACAGCTTCTTCTTCATCTTCGAGCTCAGAATCGTCGTCTACTACTCTCACTAGCTCACCGCCTGCACGCACTATTTGGCCCCTCGCTGCAAACCCAACACATTACCTTTTCTCCACCATCATCTCCCCAATCGACTCCAGCCCGCTCCTCTTCACAGATGATCGATGCACGCTCCTCTTCTTGCCCGCTGATCTCCTCTCCAACTGCCCAATGATCATCATCCTCTTTACCATAGTCAATTAGCAGCTCGAGCATGTTTCACCGTTGGCCAATACCTAGTGATCACCTCCCATCAATTCACCATCGATCAAAACCCAATAGCTGCACCACCGCCGGCCATTCAATTCACCGACATCAATCTCTCATTGCTGGTGAAGCCATCAATCTCACCGAAATCGAGCTCTTCCGCTCCTCCTCCACCTCCTCCTCCCTGACCCACTCTTCCTCATATCTCTCGCTCTCTGATTCTGAAATTTATGGCTTCTTATCCCCACGAAATTGGTTGTCGATTCCCTTCTTTATAATCCTTCAATTTCAATTCGGATAAAGGATCAGTCACACCAATAGTGAGCGACTTTGGTGTTCAATGTCATTCTCCAGGTAATTAAATTAATCTTCATCTTTTGCTCCTTGTATGTATTCAAATGGTTATGCGTGTATATGGATATGTGTATTTATAGTCTGGGAACTAGATTTGAACCACCACAGATGTAATTCTTGAGTTGAGTGCTTCGATTTTATGTTTGTTTATGTGAATTTGCTTGCAACTTCTGATTGCTTTTCGGACTACGTTTGTGTAATTTCCATTGCTTGTGGAGCAGGGGCTGAGAAGAGGAAGATGGGGATGGCAGAGCAGAACGTCTGATTAGCCCCTAAAGTGGTTTTTTTTTTTTTGAAATGATCATTTTAGCCCTTACAGTGGGCCCCAACGTTAGATTTAACGTCTAATTTAAACGGAGCTCAAGAAATTGGACACGGCTGATGAAATTGAAAAGTATAAGGGTGTTACTGATTAAATTGAAACTACAGGGACTAACATGATGTCGACCCCAAACCTTAGGGAGGTAAACTGAAATTAATCCTAAATTATAATACAGAACATGTTCTTTAGATAGCAAGATACATGTCTCCATAAGAAATGTATGGCTAGCAAGATGGATGCTTTTAATTCTTTCAAAAGTTATATTAGATGGTTTCAAAATTTGCTCACCACCAATACTTTGGTGGTGATACCATCACTCAATATAAAACTGTCATGTGTTATAAAACATAATTATAGTTAATTATGATGTTTTATTAAAAAAATAAATTTTAAGTTTTAAATTAATTCTACATGACGTGACAAGTTTTAATAGGGTGGAAGCAGATTTGCTCACCACCAACAATTCAGTGGTGATACCACCTGTTTGAACCCAAAATAACATTTTTTCCCGATAAGGTAGACTCGAAGAAAACCGGGCCAGTATCCGTGGCCCAAGCTATATATTTTCGATAAGCTCGGAATATATTGTTTAGAGGCTAAATAAAGCCTACTTGGAGGCCAAGCAATCTTGGAGCAAATCTGAATATTCTTTGATTTATTATTAATTATCAAGATATCTGATAATTAATGGTGATTTGTTTGCTTGATTGCCAAGTACTGTGCAAGCGAGCAGATTGGGTTGATCAATTAAGGAAGGATACAATTTCCCTTCACTAGCCTTCACAAGCAACAATTATGGCTGCCCATGCAACTAATGGTATGCACGTACAGTATATACTTCCATGCAATCATGCTTGATGGTGGAACATATATGTATATATGATGTGGTGGCTCATGCATGATTTAATTAAGAAAGGGATATGGTGGACACGTGAAGCATGGCACAAGTGACAAGGGATATATATATGTATATACAATTGCACATGCAAGGCAGATGGGTCAATTAAGGAGTCCCCGCGACGAGTGCTCGCGACGATATATATATGCATATCCTACAGTTCGCATCCGAGATGATTACGTCCAGGACTCCAAAAGTTAATTAACCTTGCCTAGAAGATTGCTATGACAGAGTCAATCTTTTATTGCTTGCGATAGATATCTTAACTATTAAGAGTTTTGATTTTATTCAAGGCCAATAACTGTGGCCTAAAATATAGTATTTCATTCCTATTTGGAAAGTGAATCTACTGCAGCCTATATATGAGGCTAAAGACGACACAGAAAAAGACCTCTCTCAAATCAATCAATCCTAGCGATTACAAAGCCTCCCCGAAGCAAACCTTCAACCTCGTTGAAACCCGGCGACCGTACTTCCAGTCCTAGTCTCCCCAGGAGCCGACTGCGAGCGCAACCGCCACCGTTACTTCCAGCGAAGCAAGGGTAACGCCCTCGCAACCCAGCGAAGCTAAAGTCACGCTTTAGCGCAACCCGTGCTTTCTCCAAACTTCCCAGTGATTGCTCTGCTTAGTCTGCAATACTAAGTATCGATTCGGTGACCGAAGAGATCACACCCAAAGTCCTTATCCGTAAGGCAAAAGTCCTTTTCCGAAAGGCTAGAGAAGAACCCTGTGATGAGGTTGGTGCTCTCCTCGTCCACAGCGCTTGAAGAAGAAGTCAGGTCAAGGGACTACCCCAACGACTGCACCCCGCGGTGCTGGCACGCCTGCGCAATCACTCGCTCAAAAGAGACAGTTTGCAAGCCAACTGGTTTTGGAGCCAAACACCACCACTAAATTTGAAGCTGCCACGTGTGTTATAACACAACTATAGTTAACTATATCCAACTTAATTAATTAAGAATGAGAAAGAAAAAAAATATTTAACAATATTAAAAATTATTTAATTTTAATATTTAACTGTTCATCTCTATCTCTCATCATTCATCGTTATCATCATCCTTTTCTCAAAAAAAAAAAAAAAATCATTATCATCATCCTTTCTTTGGATTTGCTCTTTGTTCCGAATTCAGGCCTCTCAAGTTCCCGAACTGCTTTCCTTGCTCTCACCCCAAGTTATGAATCATTTAACACCTGCCTCGAAACAACTCTGGCGCTTATCAGTCTGCACCCTTCTTTGGTACATATGGAAGGAGCGAAACAAGATCAGAAATGATGGCATATGTTTCAATCTTGACCGTTTTAAGCATGGCTTTATTCTCTCCCTCAAGGAATCAGCACAATTGATCTTCCATAGCTACCCTTCTTCGGTGAATGTTCTTCCCATTTTTAATTTCTTGGGGTTATCACCACTGCAACGCACAACAAGTAGCTTCACACCGGTAACTTGGTGCCCGCCTCCTCTGAATTGGATAAAAGTTAATACTGATGGTTCATTTGTTAACCCGAATGAAGCCGGTTTGGGGGGTATTTTTAGGGATGCAAACAGTCAGTTTATAGGTGCTTTTTCTTTCAAGGTGGACGTCCCTAGTGCCATTGATGCAGAAGTATTAGCAGTAATTGAAGCTATCCGTGTAGCTTGGGTTCGACGTTGGACACATATTTGGCTAGAGACAGATTCTACTTTAGTGCTGCATTATTTTCAGTCTCCCAATCTAATTCCCTGGCGCCTTCGGCGTGCTTGGTTTAACAGTTTACATCATGCTCGTCAATTGTCCGTGCATGTCTCTCACATTTACAGAGAAGGTAATAGGGCGGCTGATAGTCTAGCTAAATATGGTGCTTCAAGTGCAGGCTCAATCTGGTGGCTCTCACCTCCATCCTTTTTAAGGAATTATATTGGTCATGACGCGTCATTGTGCACAATGTATAGATCATAGTTCTTTGGAAACTTTTTTCTTGTTCTTCCTTGTTTGTTTTGGATGCGGTTTTGGCCTAGTCCCCCGCTTCTCTAAGATCTTTGTACTCCCATCTCTTTGGGATTTCTTTTCTGTACTTTGCACTTTTGTATTTTACTTGGCAAGGTTTTGGTCTGGTCCCCCTTGCTATGTTTCCTTTTTCTTGATTATTAATAAATTCGGGGTTAGAGCGATGAGTTAGCTCTTTCTCTGCTTCCTTAAAAAAAAAAAAAAAAAAAAAAAAAAAAATCCTTTCTGGGTTTTATCAGCAGAGCAAACGTCTATGAGCTCTACCCCATCTAGTTTTCTTTAATTCCATTTTCTCTCACACAGGGAGAAGAAAGACCTTTTCTCACTTTCCTCTCATTTCCACCAACATTTTTGCAGACTGCCATGCTCATTTGTTGTCCTTCTCTCCAATCCTAAAACCCATTCATCAAACAAAACCTTAAAACCCCAATTCGATTCAATTCGGATGAGTGTAGCGATGACAAGCGTCACCAGAGCAAAAGTGGAGTCGCTGAAATCGTTCAAGAGATGGGGCAGGACTGCAGGAGGCACTCGTTCAGCCGGTACGAACTTCCGATGATCTTCCCCATCGTGTTCGGCGCCGTCGGCCTCGCCCATCTCATCCAAGGCAGCAAAGATATCGCCAATTTCAAAGACGACCAGGAATGGGAGATCGTCGAGACCCGGAAAGCTCTTTCCAGAACTTCTGATAATCTTCCTCACCATGTTTCTATGTTCTGCAATCGTGTGGTGGTGGTGGTGGTGGTGGTGGTGGTAGGTGAGAGTGAGTCATGGCAATTAAAAAGAAACAGAGAGAACTGTCGAGAACTTGAGAGAGAGAGATAGGGCTTTGTATTTTATTTAAAGAAAATAAATTCAATCAATGAGTTTATTTTTAAGTGGTTAACTTCTATATGATGTGGCTAGATTTAATAGGGTGGTGATATCACTACAAAATTAAAGGTGGTGAGCAAATTTAAATCCTTAATAGGGTGGTGATATCACCACAAAATAAAAATGGTGAGCAAATTTAAATCCACACCTCTAAAATAGAGTATTTATTGTTTACCAACTAAAGCTGCTTAAGATATTACCCAATGGGGCTGGTCTAGTGGAAGCATGCTAGGCTGCAAGTGGGGCGGACGTTGCATGACTTTTCCTGGTAATAAGAGGTCCATGGTTCGAACCCCAGCTTGTGAAAAACATCCCTTGGGGAGGGGCCATACCTAAGTTGCTCCCGAACCCGGAGTGGTAGCTCACTCGGCCACCATTTTTTGTACCAAAAAAGCTGCTTAAGATTGTTTATCAATACATTAAGAATCTCGAATTCGAATCTTTGATTTCCGTTAATTATCAAAACTTTGTATTGTTTTAAGGAAATTTCTATGGTATATTGATGTACTAACCCCAGCTTGTGAAAAACATCCCTTGGGGAGGGGCCATACCCAAGTTGCTCCCAGACCCGGAGTGGTAGCTCACTCGGCCACCATTTTTTGTACCAAAAAGCTGCTTAAGATTGTTTATCAATACATTAAGAATCTCGAATTCGAATCTTTGATTTTCGTTAATTATCAAAACTTTGTATTGTTAAGGAAATTTCTACGGTATATTGATGTACTAATACATTTAGTAGACTAATTTTTTTTTTTTTTAATTTAAAGAGGATCAAAGGATTTCATTCTTACTCCCATAGTGACTCGAACCCATGACCTGGATCTTAGGTAGTTGATGCTCTAACCACTGAGCTAACACCACTTCGTCATAGACTAAATTTAATACAGATATAGACTGACTCTATACATAAGTAGTCTAGTTTCACTTGATTTCAAATTAGTTTATTTCTGTATCGAGGTATTGAACTAGTCTATTTAATATATCAATACATTAATGTATTGTATACGAACCTTTATTCAATTTTTAAATTGTAAATACTTAACATGTAAAACTTACGAGTGTTTGTCTGGTAATCTGTCATGCATAACATGAAAAATGAGGTTCAAAAGAAAAACAGCATATCTAAGCATCTGACCTTTTGTCCTAAACTCTCACCAACTCCTCATTGTAAGTCATGCTTGATGAGTTGATGTAAAACATACTCTAATTAAACATTTGTTTGTTTGTTTTTTTTTTTTTTTTGGGGTTTAGAAAACATAAACTACAACTACCCCTTCAGTCATAACCTGCCCTGCTCCTTCACCAAATCACATGAATCTGTAGCGAAGAACCAAATGGATGTGTGATCTCACCAAATCAGGCTGCTTAAATTCAATACCAAAAATCATATTTTTATTTAGCAGATCTTAACAGTAACAGTGTGGTGCCCAAAATATAATTTAATACACCCCTCTTATCTTTTTTTCATGCTTCCTCTTGTGGATGGAATAAGTAGTATTCCAAGGACAAATATTCGTTGTCTCAAAAATAAGAAACTATTCTGACATTGGCAAGGCTCTCAAAAATAAATTATGTTTACTGACACTGGCAGACCTAGTTAGGGGCAAATGAGGGCTCATGCGCGTAGTGAGTTTTTATCTGTAGTGGAGTTGATTGATGATCTACTAATTTGCAGACAAAATTTTAGCCTAAATATTAACATATATGCCCTCAGAGTAGCTTAAAATAAAGTGAATATGCCAATGTCCCCATATAAATAAAATCTTGAGTCTGCCACTGTTTATTGACGAAAACCTGTAGACAAAGTCGCAAATAATTAAACAAACACTTTTACCGACGAACATGTCATCGGAAACGTTCTGAAAAATAGAACTAAAACACTTCATGGCATCCCTTAATTTAGTTCTGTATTGATTCAAAGGAATCACTGTCGGACAAAGTGTCATCAATAGATGCCATTTGGTCTATAGTACTCCAAAGCCAAACTTAAAATCTCCACAAAAGAATTAAGAAAAAGAAGTGGGTTGAAGAGCATTTAGCTGAGGATGAAAGAGTGGCTGCCACCAAACCACCAAAAATTTAATTTCATAAAATGAAATTTCATGCACACATGCAATCTTTCTGAATGTAAGGCTATGAGAAGATGCCTCAGAATCACCTATACTATACACACTTGTATTTCGTATACACATCTAGCCTAGTCTAGGGGAACTAACACTGCACAAGAAATTCTGTATAATTTCTGAGCTGACAAACAAATTAAAGAATCATGTAAATTGGACTTGTATAAGAAGAACGGATACAAAACAAAAGCAATCCCCCAACCACTGTTGTTGACACCTTGGTAAGACTGCAGTTGAATCGATTACTATCGTTGCACCTGGCATGACCTGACCGGACTATAATACAGTTGGGTAAATCTTCAACGGTGAACACTAGGTAAACCTGGCAAGACTGTCAATGATACTGCATTGAACAAGCGCCAAGAATTATTGATAAATACCAGCGGTGATTGCAATGATGCAAATCACAGTCTAAAAAATGCCAGCTTTAGGCCTGATGATTCCGGCCGGACAAGGGGATCTTAACAACGAGTCGGTAACCCATAATTGTGGTAGGTTCTGATATGCCCGTCCCAGCCGGCAGTGACAATCACGAGGCCCCACATATGAGAAGAAGCAGACATGCTCTGACAAGCATTCTTCAAAAACCTGTACTCTGATCTAGACATTGTTGGGGAAACAGGCACCGGGGGGACGGGACTTGAGTTTACAAGTTTCTCTTCAGGCCAAGTTGGAGTTCCCTTTGGCAATGACTCCAACAAAAACCCACGACCCATAGAGAAGCAATCAGGTGAAGAGAGATGCATTTTCTGTTGTGCTCTCTCATCGAAATTGTGAAGCTTCAGCGGACTATCAAGGCTACTTCTTCCCTGAGCATCCCCAATGAATGTAGGGGATGGAAGTGTTCCTGGGAGATCGTTCACACCATTCCAAGGTATCGCGATCATCGAGTTGTGGGACACGAAACTCTCACAAGACCTTATGTTCTTTGATCGCGAAGAGGACGTGTCCTGGCTATTGTAGTTCCAGATGTGAACACTTGAATCCTCACTCGCTGAAACAATGTGGTTTCCATCTGAGGTAAAAGATGCAGAAACATGGCTTCCTCCACTTCGCAGACCTAAAGAGGAAAGATAAATCAGTACATGATAGAACTGATGTAGACTAGTTTGGACACACGGGAGACCAACCGGGGTGGCTGGGGAGATTTGACCTCTGGCACCGGATGTAGGGGCAATAAAAACTAATTGCAAATGATGACACATACCCTTAAATTTGCAGATGACCTTAGACCCAGAAATGACACGTACTACTGAATCGGCAGAGGTGACCATAACCTTGCTTGGGTTGCTTGGATAAAACTGAGGAATTATATCAAATTAGTATGCGGTGGTTAAACACAGAAGTGAAATGGGAAGAAATAAACTTGTCAATAAGCACCTGCAAGCCAGTAATCCTCTTTCCCGCTGACTTCTTTTTGCCCTGTATGCATATCTCAGCATCCAATTTCAGGTGATTATCTGAAAGCATAGAAACCACGTCACGAACTACCAAAATAAAACAAAAAAATAAGAAAGCTCTAATAGCCCAGGACTAGATCAAAGCCCTAGCCCATAAGAGAAGGGTGCTTAATAGCTCAGATACGACCTGAAGTTATTCTATTTCTTTTTTATGTAGGTCAGTTACATGAAAAACGGAATTTAATGATCTAACATTAGAGAATTTGCTAAGCATTCAACATAGAACTCATATCAAGGAAATTATCTTAGATCAAAGGGATTTTCTGGGAACAAAGTATATTAACTAAAGCAAATATCAGAAATTCCATTTCTCCCACGCTACACAAATTGGATTTTAGCTATAAAAGCGCTAGAGTGGCATACTAGTGAAATGTTGTATACCTATGATATTATAAAAGCAGCAATTTCCGGTGACAAAGCCCACAATTCCTCCCTGCAAGCATTGAGTAACAAAGTTAGAAACAATAACCTAGGCATAAAGATTTTCCTAGTGAACAAAAATCCAACTGACCTCTCCATCAGGATGATAAGATACAGCAGTGACTATCTCGCGAACATCAATATAATCCACAACCAGACAACGAATAATTTCCCAGATGCGAACTTTTCCGTCAATTGAACCACTGATGAAATAATTATCATCCATAGGGTTGAAATCAACACATGTCACTGCATCAATTATAACAGCAATTATAAACACAGCAGAACTACTTAAATTTGGGAGAAACATTGAGTTCATACCAACAGAAACAAGCAATTTGATATATTACATTGTTACAGGAGACTCAAACAATTGGCAAAGCTTACCATAATTATTATGAGAGAAAACTCTCAGGCATCTGTCACATCCCACTTGCCATAGTCGAACTGTCTTATCAACAGAGGATGAGAGCAGAAACTGCAATGAACACACAGAAGATAACGACAACATTAGTTTCATCAAGTTTGGTAAGTTAATATAAACATCGGGAAAAACATCCACTTTCCTGCAATTCAGTAAACATTAAATGATTAAACCATATCATTAACTATGAAAGCAAAGCCAAAAGATTTACTAACCCCATTCTTTGACCATGAGAGATCCAAGACATCACCACTGTGTCCCTGGAATTCGTGCAGAGGCTTCTCCATTAAACGGAAAATCTTTGGAGGGAAAATCACACAAGCTGAGTCTGATGATCCACCCAATTTCTTCGCATTACTTTGTTTCTCTTTGTCCACAACCTGAGAGCCTAACTTAGAAAATGGATTCATTTTGAAGTATAGAGAAGAAGGATCATTCGCAATATCAAATTTGTCTATTCTCTCATCCTCAATCACCTTCCATACACGGACGATGCCATCTTGACCAGCACTTGCCAGGTGTTGCCCATCAAGACTGAACTTCATCGACAAAATTGACCCCTTATGAGCCGAAAAATTTTGCCCACCATAAAGAGAAGACAGTTCCTTGCTCCGCTTTTTACTTGATTGAACCCGGACTCTTTGCATCCCTGTCCGTGTTGCAGATTGAAGACTGATGGGGCTCAGTGCAGCCTCAGGTTTATCAGCAACACACATCCCACTGCGTAACTTCTTTAACCATCCTCTTTTAGTCTTCTTTTTTGCATCAAGCAAGTACCTAGCGTTTTCAACTTCTCTCTGCAATAATTGCTGAATTGAAGGAGATGGTGCTGGTGCACGGTTGGAATGAATCTCCCCAGAACTGACCAACTGATTTAGTCTCAACTCGCGGAATCTGCTGAGTATGCAATTCTCACCCAATTCATCCACAACAAAGTCCCTTCGATATTTCAATTTCCTTGTTGGAAATTCAAAATTCTCATCCAAAGCATTTCCTAGTGATACTCGAACTTCACTTGATGAAGAAGACACTGTACACTGATTTGAGCAACACCCCTCTTCAAATCCTGAAGTTCTCAACACCACCCCACTGTCTTCTTTCATTCTATCAATACCCATTTCACTTCTGTCAATAAAGAAGCCATCATCTGATTCTTCTGTCATACTCAAATTCCGATCTAAATCCAAACCCATCCATTTGAGGAACCTATGGCGGCGCTCATGAACACTTTCCGGGTTCTTACCCCAACACTCATACCTCGAAAAAACCGAAGCAATAGGACTGCAGTCCTCACAGCAATCTGCACCCCAATCTGACACAGAAGATAGGTCCTCCCTGGTATCATAAAATTGATCCTCACACTCTTCACTGCAACTCCCCATAAGTTAATTGCTCTCTTCCCCTCTGTTTTCAACCCATGAAATCCCGAGTCAAAAACTTGAAGACAAAACAAATTCAGACCCTCAATTATGCTCTAAGCTATCAATTATATGGCATAAAAATGTAATCTTTCCCTTTCTATAAACCCAATTTTCAAACTTTCTGTTACCAAAACACCCAATTCAGATCCTGAAGTCAATCCACTCACACACAGCAATCAAACCCAAAACAGACCAATTGAATCAAAACCCAACAAACTGTTTCCACAACCATATGAAAATCTAAGAGATAAAGAATCAAACTTTGGGGAGTTTTGCTCACCTGGGTTTTGGTCAAACCCCAGAAATCTACAGCCTCATGGGGATTTCCACTTTTCCAACTCCTTCCCACTTGAGGAGGCAAAGAATACTACAAACAAAACAAAAAAAAATTGAAGCTTTAAACAATTAATCTAAAGTGAAAAACGAATCAACTAAAAACAGAGGAAAAGGGCAAAAATTTGCCTCGGGTTTTGCGCCTAGTACCACGAAGAAGAAGAAGAAGAAGAAGAGAGATAGGTCCCAGGCTGGAAGGTGCTTGCTCCTCGTGTTTTGCCCTTGTGGAAATTTTGTGTCCTTCTCTTTCTCTATCCCTATCTTTCTCTCTCTGCTTCACAGTGACTGATTCAATTGTGATTCGTACGGTTCTTCTTCTTCTTCTAACCTCTGTAAAGTTTGCTTCTGTCTTTGTTTTTACTTACTAGCAACAAAACCCAACTCGTTTTCTTTCAAAAGAAAAAAAAAAAAACCAACTCCTTTTCCCTCCATTTATTACAGTCCCTGTGAGCGTCTCTATTTCTCCCTTCTCTTCTGGTTTTCAATGTTTTTGGCAACAAAATCTAAACTTTTCCTTTTTTTTGTTTTTTAAATCGTTGTGCTTTTCAAGAGAATAATCTGTATTTTACTGAAACAATGGGCAGAGATTGAATTTGAATCCACAAAAAAAGGGAAGAAATCAAGAAATTTAAGTGCTTTTCTTTATTTTACTCGTGATTTTTAGGTAGATGTATGTCTTTGACCAAATGTTGGACTTCATTGATCAAGCAATTCTTTTCGTTCTAATTGCCAACCTTTACTGAAAAATTAGTAGTCTAGGGCCTCTAGGCACACGTGTAGGAATTTGTTTGATGGTGCACACATTGGTTTAGGGTTTCTACCCTAGGTTTACTTGAGTAACTGTACAAATTAAGAGCTTGATACATTGTATTTCAGTCATTTCCTATCCTCCTCGATTCAATAGTTATTGATAATGTTGCGGTGTTTGTGTCCCCTTGGTTTCCTGCTGATTTTCGTCACCATTTTAGTTCGAGTAATGTTTACGATTTTGTTTCTTTATATCGTTTAAGGCGGTTGTGAATGTTATGGCCGAATTTAATGAATGCAGTCTAAAACGGCCTCCTCGGACTACCGCTCTCTGAGAGTCCACCAAACATCTGATCTTGGATATATATATATACACACACATTATTATTATTACTTATAATGTTTTTGTTTGATAATATATATGTTTGTTTTCTATGAAGGTGGCCCTTTAAGAATTGATCAAAACATCTGTTCATATCGTCATGAGTGGCTCACGTCCTTTGTTAATATAATCAGTTAATCACAAGTTGGTCAACTCCATTCGTAGTGAAGCTATTTTACTATTCTTTGTGGAAGACTGGAAATTGGGTACTTTAGACTATTCGCCCCTTGGTGAAGCTAGTAGTGCAAAACCTTTGGCACCAAACAAAATGGAGTTGACCAACTTAGCCTTTGGCGGCAAGCCTAAGCCTAAACTTTGGCTAAAGGAGTGCCTGCCACGTGTCAATGCCCGCTATTGACTACCATCTTATATCGTCGTCATGTTTGAAATTGCGTTCAAAGACTTTGTCTAAGAATTGGGGAGCTTTGAAAGTTCATAACACTGTGAAACTTCAACTTAATTATTTATCAGGTTAGGTTAGCAAAAAATGGGTTAGCAGAGAGATATATTAGTAGCATGACCTAATACATACGCATATGAGAAAGAAATATTTGTAATTTACAAAGAAGTATAACTGTATAAATGTATATATACATAAAATTCCATATGATCACTAGTAGTTTGAATGGTTTAAACTCATATTTGTAGATTTAATGGTTATAATAAAGAGTTTCATCGAGTTTTTCTATTGGAACCTCCAAATATACTAACTTGACCTCTTATGCTTTTTACACCTCCTATCAAATTTTTAAATACTAAATTTACTCACTAAACCTCACTAAAGTTCCTCAAATAACCTCACTCATATAATTTGCAAACATACTATTATCTTTAAATAAAAAAACTTAGTCATTTCAATGATTTAATTACTCTATAAATCTTAATTACATATCCATTCCATAATCAGACAACATAAAATATCTTTTTCAATTAAAAAAAATCAAATACAAGGTATTGAGTTTCAAAAATTAATTTCTAATTAACAAGAAAATAACATGAACTATTCTGTGGTTTTTTTTTTTTTTTCTGTTTTAGCTGTGCAAAAAAATGAAGATTAATCATTTTTTCTGAATGTTAATTTTATTTTCTCTTTTTTCTATACCTCATGGTTAATTATTTAAATATTTGTTTAGTTTTTTTTAATTGCTAGCTCATTTTTTGTTTTGTTCGCATATATAATGGATAGACTTAGATTTAGGTCATAATATGATTTATTTTGTTTTCTTTCACCAATATGCATTCATCATGTATATCATACATTTTTAAGTCACATGATCTTAATCTTAGTTTTAATTATTATTAAATATATATAAATGCTTTAATGAGTATGTAGTGAAATTGAAAATTGAAAAATGAAAATAGATAAGGAAAATAATAAATAATATAATCTAATATTATTGAATTGGAAAGTCTAGAGAAAATCAATGTAATATTTTTTTTGGGTATAATTATTGTCCTTAGAGCATCATTAGCTAGCATAGTCAAATTTTAGCCAAAGTAGCTAAAAAGTCATTTTGGCTAGCCACTTTAGAAATACGTCTACATCAGTGCTCTCTATTATAGCTAGTTTTGAATTTATATTATTTTTTAAAGGAAGGTTACATAGTTTTTTTTTTTTTGAAAAGGGGTTTGGAACCCAGTCAAGCTGGGAGGCTCATCCCCACGCCCATGTTATTATTTAAATGTATTTAAAAATTACATAAAATAACTAAAAATGAATGTTGTAAATTATAGAGAGCCGAGGCTCTCTATATTTAGGAGCGAGATAGCTAAAAGTTATAATGGAGAGCCACTTAGGAGTCTGGTGCAGTTGCTAAAATATATAAAAAGCTAAACATGCTCTCCAAAATAGCTAAGGAGCCAAAATAGAGAGTCTGCTAAAGATGCTCTTAATAGAACCACTGCAAGTGGCCTAGTGGTTCTTGCTTAGTTAGGTGTGCTCCCCAACCTAGGTTCGAACCCCGAAGTTGTCAAAATGGGTAGGCACTGTGCTGCAATGCACAGTTGGAGCATTTCACATGCGCCGAAAGGGTTTATCTTGGGTCTAGGAAGCCTTTGAGTTCTCCTTGACAAAGTCAAAAAAAAAAAAATAATAATAAATGCTCTTAATAGTCATTTTATAGTAGGTTATATATGTCATTTAATAATTCATAATAGAGTGAGGTTAAATGAGCAGATTTGGAGGTCCCAATAGAAACACTCATAATAAATTTGTAGACATTTCAAAAAAAAAAAAAAACTTGTAGATGAGAAATCTGAAACCGGACTATAAACTCCTTTTTATTTTCTTTTTTTCTTTTTTTTTTTGTAAAATTTAATTCGGATAAACAATCAATCCATTTATAGATGTAATCGGCATATATAAGAATTTTGTTTAATTTATTTTTTAGTCAAACCGACAAGAAATCATGGCGGAAAAAAACATAGATCATAAATATACTACTATGTTTAGCTAGCTAGTCAAAAGACATAAACATGTTCCATATATTAGAGCAAGTCCACCGGTATGACTTTGCCCGGGCAAAGTGAGAGAATGATGATGTGGTGACCGGGCATGGAGAGAAACAAGCTTCCACCGGCAAACTCTTGACCAGCCAAACTTTGGCTTTGCATGACTGAGGTCAAAAAAAGGGGCAAGCCCATGACTAAACTCTTGCCCGAAGTCATCCGGCTGCCAGCTCGGCCAACCACAGAACGTGGCTGACCTCACAGGGGCTGCGGAGAGAGAAGAGAAACAGACGCCACGGAATTGCTTCGATCTCGGCCTGGGGTTGCTTCGATCTCGGCCTGGGGGCGGCGTCTGGGCCAGCTGACGCCACGGAGTGGCCGGATGAGGTGAGGCGACCTCGGGTTGCTTCGATCTCGGCCTGGGGTTGCTTCGATCTCGGTCTGGGGGAAGCGTCCGGGCCGGCTGACTCCACGGAGTGGCCGGACTAGAGTAGGCGACCTCGGGGGAGCCGGGTCCGAGGACGGAGGACGCCGGAGGAGGGAGAAACAGGCGGGTCGGGTCAGACGAGCATAGTAAACAGTAAAATAGCAGAAAGTGAATAGCACAAAACCAGAAGAAAAAAACAGAAAAGTGAACAGTAAAAATGAACAGTGAAAAAGTGAACAGTGTTGCCCGGGCAAGAAAAAAACGGGTGCAAACCTATGTCCAATGGCAGTGAATAGTAACTTGACTGGTCGAATTTTTGACTTCTCGACTTTGCCTTTTCTTGACTACGGGTGCACTTGCTCTTAAGAGGGAATGAAGGGACTCGTCAAAGCTCATTAGGTTTTGGGTGTCCTAATTGTGCATTTAGAAACCTAAAAGTAAAAAGGTAAGGCATCAACCTCATGAACCACGACGAACAATACCACCACCATTGAGCAAGCCCCAATCACCCTCTCCATCTTCCTCAGTCGTCACTAATACTATTTGCATATATAGACGACTAATTTCTATCTTAATCAAGTAATTAAGTCGCTTAAGTTTGTTGCAGGGGAATTGATTTATCAACTACATATATATCGAGAAGACCACGCCGGGTAGTTTCCTCATCCACACAGGCCCATATTAATTTATGCAAACCCTAGCCCATGCATGCATATCTGTAGGTTCAAAATTTTTACAGGCCCTGCTCTACATGTTCTACTAGCAAATCATTTCTCAGTCAGCTAGCTAAAATTTAATCTTTGAAGATGAGTGAGCATTGGTTTTATATCTGTAAATTCAGTACTTGGCCGATCATTTAAAAAATTTATATCTGATGGTATAGTATCTCAAAATTCTAAGAATGCTGCAAATTATGCAACTGGATCGGGCTATAAGACTTTTAAGGGCCGGGTTGCTGTTGAATCCAGGCCCAAGAAAATAAAGATAATAGATGGAGGCAATCCTTTTCAATGTAGAAACCAAATGGAAGACGAATTATATTCCATACAGAACTATACACACTACGCAACTAGATACAGGAGGTGCTGTCAATGGTGAGGTGAGGCCCTCCTTATATTCCATACAGAAGTACAGAACTATACACACTACGCAACTAGATACCAACCAAGTGGTTCGTTTTGCTCCATTTCAATTTCAAAAACTAATATAATTAGTGTCCCAGCTTCACGAAATCTTCACAAGGTTGCTGCTATGTCTGTATCATAGTGTCATCTCTTGGACTTAATGGTTGACTTGCGATACTCGACACCATGGTTGAGAAACTTGTAATGAAAGAAACTAATAACATAGCCGACACCTTTTTGGCTTGCTTTTTCACAAAAAACCCAGCTTTATACTCAGGATCGGATCATGATTACTCAAGCAGCTAGGAAATGAAGCACGTATTGATCGAATTTAAGTTCATTTGGGAGCTTGTTCATACATCGTAATTTCTCTTACAGACAACAACACCATTAATATATCGAAATACAAGTTAACTCGATTATCTGGTAACTATATTTTGCATGGGCATAAAATATGATCAGGGTACCTCACTTTCCACTCAAACTTATTTAAGGATTAAATAAATTCTAATTAATTTACAAATTACTCGAATAGTTAAGCACATGTTGCATTGTTATATATTGACATAAAGTCAGACCAGTACAGATTGAGCATTGTTATACACTGCATCGGGCATGCATGAATATTTATGTGTGTGTGTGTGTTGTTGGTGTTGGAGTCATACCTACCCACCGAAACCAAAAACTAGGAATATATTTTCATTCATCCAACAAAGAAATGCGAACTTTATAGAATAGAACCGATCCGTGGAAAATGATCAAAACTTTTTCTCTGCTTAATTCATTTCGTATATATAGGTCAACTGGGCAATATTGGCACTTCCAAGTTCCACCTCCAACATGCATTATGCATGCTTTTATAATTAGAAGTTTAAGAATTAAGATGCAGTAACTTTCAAATATATTGATTTGTAAGAATCACAAAATAAAAACTACCTCATGCCCTTATCTAATTCGTCCATATATATCATGTTCAAGTTGATAAACTCCTACACTAATTACACTCGTTAATGACATATTCCTACCTCCGCCACCGAATATCATATGATTATGTAAATCGATCGTTAACAAGTCTTCCTGCAATCGTTATTGAACATCATGAATGAGCATGTGAAGCACTTTCAAGAGTTAACCAAAAATGCATCTGCATAATAGAACTTGCGTAACCTTCACCTGAAAATAACTAGTCATGGTTCGGGAAATGTGGGTGGCGTGGTCGCGTACGTGGACCCTTTCGAGTACGTTTTTGTGCCTATACGCGCCGGCCTTCCCCATATCCTCTCAATTATATGCATAGGCCATACATAGCCTGCCCCCTCCATGCTTTTGAGTAGCACTTGTACACCAATTATTGAACTGCAGCCATGTGTTGATGTTTGCACCCAATCTTGTAATTAACTGATTAATACATATACATGTTCAATACATTAGGTGATTAGGCTAAAGCCTATCATGTTGGCTTAACTATTACTCAAGATAGTTAGGGTGTCTTAACTGTTTACATGCATTATGGTTTTGGATATGAATAGTCAAGATCCATTTAAATGCTGTGTTATTTATCTATAACAATTTAATGATTGGACAAATAATTTCTCCAATTTATAATGAAAATTTTTAATTCATTTAACTATGAAATTATCATCGTGTCAAATCAAAGAGGATATTGCTTTATATTCATAAAATTAGAAAAAAAAAATATATGTAAATGTATTAAAACATCATCACTACGCGTTTACTCATACATTTTATGTATTAAATATGTTATATTGACAGATTGTTCATGAAATCATTTATTTATTTAAATATTAAATATTTTTCAACACGAAATACAGTAATTGAGGAAAAATGTCACTGAAGTGAGATTTAGTGGGTCCCTGACAAAATCCTGCACGCTAGTTTTAAGGATCATCAGACGGTTTGGAATCATCCTCGAGTTCACATTTGATCTAGGGTTTTGCACTTGACCTGGGGGGGGGGGGGGGGGGTTCTGGAAAGAGATGTATGACAAAGTCTCGACCTAGTTTGCTATTATAACCGGTCCCTTTCTTGACGGGTGTGGCGCACTCATCACATGCGGTCCACGTCAATGGGCCGGGAGCCAGTCCCGATGACGTCATCGGCCTCAGGTAGGGGCAAAGCCAATTAAGGGGTTCGGTTCTGTTGGGGTTGGGGGGGTTTTGGATTCCTTCCTTCCTTGGTTGGGTTTTGCCCCGGTTGAAAAATTCGAAATAGGCACGCGCAGAGTATGACGTGGGCCCCACAAACCCCTCCACCACCGCCCAATCTTAGGGGGAAAGAATTTTTCAGTGGCCGGCTATGGCTTCAACATCGAAGAGGACGTGGTGGGAGGGACCCGCCGCCGTAGATACCCCCACATCTGACGGCTTCTACTTGCCGCCGTTCTGTGCGGTACAGTACATGAGTCTACTGCTACAGAAGAAGCACGAGGCACTTTTGTAGAAGAGACTAGAAGTTTTAGGTTTCACTCAACTACAAGTTTTAGGTTTCACTTTGTTATTGACAAAATGGGAGGTCAAGCACTCAACTGCAAGCCAATGAAGTAAGGAAACCCTAGTTTATAGCCTAACAAACTGAAACTTTTAGCAAAGTACAAGGGTTAACTTGTAGTTTGTACTGTTCTGTTTTCTTCTCCGTGGTGGTTTTGTGTTGGGATAACGGTTCTACCTTTCCAAAATGATTCATGTCTAAAGTCTAAATTACCAATACATTTATATGCAAACGTTAGATATAGCCGGTTTATGAATTCAATACATTTATTGTTCTACACTTCTACTCAAATATTGTTGCGTACTATATGAAATACGTAAGTTGAAAATTGACTTTTCCCATGTGGGATGTATATATTCTCAACACGCCCCCGCACGTGTGTCGAATTTTCAAGCCATACACGTGAACAACTTTTGGGTGACGTGGAGCCCGTGTGGCCGTTAGGCATGCACACGTGGATAACCCGCTTTGATACCATGATAAAGTAATCTAAGGTTCACATCCAAAACCAATTGGCAATTGATGGAGTGTCCAAAACCCTTATAAACACATAGGCAAAGTCTCATTTTTTCCATGTGGGATGTATATATTCTCAACAAGTTTCAGGTTGAAAATGTATTGAAATTTTTGAAGTTCGGAGCTGTTGGACGCCACATTAAATAACTTGAATTCAATAGTTTTGGTGCGACTCTGAAATTTAAATATTTCAAAACAACGTAATTTTTGACTAATATGTAGCACCGAAGAGCTTTTAGATAGAAATATTGATGAGGTCTTGGCCACTCTAGTACGTTGCAATATAACATTAGCCGTTGTAACTTGTGAGAAATTGATATGTGCTAAAATAATGTGGGGAGACAATGGTGCTCTCGAGGAAAGATAATATGTCACATGGTCCTACATGATTGATAAATCGCCGGAGAAGCAGATAGGTCCCATTTGATCATATCAATCAAGGCGATGATTACAGTCAAGCTACAAGGAGGAATCCGGCCAATCACAGCCGTCGGAGTTCAATCATTCCGCTCCAATTCAAGTTAAATCCCAGTGCAGGCTCCACGTGTCATTATTTGTGTTGACTAGCATAGACCCGATTGGAATCTTAAGTGACAAGTGAAACAACTGCACAAGTCTTCTATGCGTAATAATAATGCTTGTGTAAGGTTAAGGGAATGTTTGGTCGATAGTTATTAGCAAGCGAAACTTTTGTTTAATTAGGCCAAAGTTGGCTATATATTTCGGATATGTAATGTGTTTTCGCTTATTATAATTATGTGAGAACAAATTTAACGGTTAAATTCTAGATCACATACGTATTTTAAAGTATGGTAGGATTTTTATAAAAAAGAAAATACAAATCAATTATGTTTTTGATTCATCATATCGACTACTTTAAATGTTTATCAAATGATGTTATTTACATATGTATTTCACAAGAAAACAATCGAGATTAAGAATAAATCTAAAATTAAATTGACCCTTTAAGGAGACTCTTTCGATGACCCAGTTGGAGGAGCTTTTGGCTTAATTTTCAACACTTGTTTCCTTCTAACTAGGAGGTTTCATTTAGTAATTGATCTAAATCATGTGCAAATAAGATAGTGATTAAACCTATGAGTTATCATCATCATCCTTCATTTTTTAGTTTATTTAACCTAGAACAAGACGAATGATCTGCAACATAATTGTACACATATGCTTGGAATGCAAGAATTTTATTTATATAATCGTTTGCATTCGAATACTAAGGAGATAATGAGTGCTCTTCTGAAATTGACGTTATGAATACATTTCGTAGACGTACGTGTCATACTTTGTAGTTATTCAGTTTAACTAGCTCATTAGCCAGATAATTAGTTATCATCTATATCTCTCATTGATTATTAATTACATACTAATGATACCCTGATATATCTTTAATTTGCAGTAGTTGGATGTAGAGTTCTATCATATTGTTGATTTAATTCAACCATGCACAATATTCCCTTCATTATTTAGCTGATGAACAAGTTTTATTAGTAAAATTATATATAGAGTCAGTTTTTGAAAAAAATGAGATTTTGTTAAGTCGACGTTAAAGGGGATGTAAAATTCAATACTCATCCAGTCACGTCGTTTTCCATACCTGCAATTTATCGACATATAGTAAATACCATCCATTCCTGCTTCAAATTCATCACAGATCTATAAGATACTACACAATTTAGCAAACATTTCCATATAAAGTGAAGATCTTAATGTCTTCAAATTAATCCCAATCCTACTTCATCCTTAATTAGCAAGGCTGATCATGTGTGTAGATCGAATTTATTTGATTTCAAAGTGGTCCAAAGCCTTTTCAAAAAATTACCATTACATTTCCATAATTTTTTTTTTACCTAATAGAGATATTTCTATCTTCACCTCCATGGAGCTACAGAAATGGTACTAGTAATACCCATGTGGCAAGCAGCACTAGCAACAGGTCTTTGCCATATTGATCCCATGGATTGAATGCTGAGTCAGTTCAGATGCTTCATGCATAAATGGTTTGTAATGATCATAGAGCATTATTGGAGTCTGGCTGTCTCAAAGTAAAGTGACGTATGCTCTATCTAGTAGCTAGGTTAATGAGCTAAGTATCATTCATCATCAACCCCAAATCAAACTAGCTAACTATTGGACATGTTCAATGGCTCTTTGGCTTTTTACTTATTCCAACCAAAGTTGTTAGGTTTTCAACTTTGAACTAAAACCATTGATCCAGAAAACATACTTGCAGATTTTGTAAACCCTAGAGAAGTTATATAAGACCTAGAATTCAAAAAAAAACAAAACACATAAATGGATTAGGTGGTGTGCAGGCTTCTCCTTTTTCCGGACACTGGCTAGTGCATATGCTATCAAACATGAATTATCTTTAGGGCAAGTCATGTATCTCCTTCGCTGGCGGATATATATTCTAGATATTCGACATTATTTTCTCATAATAATACAACCAAACTAAGACTTAATTTTGGTTATCCATCATCAGATTTGGGGAAATTAAAATTTTTACAAACAACATACTGCTGTAGATAATTGATTGCATATTTAGAAAATTGGAGCCGAACTATGGTACATGTCAATGTAAATTACTGCCATAATGAAATATATGTGGATTTAATACTACGGAACTGTGGATTAATTTTATGTGATGTTCAAATGTATAAAGAGAGAATATTTGTCAGAAGACTTGAAGAAGACTTGTAAATTAACATGCGTGAAGTCATGAACCTAATAAGTTTTATGTTTGAAATGAGTCGTGTATAAGAATTTTCTCTTAGATTGATAAGAAATTTCCACAGGGTTTATATATAAGCTATTAACTTGACAAGCTAACTGATTGAATGCAATGAGAAAAATCTGACTTAGGCCGTGTTTTCTGGTGTTCGTAGCAGAGAAATATGTACAACCGAATTGAAGCTATCATATTAAATTACTAAATCTGCAGACAAATATTCCTTCTCGGAGGTATAGAATATAATACTTTAGAAATGAAAGAATATTACTATACATATTAAATTGGACAAAGCAACATCTCTCTCTCTCTCTCTCTCTCTCTTTTTCACACACCCAACAACACATAAAGCAAGGGCCATACATACACAGAAGAACGTCCACACAGACCCTTCAAAAACATTCTTTTTTCTCAGCTTTTGTACCCGGTTTCAAGAAAAGTGGTTTTCGCTCTTTTTGAGGATAACAGTTTCTTCTACCTTTGCTTCGCTTCAGCCATGGACACTGCTCAATGGCCACAGGTACAGCACACAGAGATTCACCAACCTCCTCCTCCTCCTTCTCCTCCTCCTCCTCCTCTTTCTTCATATATATGGCTTCTGCTCATTTTTTGTTCATTTGTGAATTATAAATGGCCTTTTGGTATGAGGATGATGGTGTTGTTGTTCAAGTCCCCACTCAAAATTGGTTGTAGTTTCTATCAGTTCTTAAACCATGTTTGTTTCACTTTATCTTTTGCTTAGGTGATAAAGGAAAAGAACTCCATATTTTCTTTTCTTTTTTGCTGTCTGATACAATTCTGAAAAGTGTAAAAAAAAGCAGCTCCTCGTTTGTTTTTATCTTCTTTGTCTTTCTTTTCCCTCTTTAAATTCTCAGTTTTCCGCACTACCAGTACTGATTATTAGCGTCTTTGTTTGATCTGAAATTTGGGTTCATTTTCTTAGGGAATTGTGGTGAAACCAATAGAAGAGATAGTGACAAACACATGCCCTAAGCCTTCTTCTGCGAATAATCTAGAGAGGAAACTTGCAAGGCCTCAGAAAGAATCAGCCCTAAACTGTCCAAGGTGCAACTCCACCAACACCAAATTCTGTTACTACAACAACTACAGCCTCACACAACCCAGATACTTCTGCAAGACCTGTAGAAGGTACTGGACTGAAGGCGGGTCCCTCAGGAACATCCCAGTTGGTGGAGGCTCAAGGAAGAACAAGAGATCATCATCTTCTTCCTCATCAACAACAACTTCTAATATTTCGAACAACTCATCAAAGAGGCTTCCTGATCTGATACAACCCCAAGGCAACCAAGGTAACCAAGGCCAAGATCTAAACTTGGGCTTTCCATCTAATCAAGTTTTTGCACAGCATCAAATCCCCAACATTGATCAAAACAGTGACAAGAACAACAACTCTTCTAGTACTACCACAACAGCATCTCACCTCTCAGCTTTGGAGCTTCTCACTGGTTTGACCTCCAGGGGTTTGAACTCCTTCATGCCCATGCCAGTGCCTAATTCAGATCCCAACAGCAGCAACAACAGTGCAAGTGTATATACATCTGGGTTTCCCATGAGTGAGTTGATGATCAAGCCAACCCTTAATTTCTCTCTTGATGGGCTTGGAAGTGGGTATGGGAGTGCTCTACAAGGTCATCATGTTCAAGAAAATAGTGGGAGGCTTTTGTTTCCATTTGAGGATTTGAAACAAGTGTCGGGCAGTGGTAGTGGAATTGATCATCATCAGCAGAACAACAAGGAGCATCATCATGGTGGAGACTCAACTGGGTATTGGACTGGAATGTTAGGAGGAGGAACATGGTAAAAATTTAAGAGGATCGAAATATTCCTGGTCTTTTTCTTCTTTCTTTCTTTCTGATTTTAATCTCTATTTATTAATCTTCTTCTCTCATGGTGGCGGGTGACTTGTTTGGATTCCTGAGTTCATAAGTACTAACAGATCATAGGATACATGGGGCTTTCTTAATTTATCACTTTGGATTTCTACTTTGTCTTGGTTTAATTATGGTGGGTTATTTTTTTGGAGCTTATTTTAGATTGGCTTCATAAAATTAAGGGCGACTTTTTATTGGGATACTACTACTACTACTACTCTATGAGGATATTAGAAGCAATGATGATCAAGAAGACCAGCAGGCCAGAATTTTTTTTAGGGTATGTAGCTAGTAGAGAAGAGGCATGCACTACTGTTCTTGCATAATGCCCTTTATCTCATGTAATTGATCTTCTCTAGCTATTTTATCACTAAGAGAAAGTAAAGGGCAGCCCACTGTAATTTGTCATTGGTTGGTTAGCTTAATTGGTACAATCAATAATTATTACATACATAATGTATAATGTACTACTTATGGATAGCTAAGTTAGCTAGGTATCTCTTTCTTCTCTGTTCTATGTGATGTTGTTTAGTTTAAGGTTTTATTAACCAGGACAGAGATTCTTCCAGCCATTTACAGAAAAAAGCTAGCTAAAGAGATTTGAAGATAGAGCTAGCCAGGTAAGAATCTCTGAACTTTCCACATGACTTTGCTATAAACAACTCTTCAAAAAAGTATAACCACCACCTCAGCTTATCTGATCTATCTCCATATTCTTACTTGGAACCAGTGCTAAACACCACCTGCCTCAACCAGAAATCTTAGCTAAGCTAAGCTCTAAGCTCTCTCACAGTACTCTCACAGTAGGTGAGGCTATTATTATCAATATATCCAAACAGTTTTGAAGACTCCTTCACAATGTCTCCCATTTATAATCTATTTCCAGAAATGATCATTGCTTCCATGCCACCCCTCCTTTTTTTTTTTTTTCCAAGTCTCACTGAAATGAGAGATTGAGAGAAAGATCTGACAAACCCTTGTTTCTTTGGTCCTTGTTGGGACCCACAAAAACATTCCCCTTGGCTAGTGTGCTAAAGAGAGAATAATACACCCCACTAAGTTGATCCATCCAGATCTGAACTCTTACCTCCCCCCAATTTTTAAATCCGATTTCTTTTGGTTTCTTGCTGTAAGCCACTTACATAATAACAATGCCCGCAAGGCCGGTGTTTCAGTATTTCACTTATTTTGGGTATAATATTAACCCACTTAATCTAGTTCCACCTAGCTCACTCTAAGGGTAGTTTTGGAATTGAGCCACAATAATCTAGGCCATGAGTTCATATGCTACATTGGTCCAAGCTGAAAATGACAAACCATATTCCTTGAACGCCAAGAATGAGGCACAGCCTTGAGAAACCTAGTGGCCGTTCCAGCTATTTATAGAAAAAGGGTCACCTAGCAAAGTCCATAAAAGATGGAAACTGGATCAATGGTGCTTTCCGGATCTGTAGTGATGTCTTTGGCCTCTTCCTGTTGTGCTTTAGTGCTTAGGTTTTTCCAATAAGTAAAAAGCGTGTCTCCAATTCATCAGATACTTTCCTTCAGTGAAAAGTTTAGGCCATATTGACGTATCTATGTGTTTGACAATGAGTAAGTCCACGTGGTAGACTAGAATTCAACTTTTGCTTCAATGGAGTGAAAGATCTAGTAGTCTTGTTAGCGAAGATTGCCCGTGAAGCGTCAGTTGTTGATATTTATAAAATCAACAAATATAGAGGTCCACATATAGGATTCTCTTAGCATATGAATAGGCCTGACATTTAAACCAGTAACCCGCAAACTCGCACGAACCCGCCTGTTTATTAATCCGTGCTGAAAAAAGCCCGCACGCCAAAAACCCGTAAATTAACGGGTTGTGCGTGCTGAACCTGTTAACTCAAAAAAAAAAAAAAAAAAAAAACCAATTACCCTTTTCTTTTCCCTCACCCAAAACCCAATTCTCTATCTCTCACAGAGAGGTTTTGCTTTCTCTCTCCAAAGGTCTTCGCTTTCTCCCTCCATTTTTCTCCTTCTGGGTCTTAATCTCACAAATTCTCATGCTTTCTATTAATCTCTATGTGGGTGTTCATCACAGTTTGATGTTTCCAATGTTTACTTTGTCTTTTTAGGTGTAGTGGAGTAAAGGCTGACACTTTAATGTGAATGAATATTTGTTCTGGATTTGATTTTCCTGCTTTTACTGGTGGGTTCAATTTAATTGTTGGTTCCAGATTTTTGAATTGGAGTTTTTTTTTTTTTTTTGTAAAAATTATAGCTTTGCTGTCATACCTAGATTTTGAAAATGTGAGGTATGATTGTTACATCTGCACTTATAATAGGGAAGGCATTGATGTGCGCTACCGGCAGTGAATCTGCTTGCAGGTTCCAATGGGTTTGAAAAGAAAAAAAATTATGTTCACGGATTTTAACAGGTTACAACAGATAACCCGCAAACCCGCCGGGTTTAGCCCGTGAAACCCGTTAAGCTAGGAAATTTTTATCGTATCGGCCCGTTAAAAACCCGCACTATACCCGCACGTTGCCAGACCTACATATGATAATGAGTCAGGTGGGGATTTTATCTTTTTAAAAAATAATAATAATAATAATTCATTCAAGGCTTCAGGCTGCCCAGAGCAAACCATATCAAATTGAAACTAAGTTTTTCCCACCGATAATTCAGACGGGCCAAATTAATTTTAGGTACCCTATAGTACAACAAATCCAAGTTTTCATGAACAATTACTGAAATAAATGATTCCAGGGGTTTCACAGGGCTACCTAAATAGTTTAACAAATCCATTTCCTCTAGTTATTGTATACAACCACAATACTTCTGCATTGAAATTTACCTACCAAAGACTTTGACAATGCTGTTTTAAGCGACAACTGATCATTCTCACGCACAAAAAAAAAAAAAAAAAAGTACAGCTCTCGTCTATGCCACAGCAATACAAAACAGGCCCTAAGTGAGTAAACTCAATAGTGCCATACCGACTTAAAAGAAAGCAGACTGAGGATGAAGATATCACTGCAATTGTATTATCTACATCACATCCGGGAGTTGCAGGTGCATTACTCACCGTAACTCTTCTATGTGGGAATTTGAGTGTATAATCATTGGGTCATAAAGTGGAAAATAGAAATAAATAACAATGAATGCAGCACCGAATTTCAAAATTATAACAAGAAAATAATGTATTGCACAATTCCCAGTCAGTATAATATGCAACCGAGAGAGCAGGAGGGGTAAAAGTTTCAATTCATTCAAAAAATAATACTGTTTCCAGTTTCAACATCAACAGGGATATACCATTAGATTTGATTGCCAATATAAACTAGACCAAGAAAACTGAAGTCAACCTTGTTCTTTTAGAGATCAGAGATCACCATTGATTCCAAATATACGAACCTTGTGCATGTTTGGGAACTTTGCCACTACCAGCACAAAAACTGCTAGTGTGTTAAAGAAGAGCATTGGATTTTGATAGTCTGTTGTATGAGATGCTATCAAATACCTGCAAAATCATGAATGAGTTAAACAAGATTGAGCATTAAAATAGAATAGCAGCATGTCCAAATAAAGATATACTTCCGTATCTTTCTTGTCTACCGACCAAAAAAAAAAAGTATTCTTTCTTGTCTAATAGGTCAAGTGCATTCCATTATACATAAGAACAAAATAAGTCTAATCAGCAAAAAGGTGACAAGTAGTTAGTCATGAAGGATTGACTGTATAACTATAACAAGGTTGAAACAAACCTAAGGATTTACATAATACTACTGTCCTTCATTTCACTAGGTCGTCAAAAAGTGTGATCTGTGAAGCCATTAGTAAAGTTCTACACTTATGAAGTGTGGAGATATTTAATGGTGCAACCATGCGTTCTCCAGTCTCCACTGTGAAAGAATTTACATTTACTTTTACAAATCCAATCTGAAAGGCTTATATAAGAGAGCTTAAAGTACTTGTGAAATATACATGAAAGCTTAAAATACTTGGAACGCTTAAAGTACTTACAACACAACAGGCACGACAGTTAGAAACTTTCTGTTTCGAGTGAGCTGGTTGCCATTGTCTATCTGCTCCCACCAAGTAAGCGCATTGTAGATACCTTGGTCATCAGCAAATGGTGTTCCCTTCTTCCAGTGAAAGAAATGGTACGTAACCTGAAAGGAAGACGTGAAGACAATCAGAACTAATAAGTAGGTATAAGTATCAAGAGGAAGATTGTATGTCACCAACTCTTATGTAAACATAGTGCGGTGGATAAACATTATTACACAATTGAGTAATCTCCAGCAATGCATCAACTTTTTACTTTTCAGAAAGAAACACATAACAGACACTTCCACACAGAATTTGCAGCAACTACTTAATATCGAGCAACTCGAGGGTTGTGAGAATAATATGAAGGCCATATTAGTCACTATTAATTGTGCTATTCCAAATATGCAAAACCTCAGAAAGCAGTGTTGAACCATAAATATGGATGATTTGAGCATACACAATGTTCACAAAGCCTATGCGCATCCAGAATTTGACTAATTTTCCCAACAGCATATCACAAAATAGACATTTCAAACTCTATATAATTACTCATCAGGACTTGATCAATAAGACATTTATCTCATTCTCCCTCATCCTGCTTAGGAAATCTAGTGTCTTCGGGGTTATGAGATGCGGCCGATTCTCTAAAAACATCTCAGAACAGTCAGATTCTTTCAAATTGCATCCAATCTACTACATCATCTTTCGTGTTCCGATACAGAGAGATTAACGTGCTCACTTCCACGAGTGTTTACCTATTGAAATTCTCAGCTTTGTTTTTGCTATTAAGCAACGAAATTGATTCAAATTCATCATCATCTACATCAAAACCCTAAGGATTCAGATTCACAATCCCCCAAATTTGACAAAAAATTCCACACACAGACGCATAGATGAGCAGGAAACTAAGCAAGCGAGCTAAGATTGGTAATGAAATCAAACAAAACAAAGGAGAAGGAAAAAGGAGAGATTTACGAGAAAATGAGCGAGGTGGACGATGGTCCAGGCCATGCCGGGAGAGCAAGAGAAGAGGCAGAGAACGATGAGCCATGAAAAGAAGACGATGAGAATGTAGGTGGTCCAAACGCCGGGGTACGTAAACCATTCCGTGTTCCGATTCAGATCCGTCGGTCGCACCGCCGTCACGTACATCTCCTCCTCCTCCTCCTCCTCCTCTTACACCGTTGGATTTCCGGATTTGGATATGTGCGGCGGAGATTGAACGGAAAAGAAGAGAGAGAGAGAGAGAGAGCTAGGAGATGGAGATGGAGATGAAGAGCGGCGACGATGAAGAAGGTAATGAGGAGGAGATGCTCATCATCACCAACCAGAAAGTCTAGTCGTGATATCAATCGTATTTGATAGGCATTTCCAAATCGTTTTTTTTTTTTTTTTTTTGGGGGCGGTGATGACTTAACAAACTGCTGGGTCCACATGGCTCGTTAATATCAAAATATCATGGGTTTTTTTTTTTTTTTTTTTTTTTAAAGAATTAGATTTGTTTTTGTTTTTGTTTTTTTTTTACTGAATATAGCATAGTACGTAAATGTCCAGTATTATTTGTTTGCGATGAATGCATTTTTAAAGTCGCACTGTTAGATGATTTCAACATAAATTAGAATTAGAATGAAATATCATGCTTGAAACTATGACATACTCGAAAGTCGAAACTGTGGTAGAATATCTTATCAAATGCCTATTTTTTATTTGTTAGAATTAACCTTAATATTGAAATAATATGATAATAAACAAAGTTTCATATTTACCCCAAAGAATGGTTAGAGTAAGCAATGATTGACCGCCAAGAAGGATATAATTGCCATACGAATTTTTAAACAAGAGCATGGGTGTGGTGAAGAGCTTTCTACAGAATCACCCCCAGAAAATCTTGGTCCAAGTAAATTAAAAAAAAAAAAAAAAAATTCTTCATTATTTTCGCCAAAAAAAAAACATGAACTTATTCAAATGCTACAGAAATTCAACAGTGTATAAAACTATGAATAAACATAAGTGGTAACCTTAGTTGTACTGGAGAATAATATGGGGAAAATGCATATAAATGAGGCCCAATCTTCTTAGAAGGAGCTCAATTATGTCAAAGATACATGAATGCAATGGAATCATTACCAGTTTGATAATGTCCTTCCACTGAAATAAAACAATATTACAACATATGAGAGCAAAAACTATCAGAGCGTAAGTGTGGCATTGCCAGCCCCATCCAATCCCTCCACTAATCTTCTCTTTGCGGACTTTGTTCTGAAACACCAGACCTCGAAAGCCTCGCTCAAGTCCGGATACCGAACCTGCTCGGCTCTCATCCAGTCCGCCAGAATGTCGGCTTGATCATTTGATGGTAACGCTAGTACTAAGGTGACAATGGCACCTTCGATGGTCTGGCACAAGTCTTCGTTCATCTTGTATGGAAAACCTGTGTCCTCGCTGCCCCTTTTATCCAAGAGTGGCTTCATCTTCCTAATATAAGGGAGCCATGACTTCAGTAATGTCAAGCGAATTGGAGCTGGAAGAATCACATTACCATACCCAACTGCTTCCAAGACTTTAGCAGTGACTTCTATGAGCTTAATCTTCAAGCCCCACATAAACGAATCAAGTTTCTTGTCCTCGATCACTCCTAAAACATTACTGGAGCTTTCAGCCCAGTTGGAAACGAAATCCTTCATCAAATCCATCTTTCCGAGTATGCTACACATCCATTCAAGATCCGATAAACTATGCATTATTTTCACATCTGCTGTCTCGGATGCAAGGTCTGGCTCCAAAAGTAAGGAAGACAAATCCTTTTCAAATGTTGCACAAATATGTGACAGACCTGTTCTTACCACTGATCTGACTTCATCATCTGCTGTGACCAACGGTGTATCCTCATCTTCTCCTAACATGTATTCGACTTGCTCTTGAGCAGAAGTTTTAAGCTCATTGCCGAATGGAGGACATGGTCCAACAATGGATGTGGCAACACGAATTGCTGAGATCAAAACAGTTTTGGTGGCAGCTAAATCAACTGGTTGGATCCTAGCTATTATGGGCATAGCTATAGGACCCAACTTTGATACAGCTTTTAAGATGTGCTCTTCTTCTTTGTCCTCCCAAGGAACAGCCTCCAAGTACTGGATACAGCAGGACACAATCTCGTCACACTTGAAGGAAACTGCTGACTGAAGAATACCGACAGCAGACTTAACAGAGTCCAATGCGTCCAAAATCAACTCTGTTGGAAGATAGAGCAGCCTCAACAGGTTGACATGGTGATCATAGTTGACCTCAGAGCAATGAACATTAATGGAATTACTAGGGTCTGGATTAGACAACCGTTCAGCAAAGTACTTGCTCCTTTTTATGAGAACAGATGAGTGGGAGTAAAACTGTTGGTGTCTTCCCTCTCTGTCCTTCAAGCAGATGACAACGTCGCTGGTATTCTGATCACCAAGTCTGCAAGGCTTGGTTTTTAAAGCTTTGTCCATGTGCGGCAACAAGGTTCATGCTTTAAACAATTGACAGAGCACACTAACTTCAACTGAAATTACAATTTGACATAGGCAGTTGGTCAATCCACATAAATTCTAAGAAATACAAACAAATTATGCACTCAAAAGTAGTTTGAACAATAACACGATCCAAAACACCACGATAACGTATTACGTATCAATAACTGAATATTTTCAAAGTGCTTTGCAAGCTAACAATAGCTGATCCATGTTCCATACATCTACACAAAGTATGAAATGTGTATAGAACTGACCACAGTTTCTTCAATGTTCATTAAACAATGAATTTCACAGACAATCATGACTCCATGAAACCCAGTACATGTTAAGAAATTACATCCACTAGTAACAAAGAAGACACTTTCACCTACAAAGTAGTATCCCAATCAACAAAACCAACAAAGCTCACAAATCAATTCCTCAATCCACATAATTCATGTTAAAATATCTACTAACACTATAAGCTGTAAATAATTAACGAGACAAATTAAGAACTAAACCCAAAAATGTTTCTAGCAAAAGATGACTAATTGTTGGAAACCCAATTGATTCAGGAAGTCCCCATTCAACTATTTGGCATATCAAATTCAAAGTTCCAATCTTTCTAATCATCCCAAAATCAAGATTCTTCCTTTCTTTCAATTGGGAATTCTTGAATGAAAAAAAAAAAACTCACCCCCTAATTGTATGAACCGCAGAAATGGGTTCCAAGCTTTAACTGCAGAAACCGGATCCGCTGTGAATTGCTGAATTTTCCGGCAGTTTTTTTTTTTTTTTAATTGAAAAGCGCATAGATGAAAGCCATCAGGTGTTTCCAGAGTTCTCTGAACTTCAGCTAATCAACTGAGAAACAAAAACTTTGAGATGTGAGTGTAGGGACAAAAGTTGTTTGAATGACCAAAATGGCCTGGAGTTTGATTGTAGCTAGGGTGATGTGTTAAGGGATGGGAGGAGATTAGTGTATTTCTTAAAGGGCAATTTGGTGCAATAAATGTACATCACTCTAGAATGGGGGCAAATGATTGGTAGAGAGACTGGGGTTATGTGTATGGAATTGGATCTAAGCATGAAACATATCTTTTCTTTCTAGTTAGTGTAGGAGGATCAACACCAAAAAGTTGGCTACTTTTTCTTTAGTTTTATCACAACTTGCACAAGTTGCAACCAAGTGCCGAGTTGATTCAATTTTCTAAACAGAGCCAAATGGAGTTTGCTATCAATGTTTCCTAATGCTACAGATATTATGGATACCATTTGGGCCCGAGCTCCCAGGTAATTAGAAAGATCAGTAGCTTAACTAAATTATCAAGTCATAATTTATGTATCTTATTGGTAAGAGTCTTCAGGTATAGAACCCCCACATTCGGGTTTGGATTCTGCTGATGTTGATTGAAGTTTAAATCTCAATCTATTCTTAGTGGCTAAGGAGAATGAAACTTTTGAGAATACTGTGCGATCTTGATAAAAAATAATAAAAAAATAAAAACATTGTTTTTGTAGTTTGTTCACTTTCTTTCTTCTTTCAACTTGAAAATTTTTCAAGAATTAGCCACAACCTCTGTACCTCTATTCACTAGAGTTGGGTCTTTTTAGTGACTCTGCACCTCCTCTTTATTTGATGATGGTTGGGGAGATTTCTTGTGCGTTTAGCCAGATCTGTCTCTCATACAATCATTAATAATTGAGTTATTAGCTTCGAGAATGCGAGGAAGGCTGCAATTTCCCACAACACATACTTCGACAATAAGAAATTGAGGGTATAATTTTGTGATAATGATGGTCCCTGCTTAACTAATTGTTCATTTGAGAAATTAAGTTTTCATGGACATGCAGTGGGAATGCCTAATCACATACAATTTCCAATTTCAAAGTGAGAGGAACATAGAGACTGGCCTTTAAGGCCGATTTTGAGGACGTTGGTGGCCACAAACTTGACTTCAATGTCGAGAATCTTTTTTTTTTTTTTTTTGAATACATAATGCGGAAAATCTTCTATCCTTAACTTTTGTTTGGTGTTAATATAAGGAAATAATATTTCTTCTTCTGTTAAGAGAGAAGTGCGAAAACCCATGTGTGTACCCTCCGGCGGCTCGCTCTTGTGGCGGCGTCGTCGGACGGGTTTGGAAGGGGCCTAGTGCCCGGTGGTGGTTGTCCACGGAATCAATCACGTCAGAGAGGAGGCTGCGTGGTGGTTTCGCTGCCCAAAATGCGAGGTGGCGGTGCTTGCGGGCTCGGTGGCTTGAGTATGGGGCTGGGCTCAATCTCCCCACGACCGGACGACGGTCAGCAAGAGGCGGCGTCGCCCAAAGGTGTGAAGGCTGGATCTGAGGGGATCAGATCGGATCGGAGGGTTTCAATCTGGTCTGTGTCGCTTGGAACCTTCAGGTGCAGAGGAGCGGATGGGAGTGGCGGCGATGCTTACAGGTGTGTTGGGGAGGATGGAAGGATGGAGGGGCTGCTGGAGTTCGCTCGATGTAGGAGGATGGTCGTCGGTAGTAGGACGGCGTGGATCTGGTGTGCTGGACGGTGGCAAGCTGCTCGGTTTTCCTCTTTGGTTGGGCTGACTGGGCTTTGGGCTCTGGGCCCAAATTCCCTTTATTTTATTTACTTTATGTTTTATTGTTGTTGGTCTTTAGTAGGTAATGATGGCTATATGCCATAATAAGTCCCTGTCAGTTTAGGGCAGGGCGACGTGGGCTTAGTCCCGGACTGCACCTTTTATGTGCCTGGTTTGCCCTAGTTAGGTGACGAGTTCCCAAATGGTCGCACCCTCATAGTGGTAAGATGAAACTGAGTGTCGCCAGAGCTATTCTCCAGCAGCAACATAGGGGGAAAGCTGTGCTAAAGCTGGTAATTATGCTATGTTGTAATCGGGTTACATATCGAGTTATCTTTCCGCTGTGTCACTGATATGTTAAAGCAAATGGAGTAGCTATTTGTGCACTATTTGCTAGTTGGTGCTTGTTAGAATACAAGTCTCCTGTAGAGATTTCTGATATTATTTCGGAAAATACTCTAGATGCTTATTGTAATCAGGGGTTTAGGCTCAATGTCCCCCCTTGTATACGACAGTTTCATTAATCAAGGCTTGAGGGCAGCCGCACCAGCCCTTTATTCAAAAAAAAAAAAAAAAAAAACTTTTGTTTGGTGTTTAGTGGGTTGGTATCAGGGTAAATCTGGAAATCTTTACTTTAACAGAAGCTTATAGCTTTGGTCTGTTGCTGAACTGAAACAAGTGTCAGCTTACTTATCCAATTTGAAGATTCCTAAGAGAGACATTTTTAGGATAAGGTTTTCCTTGCATATAAATCCAGGTCTCAGTCCATATTGAGTAGTCACACTAATAACATTGGTACCAGAAATTAATAATCCAGTGATGGCTTCCTCCTTATCCAAGTTTCATTTGCTTCTTGCCTTTGTTGTTTTGATCTTGTTCCAGCTCTCTTTTTATGCCGCAGCAGACCCTCCTGGTATGTACGATGTATCTCTCCCTTTGTGATTTATCTTATATAAGATATTAGAGGCTAAATGTTGATCTATGGTGAACTGCAGAAAGCGATCTTTGCAATTTCGACGATGAAACTGACTTGGACTATAGTCTGGCACCAAAAGATGTTAATGCCAGAGGCAGTTGCCTTTACATAGGTGACTGTAACAGAAGTAAGGACTGCAAGCCCCTATGTGCAGCCAAGGGTATTCGTGCAGTGAAATGTGTTACCAACCCAGCTGGTGGAAAGCATTGTTGTTGTGCTCTTCCTAAACCCAAGTAGCCACCATATCATAATGTAGGAATATATATGGTGAATAATGTAAGAGAAGTGGGCTTGGGTTTGTTTGATTGTGATGATTGACAAATTTCTCTTGGGCCCTTATTTCTGTATGAATTCAAAGCTCATTGTGAGAACCCAATAATCAAATGGAAGGGAATATATTCAATCTATTAACTTCAATGCAGAACAAGTGAAGTAGTGAACAACTCGATTAAACCAATTAGTGTTGTGGGGAACTCGATCATTATACTAAAAAATGATGAGTAATGTGAAACAGAGCAGGTAAACTAAGAAACCTCCATAATCAAAGTAATTTGAGGTAAAAGATTGATTTCATATCTTAATCCCAGGTTTGTTTCTGCATGCATGACTGGCCTCTATTTAACATTTTCCATTCATTTTTCCTTTCACCAGCGTAAAGATGCCTGAATTCAGTCATGGAAGGGATCCATCGATTTCAACGAAGATTTTAATGAAATCGGTAATTGGAGCCTTCTAAATTTTAATTGGATGTTGAAATGGATTACAAACCCGAATTCATTGCTACATTTTAGGGCCTATTAGGAGCAAGGGGGATTGAGGATTTTCTTTGAGCTCGAGTCTACTGGTGAATTCATGAGAAGAAAAATGACGATCATGTCATTAGCGGTGAACGGGCTAACTCTGCAGGAGTTGAATTGTTTCCCACTCAACAAATTCCTCGAGCTGCTGTCTGGTTACATGAAGGGGAGATATTACATGAAGAACAGCATAGGGTGGTGGTCATTTCCCGCTCACAAATGCACAGTATCTGAACCTCTATTGAATTCGGCAAGGAGTCTATTTTCCAATGCATAAGATATACTCTTGGTTAACCTCACAGAAGATGAAGAAATTCTGCATTCTTTGATTCTGTTACTGTGCATTTGAGAAATTGTGTTGTTTCATTATTTCTCTTAACAATATGTCTTTCATTCAATTTATTTCATCCTAAACAGTCTTGTCAAGTCATATCCAGATATGATACATATACCATAGAAATATAGACAATAACCCTTTTATCAGAAAAGAAAAAGACTTTTGCTTCGTTTCATCAAGCTTCACAGCTGGGCACCTAATTTAATCACCAATTTTTATGAAGTGGTAGACCGTGCAAACACTAAAGATATGCCTGTACACTTCATTTCTGTCTAATACTCTATTTTTTTTTTATAGCAATTAATCTGTTCATGCTTATTAATCAGTTCATTCAAAGGATTTGAAACCTGGGGGCTTGTGTCCAGGGCCTTGAGTGTGGGGGATGAAATCAACTGTCCCAGATTTCTGTGTCTCAATTTTGTCCCCTCAACATGATTGGTCTACAGAAATTAAAAAATAAAACAAAAGATTAAGAAAATATTTTTTTTAATCTATGTGGATCAATCATGTTGAGGGAACAGAATTGAGATAAAATAATAGAGACAGCTGATTTCATCCCTGGGGATAGTCCCTAAGGTTAATGCAAGTGGTATTTTTGAACTGTTTAATGGAATTCATGCAACAACATAATTCAATTCTACAAAACTACTATCTGTTTTCCTCCACAACTAAACTCCTACAACTTGGAGAATAATCAGAAGATTGCATACACAGTAATCAGTGATCATATCCTGTTCTATACCATGTGATCTTCAGAGTTGTCCTCAGTTTACTCATTTGCTGCTGAGGTTGGCTGTAATCAGCTCTCACTGTAAATCATATCAATATAGGAATGATAGTTAGTCATCATAGATTTTTATTTTTATTTTTAAAGAGGATAAAAGAATTTCGCTCCTACCCCATGGTGACTCAAACCCATGACCTCGATATCAATCAAAGGAGACAGAAAAGCATAGTAAAAAATGGTTTCAGCATAGAGGTAGTTTTGTAATATATTTTCATAAGAGCTAATGGCCTTAATCTAAGCAAGGTTCATTTCTTTTAGAGTTTGATTTAAGCATGTCAGATTCCAATAGAGATTGACATAAGATTGAATAATAGACGAATGGTTGATGATGCACAACTGTAATATATTTTTGTTAAGTCTATCTATTTTTGTAACCAACATATAAAAAACAGTGTTGGTTAGAATAATTTTTTTAGAAAAATGTAAATAGACAAGCCTGATTAGTATACCGACTTTTTGCTTCTATAAATATATCAAATCACTCAAAACAGCAGCCTTTGAAATACACAAGTAACCCCGCAGCATGGCGTGGCGTCGTTCAGCCCCCTAGTGTTTCCTAATGCTATAGATCCTATGGATACCATTTGGGTCCCAAGCTCCCAAGTAATTTCAAATATTATTAGCTTAACGAAATTATCAACTCGTAATTTATTTATCTTATATACAAACATTGTGTTTATATTTTGTACAAGGGAGAATATCACAAATTATCACTCAACTTTTACCTATTCGACACTTTGGTCACTCACCTTTTAAATATATAACTTTGGTTACTCAACTTTAACTTTGTTATTCACTTTAGTCACTTAATTAATTTTTTAATTAAAAAAAAATTATTTAATTACCACAATATTAATGATATTTTCATCCAATCAATTGTGAAAAATTGAGAAATCTGTGTTAGAATGATTGGGAGAAGTGATTAAAGTGAGATAAAATGTCATTTTGGTGACTAAAGTGATTGACAGAGTAATAGTTGAGTGATCAAAGTGATATATTTGAAAGGTGAGTGACCAAAGTATCGAATGAGTCATAGTTGAGTGACCATTTGTGGAATTATCCTTTTGTACAATTTCTTTCTTAACCTTTTTCTTTCAACTTGAATTTTTTTCAAGAATTAATCGCAACCTCCATAACTCTATTTAGTATTTACTAGAGTTCGATCTTTTTGGTGACTTTGCACCTGCTTTTTATTTGATAATGGTTGGGGAGATGTCTCGTGCGTTTAGTTGTCTCTCATACGATCATTAATTGTTGTGTCATTAGCTTTGGAAATGCGAGGAAGGCTGCAATTTTCCACAACACGCACCGAAAGATGTTAACGCAAGAGGCAGCTGCCTTTACATAGGTGACTAACAGAAGATAGGACTGCAAGCCCCTATGTGCAGCCATGAGTATTCCTGCAGTGAAATGTGTTACCAACCCAGCTGGTGGAAAGCATTTTTGTTGTGCTATTCCTAAACAAGTAGCTACCATATCATAATGTAGGAATATATATGGTGAATTTCTCATAGTGAAGAGAATTTCATTGACCAATTTCTTTTGGGCCCTTGGTTTCCAGTATGAATCAATACTTAGTGGGCCGGGATCACAATTGCTGCTCCATTCTCCGGCGTAGAAGAAAACAAAAACACTGTCTACACACACGTACATGTTGATTCTCTTTTTTTTTTTTTTGGTTACGTACATGTTGATTCTCTGGATAGTGACTATGGGGCCGTGACCATGATTGGACTTCGTCCATTATAGGCTCTATGCTCATGAGTCATGACACGTAGGAACATACAGTAATGAAAGGACAAAACCAGACATCCGTCCGAGAAAGCTCTGTGATCAGCCAGAAAAAATTGACTGACCTTGCAGACCGGCAGAGACGGGTTTTGGTTGCTCAGTGAGCACAGCAGTGCATCGCATGCAGTTCTGGCAAACCAACAGACAGGTGAAATAAGAAAAATAAAAAATTGAAAATGGAAAATATTTATGCCCTTTATAACTTGTGGACCAAACAATGTATATGGAAAACATTCAGATTCAGTAGATTTAAAAATGCTTTGTGCAATCCACAAATAACTAAATGGCACTCACATTGTTGAGACTTCGAGAGTTGTAGTAAATTTGGTCGAGAAATATGGACGTAGAATAATGGAAATTCTTCACTTGCACTAATCGAACACTTATAAGATGGTCTAACCCTTGGTATTTGTAATCAATTTTTTTTAATAATTAAAATTTGTATTTAGTATAATCTAATCATCCATTTATGTTGGTGCAAGTGCACATAGATGCACTGAATCATTTTCCATAAAAAAAAATACAGTAATTCATTTGAACAATGGATTACACTTTAGTACGGGGTTGATAATAGGTAATACCGCTAGATTGTTTTAAATTTGTAATCTAAAAGAAGAGAATTGTGCTTGTGTTTAATTCACTTAAATCATAGTCTACTTTCAACCTGCTCAGATACCTATTGACACACACTTTAACATTACCTTGTTAAAAAGAATTTGGAATTTCTAACATAATTAATAATATTAATTATAAAGTAGAACAACGAAACGAGTTTCAATTATTAGCTTAGAGGGTCAATATCTCTGAAAGTGTTATTAGAGATCATAAGTTTTTGGATTATAAATACTTTCAATACTTGACGATGTTTTGTTTAAATATAAATTCATTGAACTCCACTTTTGTGTAATACAAAAAATAATAAGGTCAACTAATCAACAAATTTGACAAGCTCTATAATTTATATTAGGGTTCATCGATCTATTGTCACTCTACCATTTTCTTAGTTCACCCTACTAACATTTGAATTCTTCAAATATCATATTACGTAAGTGCAAAATGACTAGTAAATACACTAATTTTCTAAAATCCCAATCCATAAGGAAAACTAAATACATAACCAATTTATTAAATACAAAGGCTATATAATTTCTTATTGGATAACATTAATATTCATTAGAGGTGGCAAACGGGCTAGGCCAGGTCACTTAATTGGGCTTTCAGGCAATGTTCGGGTCGGCCCATATACTCAAACATTAGGCCCAACCCGACCCACGACCCAAGCCCACAACGTGTCGGGCTAATAGGCTGGTCATGCCGTGCTTGTATCATGTCAAAAATTAAAATTAGTTGAGGCCAATATTATAAGGGTGCGGCTATTGCCACCCTATCATTTTCTTTGTTCACCCTACTTGCTCATTGTTGAAATAAATTCACTTATCTACCTCATTTCTCTTTCCAAAAATATCCTTAATTATATGACATATCCAATTAAAAAAAGATTTTTTTTTTATAACAAAAATATCTCATTTAATTTATACCAATAAAAAAATATATATACTAAAGTTTCATAATAAAATCATAATCTGGCTTACTTCCATTTTTTTTTATTTTTCTTCTTTCAGTTTCAATGTTTGTCTATTTCAATATATGTCAAAAGATTAGTAAGTTAACAACTATGAATAATGAAGAAGAGATTGATTTTTGTTTCCTATTTAAAATTTTTACTTTTGGTGTTCATAAAGGGTTTTTTTTTTTTGAGAGAAAAAGAATATTCATTCAATCACCAAAACCATACATTTGGGGGGGGGGGGGGGGGAAGGGTGGGGACATAGGCCAAAACCCCAAGAGAAGACAGTTACAGGTACTATGAGCCGATAGGGGCTCAACTATGACCGCAATACGCCAATTTCCAAGGCTACTTAGACCAAATTTACCCGAGTTTCTCAGTAAACTCCTGTAATCAACAGCATAAGAGACTACGTCCTCTTCGACACCGTGTCTCAAAAAAGCCAAGACCACGTGCAAGGATCGCATGTCAGCATATTAACACCAAGAATAAACCGACCATAAACCTAATCGTCACCGGGTATGACACTATAACCATGGCACCACAAAATAAACCAACCCCAGCTCAAGAGAGTGGGGACTTATTAACCCTAACCAAAAAACCCTAATAAAGAATTAGAACTAGCCGCAGCCCTCTCCTTCCTTTCCCCAAAGCTCCGACACCAGCCTAAGAGCAATCATAAAAAAACCAAGAATTGTCCAGCTGATCTTCTCATCTCCAGGCCACCACCCCCCTCCACTCACCCAGCCATCAACCCTTTGCCATAGGGCCTGACTACCACCAACATACCACTATCCCCATCCATGCTGACCATCGACACTGATCACCGCTCCACTAGCCATAGCCACCACGCATCAAAATCAGAGAAGCCCATCCTTTGAATCCTTGTCTCCCCGTCCACCATCGTGCTCCAAGAACCGCCGTCGTCACCGTGTGGAAGCAAAAGAGATGCTGCACGACACCACGTCCAAAGCAACTACATCCCCGCCCGGCTGCAACCACCATACTCCGACTAGGCAAAGCCTTCATCGGCGTTGGGGCGCCGAGGGATGAAGGAAAACAGCGCACGAAGAAACCCAAGTTTTGACTCCGACTTTTTTGGAGCAAAACCTAATTCATTAATCATGTTAAACGTAGATTTTTTAAATGTTCATAAAGGGTATTATTACAAGGATTTTGATGAATTTAACATTAATGATTTTGTGAATTCAATAACGAACGCTGAGGAGGCAAAAAAAAAAAGACAAAAAAAATAGTAATAAATTCAAATTGGTTGGAGAAATGAAGATTAATGTTATCCAATGAGAAATTAAGTAGTCTTTATATTTAATTAATTGATTATGTATTTAGCTTTCCTTATAGATTTGGATTTTAAAAAATTAGTGTACTTATTAGTCACTTTGCACTTGGTGACTTGGGTAAGATAGTCTTTCAATAATTTAAATATTTGTAGAGTGAATTAAGAAAATATTAGGGTAGCAATAGCTGCACCCATATTATAAATAGAAGTTGGTACTCATGTACTACCCTAAACCATTTGTTAAAATTTAATGTTATAAATTTATTGTTTATAAATTATATGTTATCTTTATAAAATAAAATAAAAAAAATAGTGTTTATAAATTATATATTTATCTCTATATTATAAGAAAAAGTAAAATAAAAATTATATTATAGAAACGGGTCGGGCCACCCAATAATATATTGTGCTCGGGCGGTTTCAAACTGCTAACGAGTTAGGGCCGTGCCGGGGCGCTTTTAAACGTGCCGTGTTCGAGTCTAGCAGCCCGTTTGCCACCTCTAATCTTCATCTTTTCCACCCAAATATGAATTTATTACTTATCTTTTAGGTGTTAGTGAAAAATGAATCAAGTAATGTGAGGATAATCTTATGAGTAATATATATGAGCCTGAATTCAGCTTCTTCACTAGCTAGTCCATGAGTCAGACCCAAGACCTCTTCATTTATAATGCTAGAAATCACTTTTTAGCAACCAAATGTCGATTTACATTGGCATGGAGAAGTTTGGTCATTCCTTGGATTTATATGGCATACTTGAATCTCTGACTCTTCACTCGTCTTATTTACTTTCTAGGCAATTTAGTGATTTAATGAAATATTAGATTTTATAGTGACATTTGGTATCTGAAGCTTTAGTTATGAGCCGAAGGCAAGTCACTTGTATTAGGCAATTTAGTGATTTAATGAAATATTAGATTTTATAGTGACATTTGGTATCTGAAGCTTTAGTTATGAGCCGAAGGCAAGTCACTTGTATTAATGCCATTTGATCCATTTCAGCTAATTAAGTAGTTCAATATGAAGAGAGCCAACATCTTTAGAAACTTTTTTTTAGAATTTAGATGGCCGGAATGAATGTGATAGAGAGAAACATACGGGTGGTGTGATAAAGTAATCTGAGATTCACATCTAAAACCAATTGGCAATGGATGGAGTGGCCCAAACCCTTATAAACTCATAGGCAATGTCCCATTTTTCCCATGTGGGATGTATATATTCTCAACACACCCCCGCACGTGTGGCGAATTTTCAAGCCATACACGTGGACAACTTTGGGTGATGTGGAGCCCATGTGGCCGTTAGGCATGCACACGTGGGTAACCTGCTTTGATACCATGATAAAGTAATCTAGGGTTCACATCTAAAACCAATTGGCACATTCTCAACATGGTGGTGCCGCCGCACTCACCTTCCAAATCAACAAACAATGGGAGCTCCATATAAATTATAAAATTAAGTTGCAGTAGTCAAATCAATTTTTTTTTTTTTTGAAAGGGCAGTAGTCAAATCTTTTTATATATACAAAGACAAGTTGATTTCTTATATAGAAAGAGACAATTGTATGATTGTGGTCCTTTTCCCAGTTGCTTGTATAAAACGATGCAACTAAAACTGGTAGTGTTTTTCAAACATTGCATGCATGCATGTTCAATAGCTGATAAAAACAAAAATAATCAAGCATGTCGTAAACGAAGATTTCAATTAATAAGCACGATTAGCTAATAGATCAAAAGGTTGAACATACTTTTCAGCCATCCTCAATTTTTCATACACCTTGCAAATTAAATTAAACCGGTAGATCATGACATAGTCCGCTAGAGGTATTTTCCAACACTATGGTGGGAATGGCAAAAGCTAAGAGGTGTTACAGTTTATCATTTTTGCCCAATTTCCTTTGATACTAATGATATAATTAACCGTGCAAGCCTTTCCTCCATGGTGAGTGATTGTCCTACCTTAATGGTAGTTTTTGAGCATGTCTCAATCACCCACAGAGAATCTCCTTTATGCGGAATGGTTTTGCTATTCTTTTCTAATACCCAGTCTTATTAGTGCTTTCTTGATGAAATTTTGGAGCAGTAGTTATGCCCTAATTTATACATCACCCACAGCCCACAAGATTCAAAACTATCCCGTGATGCATTAAACCCTCACATTATTTTCTAATACCTTTGGTTGGAATCTTTTCTGCTACACTATGTTCGATGGATTATGGGTTCTGTTCCCAGGGAGTATCTCCTATATGTGGAATGGCTTTGCTATTCATTTCTAATACCCAGTCTTATTAGTGCCTTCTTGATGAAATTTTAGTGCAGAAGTTATGCGCACATTAGTTCATACATCACCCATAACCCACAAAACTCAAAACTATCCCGTGATGCGTGATGTATAAACCCTCACATCATTTACCTGGTTGGCATGTCTTCTGCTATACTATGTTTGGTGGGTTATGGGTTCTGTTCCTAGAGAGTAGTATCTTCTCTATGTGGAATGACTTTGCTTTTCTTTTCTAAAACAGTCTTATTAGTGCTCTCTTGATGAGAATTTGTGCACTAGTTCATACATCACTTACCTCTGTTTGGCATCTCTTTTGCTACACCCTGTTTGGTGGGTTATGGGTTTTGTTCGGGCACATGCAAGTTGCAACCAAGTGCCAAGATTTTTAAAACTTTGTATTTTCTAAACAGAGCCAAAGGGATCGATTTTGCTATCAATGTTTTCCAATGCTACAGATCCTATGGATACCATTTGGGTCCCAAGCTCCCAAATCCCTAGTAATTAGAAAGATCAGTATTAGCTTGATGAAATTATCAAGTCATTATTTATACCTTATATATAAACATTGTGTTTGTAGTTTGCACACTTTCTTTCATTCAAATTTCTTTACATTTTAATTTCTTTTAACTGCAAAATTTTGATAATGATGGTCCATGCTTAACTAATTGTACATTTGAACAAAAATGGGTGTTTCTAACATAATCCCCTCCCAAGAGTGAACAAAAATGGGGCACACCATAATCAACACCATACTTGTATGAGGTTGCACCGCTATATATAGCTGGGAAATGTCTAGTTATAAACACCGTACCACAACAGCCATAAGTGGTCCATGAGAAAAAATTTAAATTATGAATATAGAGCGGGACAAATGAGAGAGATAGAGTCCTAGTAAGACGACGATATAATTCATTAATTCTCAGGTCTCTGGTCGATTTGTATACCCTGGTGGCCTGGTCTCTGCAGGTGTAGCCCCTGATGACCTTGTTTCATATGGTATCAATTTGATAAGGAAGTTAGTTTTGTCTGTTTCAAAGAGTGAGACCCACATGCAGTTGGAGGGAGCAAGACCCTGTCCATCAAGCAAAAAATTTAGACCAAAAAATGAATATATATATATATATATATATATATATATATATATATATGATATTACTAGCTTGCTGCATATATAAATCTTTTATCTGAATCTTAATATGGTTTAATCTCTATAGATTACTTGGCAGTTTTCAAGTATTAAAGTGAAATATTTATGTATCGTGGAGGAACTTGGATGTTGAAAAATTAGAAACAGATGATTGTAAACATTAGGGCACCTGTTCCTTATAATGACATATCATTGCTTCAAATTTCATGAATTTCTAAATAGCAGTTTTTACTACATTCACATGATCATTCAAAATCTTCATCAGTAATATTCAAAAATTCATCTCTAGTTTCACCATTGATTGTGAACCATTTTCAGGCTTCAGTGATAGTCATTACTCATTACCAGCATCAAATTTGTGTCCTTGGGACTCCTTTTCAGCTTTACATTTTGTTGGAATTCAGTGCACATTTTACCTATATTCTCTCGTTTTGCAGCATTTTTCGATTCTATATCTTTCAAGCATTTTTTGTGAAACCCTTTTTAGGTGGCAATATGTGAGGTGATTCTCCTTGTGAGATCCTAACAATCAAATGGAAGGGAAAATATTCTCATTTAATTATTATTATGAATGTAGAACAACTCAAATAAAACAATTAATATTCTGCTAAACTCCTTTATACTCAAAAATAAAATCAATCCCATCCAAACTTTCATTTTGGTGCTTAGCTCCACTTCTTTTCTGGAGTCTTCCTATGCAAGCCATATTATACCTTGATCAAAGTAACTGGAGGTAAAAAGAAAAAATTCATATCTCAACGAAATTGGATCGGTAACTATAAAAGACAACAAGTTGATTTAAACACAGCAGGCATGATAAACCAGTCAAAAAAAAAAAAAAAAACTAAATACGTACTCTAAATCGTAGTAACTTGGTGACGGATTGATCCACATCTACTTGTAAGGAGCTTAAGAACTTAAAAGCAGGTTGCAATTTAAACAGGGGCAACAAATTAACGTCTAAGCTGATATTAGGGTTATTTCCTCACTTCCAACGTGAAACGTCCGGACAAAACTAACCGTACTGAACGTGGGTACTCTGCTTTATCCCACTCAAATGTAAAACGAAACCAGAGCACCTCACAGAGTCACAGCACACACAGCCTGCAGCTATAAGTATTTGCATTCTCAGGAAGAGAATCCCTCAGTTTTTTTTCACATTTCTCAATTGTCAACTCCTCCTCCTTCTTCTCATGGCTTCTCTTCCCATCCTTACCATCCCTTTCTCTGCTTTGTCTTGCAGAAGACCTCCAAACCCTAAGCCCTCTTCCCCATATCTCTCCCGCCTGGTAAAGGCTCCCAACTACTCCGTTTCTTCCCTCCACCAAAAACAGCACTTCCGATTCTCAGCCAAAAGAACACCAGAGGATGATGACCACTCCAAGTCGGAGCCGCCGAGCAAGGGAAAGGCTGACTCGGAGGCGAGCAAGGAGGTCAACCAGGCCGAGAAAAAACCGGTCGACTCAAAGGCTCCAGTCGAGGCAGAAGTTGAGTCGGAGCCGCCGAGCAAGGGAAAGGCTGACTGGGAGGAGAACAAGGAGGTCAACAAGGCCGAGAAGAAACCGGTCGACTCAAAGGAGGTGAGCAAGGACGACAACCAGGCTGAGAAGAAACCGGTCGACTCAAAGGCTCCAGGCGAGGCAGAAATTGGGTCGGAGGAGATTTCTGATCACAAAGAGTTGGGTGAGAAGCTGTTGCAGAGGCAACCGATTCAATTCTTGGTGGATGCTTTTGCCAAACGTCCTTGGCCAGGTCAGGGAGAAGTCGAAAGGGAAAAACTAGTGATCGACTGGGCCCGCAGACTAGCCCCGGTCCAACACCCTGAAGAGTTCCGTGAAATGTTCACCTATAAGGATCAGCATTGGATCAAGGCCTATTACGGGAGAGGGTCGGCGAAGATTTTCTTTGAGATGGATTCTACTAATCAGTTTATGAGAAGAAGAATGGCGATCATGTCATTTGCTCTGAACGGGCTAAAGCTACGGGAGTTGAACTGTTTCCCACTGGGAAAATTCCTCGAGCTGCTGTCCATTGCTGATGAAGAGCACGTCAGTGATTTCCAGAGTCTGTTTTCTGAAATGCGGCTTCGGGCAAACAGGATTAATTGGGGTCCTACTAGGTAATGGTCTAGGGCTTTGCTATGGTGGTCTTTCCTTGTTTGAACTTTTCTAATGAGATATCTGTAGTTTGCTTTTGGGTCTGAATGAGATATCTGTAGTTTTCTTTTGGGTCTGAATTATGAGATATCTGTAGTTGATCGAATGTTGAGAGACATATATATTTGTCTTTTAAAGATCAGCACTATGCTTTACTTTTTAAATTTTTTTAGTAGTGCGCTATGTTTCTGCAAATTACTAGTTGGATTGGTCTTTCTTATTTTATGACTGCTTTTGTTTCCTTCTCTAAAATTCAAAAACATTGTTCTTCAACTGCTACCCCAGATTGTAGATCCATATCAGATCTAGGCAAAAGTTTAAGAAAAAATTGAGAGAAATAAGGAAAAACGTAATGATTGGGTTCTTTTCTTTCTGACTATCCAAAATCAACTCAACTAAATAATCACTGGTATTGGGAGGCTCATTAATGCTGATTAGTGCATTAGCACCTCATTCTTTAACTACTAGAACTGTAGAAATCAGTACCAGTAACATTAATTCTTTTCATGTTCGATTTATAACACAAGTATCATATTTCATTGTGTGATGTCCTTCTCGATCAATCTATAATTTGAACTCGTGTTATGTTTAATTTCTTTATCAAGTGGATCCATCAGTCCCCAAATGAAGCTATATATCAGGATGTCAATTACTCGGTCCATGGCAGCAACATGGGTGTGGTTCCGCAACATATACAACTCAGAGAATATAGGTTATGTGCAAAAGTAAAGGAACTCTTAAAACTGACCACAGTTCTTACTTCGCTGATAAACTCGTTAATCACCATACTAGGCATAACATCCGAGCATTAAAACTGATATTAGAAGGGGAATGGAGGAGAAATGAAACCAACTTTGGCTCAATACTTAATCATTGACATGCATTAGACATTTGGCTGACAAAATCAGTAAACATAGCCCAATATTTAGGTGAATTAAACAACTGCTCCTTGTTGGCCCTGAGCTTGAATGAGAAGGAGGGGTTTTCCAGTCCAGATAAGTAATGCTTGGACATTGTTACCACTTGTTTCAACGATATTAGTCTCCCATTGCAAAAGGATGCAGAAGTTTCACCTTCCACGGGAATACCACAAACCCTAGCAGCCGAGAGCATCTGTTTGAGAAGACCTTCTGGACTACTGGTGGGATACCTTTCCATCTCATCTTTCAAGTCAAAACAGGAGCAGCATAACGCAAACCCATGCCTAAGAGACATAGTTTGCCTATTAATTAAGGAATGAACAAACTAAATGTATAACAGCTGGGATTAAATAACATGACTATACGATGTCCATACCTAGCAAACATGCGAGCAAACGGCAAGTATCCATCTCTTGTTGAAGTGTTGTAATAGCCAGCAGTCAGCTCCGAAACATGAGACTGAGTGAGGTAATGGCAATAGTGCCCTGCTAGTTTTGCTGACATAATAACATTTGTTCCCGAGAAAATGGCCTCAGCTTGCTCGCATATCCTTTCTCCGTGCATAAGCAACATTCCAGAGTACCATTCAAGCAAAAATGCACCGTACGGCGTATTCCAAGAATCATTACCATTTTCGGCAAATTGCAATTGTTCTGCAACACGATACACATTTCCCCATTCAGGCATTCCGACCTCTCTGGCGTGTTCTTTGAGAGACGCAACCATATACTGGTCATGGAATTGAAAACAAAATAACGTACGTACATTAGCGTACTCAGTAGATGGATAGTGTAGGAAAGACCTCATTCGATTCATAATTTCATATAATCAACTATTTTTTCCCAAGTACCTTATCATAGCAATGAAACTTTCCAGCACGACCCAATAACAAATCCTGGGAATCAGAAGAAGGATATCTTAATTCACCTTCAGGGCCCATACCAACTTGAATTCCCTGCAAGAAGAGGTTTTGCGCATTGATTTATTATGTATGTACTGTATGTCTATGGCATACATAAGGGAAATTGTATAATATGTATAACCACTCACTGTTATAACAAGACCTAGAAAAGGTCTGAAATTGTCTCTGAAGCTCCTCATGAAATCTGCATATGCTTCGAGTGGTGAACGCCCCCGTAAAACAGGAAGGGTATCACACCCGAGCGAAATGTATTCTTCTTTATGCCATCCATGTCTTTCAGCACATACCAAATCACGATTTTTATAGAACTCTTCAAGTATCCATAGAGGAAGGCTAACCCTAACAACAAACATACATGCATGCTTAGATTTCAACCAAGCCAATAATAGTTAAAAATAGCATCAACCATATCTCTCTCTCTCTCTCTCTCTATATATATATATATATATAGAGAGAGAGAGAGATGGTTGATGCTATTTTTAACTATATATATATATATATATATATATATATATATATATATATATATATATATATATTATATTAGATTCTATCCAGACAGTATATACATATACACTGACCTTTCGACATGCACTTACTTTTCTGCGCAACTTTGAGTATGAGGATAACCCTCGTGAAACGCAAGCACGACCCGAATCTTTAATCCGCTGCGCTGAACCAGCTCGGCCATCTCCAAAAAGGGTTCCCAATGATAAACCCTAGGCTGATCCCTCTCTACCAGGGCCCACCACACATCCATGACCACGCCTTCAACTCCTGCTTCTGCAAGCATCCCAAGTGACTCAACCGTGAACTCGCGCCTGCCCACGGTGCCCACCGGGTCCGCGTAGACATTGAGCTCAGCTAAAGGTAGCGTGACGTACACTGGCGAGGCGGTGGAGGAAGATTGCTCTGATAGGTTGAGCTGCCGACGACCAGCGGCAGAGCGGGTGGTGAATCGTTGATGATGAATTATGGGGTGAGGTTTCGTGCGAAAGATACAAGGGAATCGAGTTAACGTTGATGGGGAGTGTATAATGGAAATGGTCGACATTATTTAAAAATAGTTTATAAACAAGTTGTTAGAGTTGCAGTTTATAAACAAGTTTAAGTTGCTCTTGAAATTAAGATTTTGAAAACAAAGTTGCGGGTTTGTCACGTTTATCAAAATTGTTTGGAGATTGATTGAGATATGACTTCTTTAATCAGATGGGAATCTTAGAGAAATACCCGGAAATGCAATACCAATTTTGAAACCGTATCATCAATAAGGATTGAAATTGTAAACTGTTTTGACTAGAAAAATTCTTCATTCACCATGCTGATTGACCAAAGAATCCTTCATCAACTATTCTAGGATCTAGCTAGATATAATAGTTGAAAATAAAATGCCTTTAACTTGCCAATATATATATATATATATATATATATATATATATATATATATATATTTCAGCCTTGAATCTTAATCACACGAGCTGCTCCTTCTTCATCTCCGGCGAAACGTACTTCAGTTTCCAAACCGGAGAAACATGATGAGTTCCAAGTGTCCCAACTCTATTGTCGACCTCAACTCCTTTCGATTTTTCATGGACATGGGATCATCTTCTAGGGTTATGCCACCCAAATATCAAAGACCAACCTCAAGCTTGTATCTTCATTCACGTGATGCTTTGTCTTCCTTTGGCAGAGGAATTTGTGCCCTAAGGGACACTGCTGCTGAAGATTTCAATTTTTCATGGGCGATCGGAAATAGTATGCATCTGCGGACAGACGCATGTTATGCCAAGGTCATGAAATTCGGTGAACTATCTTCTTCAACGGGTGAATATGCGATGATCTACTACAGAATTCTAGTTCAGGTATTGCTGCAGTACATTTTTCACAAGTCTCGGTTTATTGTGATCTCGATTGTTGTTTTCTGTCAAAGTGTTTATTAAAATTTGGATATTACTACTTGTCAGGTCAAATGGTTGTTGAAACTTTCAGAGATCCCAGAATTCAGAGACGTACCTAGTTTCAGTGAGCATGCTCAGTGTTACTTACAATGAATTATTGATCGATTTTGCATGGTGGAAGCCATAGAAATGACAGAGAGGTTGGAGAAAAAAACAAACCATGATCATGTTAAAGCAGTGGAATACTTCTTGAAGCTGAGATGCAGATCAAGACCAGAGATAGCTAAGGTTGAAACTTGCTTCATTCACTTAATTCTGAAACAACCTGCTCCTTGGGACAATTCTTAACCTGCTCATTCACCCCCTTTTTTGGGTAACTTTTAACATTCATATTCCTAACCGTTCTGTTACAATCACTTTATTCAAAATCAATCAATTCGAAGACCATTTATTCATCCATTTTTAAGAAATAAATGGGTAGTTCGTATTGATCTTACAACCGTTCATTTGGTTGATACAATTGCATACACACAAGACTCTCAATTTAATTGATTTTTTGTAAAAATGATCTTGAAAGGAATAAAATATGTAATGAACGATTTAGAATCTGAAAATGTAAGGCAAAGATAAACTAACTTCGTGAACATTTTCATATCCATCTTATTATTAATGTTTTTGCTTCAATCGTTCTAAGAAATTGTGTAAAATTACTTGCCCACTGTAGGTGCTCGATACTTTTCATTTTGCTTGCACATCAGAGGACATCAACAGTCTTGCGCATACGTTAATGTTAAAAGATGCTATGAACAATGTTATATTTCCTGTCATGGACGATCTGATCAAGGCAATGTCTACCATGTCAAGGGACAATGCTTCCATTCCAATTCTTTCTCGCAGGGACGGAAACACGGTCTCACCCACAACTTTGGGGAAGGAAATGGCCAATTTTGCTGTCAGGCTAAGCATACAGAGGCACAAACTTTCTCAAGTTAAGATAATGGGGAAGTTTCCTGGTGCTGTAGGAAGTTCCAATGCTCATTATGTTACATATCCTCATATTAATTGGCCGCAAATTGCTGAGGAATTCGTGACTTCTCTTGGAGTGAGTTTCAATCCTTATGTTACTGAGGCCGAGACTTACGACTACATGCCAAAACTTTTCAATGCTATTAACCGATTCAATAGTATATTGATCGACTTTGATAAAGATATGTGGGACTACTTACATTTTGGTTACTTCAAGCAAAGTGAGTATATAAATTTTCATTATAGTGAAGCAACTCTTGGTGCAGCTAGAGAAGCTCTTTCCTACCTGATTAGTTTGTTGCCTAGATCTCGTTTTCTGGAAGACTTGACTGATTCTAGTATTCGGAGGAACATGAGTAAAGGATTAGTATGTTCTGCTCTTGCCTACAAGAGTACACTTAAGAATATAGCAAAGATTCAGATTGATGAAGCTCTCGTGAGTGAGGAGTTGAACCACTCTTGGGAGGTACTTGCTGAAGCAGTACAAGCTGTAATTCGAAGATATGGTGTTCCTGCAGAGACCTATGAGAAGCTTAAAGAACTAACAACGGGGAGAAGGGTTACCAAAAAGAGTGTAAGAAAGTTTATTGAAGGCTTGGAATTACCTAAAGATCATAAGACCATTTTGTCAAAGCTAACCCCACATAGCTATGTTGAAGAAGATGTTAAATTCGCTAAAATGGTAGACATGGGAGTTAAAGCAGCTATAAGAAACACCAATATCAGTGCAACCGCTGGGCCACAATTGGATGTTCTGTGTACGGGTAAATTCAAGGACTTGGCTCCTTATATGAGTGAGTATGGTCTAATCTACTTCCGTGTTCTAGTTAAGATCAAATGGTTGTTACTGCTTTCAGAAATTCCTGAAGTGACAGAGGTACCTAGGTTTAGTAAATCTGCTCAATCTTATTTGCAAGAAATAATTGATGGATTTAACATCGATGATGCATTTGAAGTAAAGAACCTTGAGAAAGTGGCAAACGACGGTGTAGCTGCGGTGGAGCGGTTCACGAAACAGAGATGTGAATCACATCCAGAAATAGCTAAGGTTAACTGAGCCTCACTTTTCATTTACATTGTTTTGAGGGAAAGAGCGAGCCTCATATAATATATCAACGTTTCTCTTTTTTATTGAAGGTGGTTGGATTTTTTAATTTTGCTTGCACATCTGAGGAGGTCAACAATCTTGCCCATGCACTAATCCTAAAAGGAACCATGGACAATGTCATATTTCCTGCCATGGATGATTTGATTCATGCAATATGTGGCATTGCTAAGAACACTGCTCATATTTCTATTCTCTCTTCCACTCATGGACAGGTAAATAGTTGCTTCTTGAATTTGCCTCGAATCATTTCATACTTGCTATTTTAGCAGTAATGTTTTGTGGTTTAATCCTCCTTTATTATCTTGTAGCCTGTTGCGTTTACAACTTTGGGGAAAGAAATGGCAAGTTTTGCTGTGAGATTAAGCAGAGAACGGAAAGAGATTTCGCAGCTGGAGCTAATGGGGAATCTCGGAGGTGAGGTTGGAAATTACAGTGCTTATCATGTTGCATATCCTGGTATTAATTGGCCTCAAGTTGCTGAACAGTTTGTAACATCTCTGGGTTTGAGTTTTAATCCCTATGTTACCCGGATCAGAGCTTATGATTATGTGGCAGAACTTGTTCATGGCGTTAGCCAGTTCAACAAGATATTGACGGACTTTGATGGAGACGTAGAAGGCTACATGTCTATGGGTTGTTTTAAGCAAATAAACAAGACTAGTGAAGGCATTAACATTGGTGCGGCCAGTGGCAATCTGTGTTCCCTGAGCAGGAAGCTACCTATTTCAACTCTTTTGAGGAACATGGGGTCAAGATTAGAGCATTCTCTTGTCACCTACAAAAACACACTCGATCTAATATCAAGACTCGAGGTGGTCGATATAGATTGCCCGATTGAGGACTACTTGAACCTCTATTCCGGAGCTCTCGTTAAAGAGTTAGAGACGGTAGTGCAAAGATATGGTGTCCCCAAGCCCTATGAAAAATTTAAGGAACTAACCGGAGGACGAGCAGTCGTTACCAAGGAAAGTATACTGGATTTTATTCAACGCTTGGAAGTACCTAACGAAGCAAAAACCATTCTACTCAAGTTAACACGATGTAGCTACGTCGGAGCCGCTTCGGAATTGGCCAGAACAGTAGACATCGCCGTGAATTCTTAACTCTGTAAAGTTGTCATCCACTATTCCAGAGAGTGTACCTCTTTTTTTTTTTTTTTTTTTTTTTTGGAGAATGAGATAGTAACTCTTTTGGACATCAAGAAAAATTATGGGCCTCAATGACGAGCCCAATAACTCTAATTAATTTAGCCAATTGATTAATGGGCTTTCACGTGCGAGAGAGGAGGTTAAAGACGAAAGGACAATAGCCAGAGCGGTGACGTCACGGAGCATCATCATACCTGACAAGAGTCATCATTCTACCCAGCATGGTACATGACGTGGCAGGGACAGGACCTGGTGGGGACCACAGGGGGGACGCCATGATGGTCCCTCCCCTCCTCAGAGGCAGACCGCCACTGACGGAACCACAGTGGCGAGAAATAGAAGAAAAAAGAAAAGCATCTGAAACCGTCCGGCTAGTTGTTCCCCGCATCGCCGGCAGGGGCTCCCCTCTCAAAACGACGGCCGTCTGATTGACGCGTCAATCAATGTCTTTTCCGGGCCGCCACGTGCCCGGGTCGAGGAGGAGGAGGAAGAGAATTGTGGTTTTCGATACCCAAGTGAAGTGATGGTCCATGGAGGCTTTTCGTGAGTGATGATAAGGGTTGATGTGTCTCTGTACCACAAGTGAAAATGGCTCTTCCGCTCTTGAGGACTGCACATTGTATATGTTTCAGAGTCGGACCCCAAGGTACGTGATGCGTCTTTGTATGCAGCCGTATCAAGTGATGTAGTATATGTGTTCCGGTAGTATTGTTATGAGAGAGACAGTAATATTTGTCTGATCATCGATGCGTTAAACAATCTTTTGTATGCAAGAGTACCAAGTGATGTAGTATGTGTGTTCCGATAGTATTGTAATGAGACAATAATATTTGTCTGATCATCGGTGCGTTAAACATATCACGTGACACTGATACTACTGTTTCGTCAAAGATTTATTGTTTATAAAAAAAATCTACTTATTATTGATTTAGTCATGTTTCATTGTCCACTATAGTGAATGACATTCACAGTTTTAAATTAAATTCTTTTATATCAAATTTCTGATAAAAATAAGTCGTTAGATCGAAAATTAAAAACATCATGCGTAAGTAGCATTTGTCTAACCCCATTTTCTTGTTGTCTAATTGGTAGATCGGACATGCACAACCATCTCCCGCCCATTATTCACTTCTCGTGAAAGAAACTAACTAGCTAGCTATTGATTCAGTCATGTTTCTCCACTCACAATGTTGAATGATGTATATGGTGTTCTTCCTCTATGAAAAAAAAAAAAAAAAACTCTCACTACATTGAAAATAGAAACTATGATGCATATGTAGCTAGTTACTCATGCTATCTTGGTCAATAAGCATGAATAGGAAGAATGAAAGTAAACGTCAATGTTTTCAATTTATGTACCAATCATCACAATAATTACACCAGGACTGCATCAAGGGCTTGACCTATATATCTACAAGAGGTGAAGAATATTTGTTGAGTTTGGTTGCCCTCCACTTCACTATAAAACTTTTGAAAATTCGAAGCTTATAATTAGGAGTCGAATTCATGTGAAACCCATTTATCCATAGATAATTAAATTATGATAGATTCTCCGGTGAATAATAATTAGCACTCATATATTAAGAGGATTAATTCGCAAAAAGGTTTTGTAAATTGTGTATGGTATAAGAAATTAAGAATAGGGGACGACATTCTCTGTCGGGTACTCTGCTTTGCGTGCTTGAATTTCATTGGGTATCGGGTCGGGCCAAGGGAGGCTTTTGTTTGTTTCCTGGAGGAGGGGGGGCCCCGCGCGGCGGAGAGGAGGGTGGGGGACCGGCGGGGTGTGGCCGGGCCTGCGGAGGGAGACCACCTTCTTGATTGGATCAAAATCTCATGATTGGATGGATCATTGGATTAGTGGTGACTCGATGGAGGTTTTAATAGATCGAGCTCTTTTGTTAATAAATGAGGGTGCTCCTTTTTGCACTAGTAGTCTTGTGCTTACCCTTGTAGTTTGGCCTTATAATTCTTCTTTACCTTGCCTATTTGGAGAGGGAGATATCATTTGGTAAATAAATTTAATGAACAATTTTTTATTGAATTCAAAAGTTTTGGTTGCAATGCAAATTGTTGCAATGCAAATTGTTTGAATTAAATTTTCTTATGTCTTACTATTGATTTGTTTTGAGAGGCTATATTCAAATCATGAGTACTGTAAAATTTAGATGGTAAAAATGAAAACGACCTTCCCTCAATTCCATATCTTTTTCTTTCAAGATGGTAAAGGAAAAAACTTGTTAAAAATCGATGTATAGAAGTTTAGAGCATTTAGGCATTTGAAATTGTTTATGTTATTTGGAGAAGAAAATTTTAGTTCTGTCATTGTTCGTTTACGTTTGCTTAACCTATTAAGCACATTGTTTATGTACTTAACCGTTGAACTTGTCATGAGACGGTCTAAATTATCCCTTTATTACCAAAATTTCCATCAAACAAGATACCTTATATTGTCTTAACCAGAGTTTTTTGTATGGATTGATCGACATTGTCTTCCAAAATTGCACAACTCCCAATATGCACAATAGAGATAGAATCTTTGTCTCTATTAGATGACTTTAAAAACACGTACAGAAGACCTCTCCTTCCAAACATGTCTTAACAAGCCTTTATGTCTTATATCTTATCCAAAATACGTCAAATGCACCATATCCCAACATGTTATCTTCATATTAAAGAAAGAAATTATACAAGGCGAGCTAGCTATGCTATCATATATGGCACCGCCTCCCCTAAACCAGGTCTCAGTGTTCTTCACCTTATTGAAGCCTGTGAACCCTAGAGAGGGTCATCATCTTATAGATGCACTAACCCAAATGTGAAACAGAGACAGTATTCTTTTTGTTCTAGCTAGTTTTTTACTTTTACAGCCCAGAGTTTTGTGTGGCTCTGGTGGTTTCTGTAATCAAAGTAAGATAAAGCCAGATGAATATATATATATATATATATATATATATATATATTGGGGTAATCATAATGCATACTTTCCCTAGGTACCAAGACAATATATATATATATATATATATATATATATATATATATGATGTTGTATTTGCTTTGGTCTCTTCTAGCTTCCTATCGGGTACCTCCATTATGCGTTGTGACTTGTGAGTATATGGAATTGTTGAGCCAAGAAAGCCAGAAATTTGATCCCAGTTTGCCTTGAAATGGCATTGTATTCCTCTTTTTGATGGTAACGTGAGAGAGAGGCTATAAGATTGCCATTTAAAATTATAAATACATGCCTCACTTTTATTGGACATTATAGCTAGAAACCTTATGTGTGGCAGCTCGATCAAATGCTTTGTCAGCTTTCCTATCGCAATTCCAATAAAGCATTGAGATTCCAAGAGATGAAATCCAATGACAGGATTTCAACCACGACAAAAACCATCTTCCTTTTCCTCAGTGAAGAAAACAAAACCAGATGACAGATATGAGGTTATTAAACAAGGTACTTTCAATTCCAAAAACTCATAAGAAATGCTTTCATGTCTTGTATACAGTCTTTTCCTATCACTGTTCCTGTCAAGTTGGTATGTGTATGGTATTTTGTTTCAAGTTGGTATGTATATAGTATATTCTCTTCATACTACTAGGATTTGGGCGAAACGATTAGTCATTGCATAAAATTAATATATCAATACATTAGTGTACTGTAGACTTTCCGTGTGACTTTAAGGATGAAGTTTGAATCCGCTCCCAATCTCTATAATCTCTTTGACCTCCTTAACATTAGCAAAAAGAAAAATGCTTTGATCGAGACATCGAGTGATAACTTTGTTAGAGAATCCAATTAATTACAGCTTGCAAAGTTTCAGCCTTTTATAAGAAGAGAATCCAGCATGAGTACATGTTATTATCTAAAATGATAACTTATTTATTTTAAACATTCTTTGCTCAGTGCTGCTTAATTATAAATAATTGGTCAAACTTCCAATTCAAATGCTATATATCTGTTATCCTCTGCAATTCTGCATCATCCATAAGTTCACAAAGTGGCAAAGACGATCGATTGCTCTATATCTAGCTGACTAGCTAGGTATTCATAAACCTTTTGCTGCTACTAATCAAGTCCAACTTGTTGAATAAAATGAATTACCTTTTCCCTTTGGTGAGGACACCTGCATGTAGCTCGATCGTAACAAGAACTTAGGGTCTAGGCCGGGTTTTAGGGTTTCACAGATAATGCATATACAAGATATATACCTGCTTGTAAAGAAGAAATCCAGCAGTTTCTGATAGTTTGAGTTTTGAGGGAAAATGGTTATAAATGCAGATGATGAACAGTTCAAACTCATGGAATTATATACAGTTGTAGATACTCAAGTTGCAAGAAGGATTGAAGAATAATTAATTTCAATCTACTGAAGGATACTGATCGATGAACGAGCTATTATTACAATATTTGCAAGTCAAAACTTGAGAAATTAGAATGCAATCCTTATGTTCCACTGTTTTTTGAAAGAGAGAATATAACAGCATTATGACTATGAATAATGGTTTCTGTCCAGTACCCCTTAAATAGGTCCCCCTGCCCTTTATTTTCACAGGACAAAGCATGTTTTCCCAGGCAAATAAAGGTAAGAATATGTCAATCCAATATAACACAATAATCAAACACTTAATTAGTGAGATCTGTGTTATTTTTTTGTTCAATCACAATCTAAACAGCTGGTTTTTAACTAAGCAGGCTGTGTTCTCTTTATGAACAAAAGGTTAAAGGGAAAAAGAGAAAGACAACCAGCAATCCAAAATCCCATTGCTGGATTTTAATTCCCCCCTTTTAGCAGAAAAAAAAAGTTGTTTTGATGCAGTTGACTTAATTCTCAACGGCTATGATGAAGCGTGTGTTGTTTCCAGGAGACAAAATCATGGTCTTTATGCTTGATAAAGATGAAGGGTGGTGATGCTAAGAAAAAAATGGAGCAAAACCTTTCTGTTCTTTTGCAATACTTGTGGGTCTCTCTCTCTCTCTCTCTCTCTCTCTGTGACACACCCACCCACTAACACACAAATTGGGATGCTGCTAAGTATGGTTTTAAAGCCAGAGACCTTATAATGAGCAATGTTGACTAACATATAAACACACCAAAATGACTATGTTCATGAATAATAGGCATTTTTTGGAATTGGATGATTACTCTCAATCATATATATGTTATATGCTATTCTCTCAATCATATGTGTTCTATTTTGTTCGTCGACCACATTGTCTTGATCTCTTTGAAATTTTCTCACTCATTTTAAAATTTTACTCCTACTTAAGTATGTTTTACACATTTAACAAGCATCTTAACCGCTCCATGTACAAACACATATTTCCATATTTTAGTGAATGCCAGCAAGAAACCCCCATTGAGTTTTAGCAAAGCAAATTGAAACATTGAGGATCCAGAAAAGAAAAGAAAAGAAAAGAGGGAGTGGTCCTTAGCTATTTAGGTAATTTATTGAAGTAGGATTCAGATGGATAGATGGGTGTAATGTCATGTAGACATGAAATAAGAGTGTGAAAGATCCAAATTGGGAAGGAAGAGTAAAGTAGGGTTTTGCCCAATTTGGTGACTTGGGTGGGGTTTTTTAATTAGTACTGTGCTATATGAAAGTCAAGATTCTCAGACTAGCCATGAAGAGCTTGAGGATATGTAATGGGGACCCATAGAAATATTTCATCTCATCTCATATCATGCAGCAGCAATAGTAGTAGCAGCAGCAGTGCACCAGCATATATTGTATCCAATCTATTATGAAGAATTATGGGTGTCCCCTAAAGCTTTTTAGAGCTTGGACCTTGGATACCCTACAAAGAGAGAGAGTCTTGTTTCAATTGATACAGCTTTGGGTTGAGCTAGCTAGCTGTACCAGTTGATCAAGCTCTGAAAGTCACTGAGCTAGCCCTAGCTATGGAGATCAAGCATAAAACAAATTATATGCAGGATGCTGATATATGATAGGGGATGGCTCACCAATATGGGTGCCAATGCCTCAGATTGAAAAGGCCATGAACACTATATATCGAGAGGAAGATGGTCGATCTAGCTCTTTGCCCTGTTCATAAATCTTAATGCCTGAGCTGTCTCTTTCTACCCAGCCAAATGCACTTGTACGTATATCTATAGCCTTAATTTTAACCTTAACTCGATCAAGTAAGCGGTATGGCAAGCCAAAAGATAGAGATCGTAAGAGCTTTATCTCTTTGAAACAATTCATCTAGCGATGTCCCGTACAATATCTTATTAGAAGACTCTAGATCAAGTATTTACCTCACATTCCTAAAAGAAGAACGGCAATCATCGAAAGTAATCCCCGACTTTGACAGCTGTTGAAAAGATCACTGTAAAGGCTATCAGATTATCAATCATTACTGATCTTTTTAACACAAGCAACTCCAAGTCTCCAACTCGGTAATTAAGCAAGATTTACTGATTTGTTAGCAATGGCTCGTATATATTATCACAGCTAGCTGCATGAAAAAATCGATGGACACAGTCACAGAAGCAGTCAAGCAAGAATATTTTCATCGAGAACTGGAAGACAATTGGCATTTGATTATTGGGAGTTTGTTTTGTTCTTGTAGAGTGTGAAGAAAAGAGAGTAAGAAAACGAGGGAGGCATTGGCAGAAGGTGAAATCAGAAGATGATCCCTACAAACCCCACAATCCTAGAAACCCTAGGACCACCCCACCAGCATCTCTATACCCTTTAGCCCTTTTTTTAGTGTTACATTTCCCGAGGTAGGACCAACCATTGGCCCACCACATCTCACTCCGAACCGGAATATTCTCTGGCCCAAATATCCGGGCTCTCCGCCGATGACCACCACTTTACTTGGCCGTTAGGGCCATTTCTATTGGCCACCACTGGGTACTCTTCCTCTCTTCCCAGCCAATAAATCACATATTCATTGCAAAATTAATAGTTCACAAGATCTTGAGATCTTTCTCACTCACTCTTGATTTGTCAGAGTTATTATTAAGTTTTTTTTCATTTTTTTTCCATTATAAACTGATTATACATACTTTACGTGACTCAATTTAAATTGTTCATATGTTTAGCTCAAGTCTAATTTCATTTCTTCTCGAAACTCAATTTTAGCCAATAGAGAATAAAGACTAGGACAATATCCAAAATTCTTTGAGAAAACTTTTATAATAACCCTTCAAGTGATTATTTCTTCTAATCCTTTAGTTTTTTTTGTGCGGCCCCAACTTGTTATTTCATTCAAAGAATCAAATCTCAAGGGGGTTGATTATTTTCCAAGTGAAAATGAAAGCTCATATTAGAATGTTTGATGTATTATTTTAGTTTTTGTCTTGTCACTTAATCATTTTTTCATAATGGATTAAGGCCAATAATCATAAAACTGCGTGGGATCATTTTCCTTACACGTCAATTGGACGTACATCTTATCCAGAAACACAAACTTTAATCTAACAAAATAAGGGATGCTATGTAGAAATAAGTTAACATAGTAAAATAGAAGAGTGTAACAAAATCGCACCGTCCATGGTTTATATATATTAATCGAAGTTGCTAATTACCCAAGCTAGCTTGGTTTAGCCATGTGGTCCTGGAAGACCTAGAAATGGTGAGACACACATAGACAAGGGCTTTTAGAGCTGTGCCGGAGAAGATTAGCATAGTAAGCATACAAAGCACTGTTTCGGTTTTCCTCTTTATTATTGTATTAGAAGGATGTATGTATTTTATGAAGTAATAATGGGGAAAGGCATTGATATTGTCACTATAATGTTTAGTAGGCTTAGTGGTGATTATTTTGTGTTCAGATAGATGGGGACGTCTGGTGTTGTATTTTGTGGATTTTGATGCCGACCTTCTCGTGAGTTGTTGCCTTTTGCTCTTTTGTTTCTTTTGAAGTTGAATGAAAACAGAGACTCAACATTTTCATGCCCATATCTTCTGTCTGTTATTTGTTTGGTCTGAAATATTTGTCTTTTGAAAAAATGAAGCTACCAGTACTAGAAAATTTCAAGAATTAAGAGATGGTATTTGCAATAGATGAAATGTCGATTTCTGTTTTATAACATTTGTCGTGAGTATTCGAGGAAACTGTTTGGTTCGATGATATTTTTGTAACATTTTTTTTATAAAAAAAAATTCAAGTTTCAAGCTACGATGTTTGACAATGTTGACTTCAGAGAGAGAAGATTCAATCAAAGTTGTAAGCGAGATGTATACTATCAATCAATTACGTTTAAATATCTAAATTGTTAATAAAATAAGTATGTCTCACGCCTAAACACAAAGATAAATAATTCTGTAATACCATTAGAAATATACAATTGAATGCCCTAATACACTTTAATTGAATGGTTTCCCTACAAATGATCCACAAATTAGACTCCCAAACCCTAAATTCCATTTTCTAGGTACCACCTCAATACCTCATAATTAAATCTTCTTTTGGCTAATTAAGTTCATAATATTCCCTTCTTAATACCCAGATTCAAAACCAATCATGATCCAAAATCTGTCAAAAACAATAAACACACAATATAAAAGAGTAAATTGCAATTTAAACAAAAAAAATTCCTAATAATCATGCAATAAAAACCCTTGGATTATCCTCTTCATTTTCACATCTCTTCACTTCTCACGAGAATTTAATTAAACATCTCATGGGATTTGACAGTTCCTTACGAGAAAATCAACCATATTGACCGGGGATCGCCGGTAAACCAACCGAAAGGGTTTTGGGCGGACCTATGGGACCAGTCACCGGCAAGTCCAAACAAGTCGCCAACAACACAAAGATATCGCCACAGTAAATTTAATACTCAAGATCTCAGTGTTCCCCTTTAACTTCGGAGAATATCAGATTTCATTTTCATCTTTTTTTTTTTTTTTTTTCTTTCCAATGTGCATAATTTTCTTTGAGGTCTCATAAAGACTGTAATACAATCACATTTATAGAGAAGCAAAAACCAGAGAGAGAGAGAGAGAGAGAGAGAGAGAGAGAGAGGCACAAAAGCAAAGCAAAGCACAAAAGTTACCAAACCACACACCCTCCTCCTCTACAAATATATAAACCTTTGTTTTAATCTCAAACTCTCTCTCACTCTCTAACCGACCACTTTCAAGTTTCTAAATTTCCCACAAAACCCAAGCTTTTGGTTTGGTTTTTTGCTTTCAGATTCTTCCAACTGTCTCACCCCCCTCCCTTGTTTTGTTGCAACAACAGAAGACAGCTTGTTTTGTTTTGGAGCATTAAAGTTGCAAAGAAGAGAGGAGTTGTGTTTTGTTGGGTTTTTTGGGTGTTGACTGAGTTCAGCTACCTGGTTGACTCGGACCCGGGTCATCTTATATAGGTTTGGGTTGGTGAAGTTTGGGGATAATAGTGGAAATGGGTGAAGCTGAGAAAGGTTCAGTGATCAAAGAGCGGCTTAAGGGTCTTTGTGTTACTAATGGGTGGTCTTATGGGGTTTTGTGGCGTTTTGATCAGAGAAATTCCATGTAAAGTTTCTTCCTTTTTTTGTTTTCTACTTGTTGATTTATTGTCTTGTATCATTTTGTTGCCTGTGTTTTGTTCTTGTGGGATTTGGGTACCCTTTTTAGCTTCTAATGCATGTGAAGGTTTACAAAAATCTAATCTTTCAGTGTCTGGGAATGTTTAAAATGGCTAAAAGTTTGCTTCTTCTTTGTTCTTATTTTCCTCTCAAAGATTGGTCAAGTATTTTTCTGCATGCTAGCTGTTTTACATTTTGTGTATGTGAGATGAAGCCTCTATTTTAGTTCAAGTTTGGTATTTGAGATTTCCAATCTGACATTAGTTTGAGGTTTTGCTCATCACAAATTCTGGGTTTGAAATGCTTTAGGTTGTTGACTATGGGAGAAGCCTATTATGAAGAGCACATGGGAGCAGTGATTGAAAATATGCTTCCACAGGTCCACATGCTTGGAGAAGGGTAAGCCCAAAATTGTATTCCATTTTCAGTTGCTCACTTTTGAAATTCCATTGCATTGTTTACCTTTTTCCCCTATCATAAAATTCATGCTTGAATACAAGATTTTCCCACAAGTTTCCCTTTTGTTTCAAGACAAGCAATAGAACGTTCTAACAGGGGAATTGTACTCCATTTCCAGTCGCTCACTTTTGAAAGTCCATTACATTGTTTACCTTTTTCCCCTATCATAAAATTCATGCTTGAATACAAGATTTTCCCACAAGATTCCCTTTTGTTTCAACTTTCAAGACAAGCAATAGAAAGTTCTAACAGGGGTGATTTTGTTGTTGTCTAAAATAGTGTTATAGGTAAAACTGCTTTCACTGGGAAGCACCAATGGATGCATTCAGATGCTTACAATGGACAGTGGAATTCATGCAATCCCATCAAAAGTTGTCGAGATTTGTTTCAGGTAGGACAAAAATTCTTGTTAAAATGCCTTTTTTTTTTTTTTTTCAACATTTGTTAACTACTTAATTGCAGTAGTTAGTTGTTTACTTATCTGGAAATGTCTTCTCATTTTGCAGGATGATGCCGAGTTTCGTTGCCAATTTTCCTCTGGTATAAAGGTATCATCATATCCTTTTAGTTCTTTCTGTTTTTTTCGAAAAGAATCATGACTAGTGGAATTTTATGACAAGTCTTGTGGAATCTTAACCTTTCAAAGCCATTTAGAGCTATGTTTGTTGTGTACCTTATATCATCCAACAATAAGTCATTTATTGACAATTAAATTTAATTTGCAGACAATTGCAACAGTCTCTGTGGAATCAGGAGTAATTCAGTTCGGTTCCACTGAAAAGGTAATTGAATGAAAGCATCTAGCTCTATACATATTTTCTTAACTTGGTTATGTCAACATTCTTATGATCAGAAGAGAACATGTTGCCCAAATTGAGTCCCTTAATATGGTAGTTTATATAAGAGTTGCAGTATGATAACATTAAGGTATTACTTTTTTTCAGATTATGGAGAGGTTGGAGTTTTTAGATGAAACAAAAAGGGTGTTCCGGGAGATCAAAAATCTTCATCGGCTTATTCCTCTAGCAAGTACACCCTCATGTTTGAACAATGAATCCAATGATCTAAATGACTTGTTTGCTTCCTTAATTTCATCTGCAAACTTTCATGGCGACGTTGCCAACATTCTTGGGGATAAATCAAAAGATGTAGGAGGAAATTGTTTATCTGCGATGAATTTACAGTCTGCAGCATCTGATGACATTGGCTCAGCTGATAAAACCCCGTGGTTTAGTACATGGAACTCTGATTCTTCTTTGTTGGCTTCATATGACTCACATTTGGCATCTGATATTGGGGTTCAGGATTCTCTCAAGACTTGCAGAAATACAGCTCAAGACTCAACTCTCATTCAAGGCAGCTGCGGATATCAGATGGATTACCAGCAATATCTACATGGATACCCTGTAGAGTTTAACCGAACTGATTGTATTACAGATGTTTCCAAATCATTTATGGATGATCTTTCTCAGTGGTTTGCTGCTTCACCCGAACAGAACTTCAATGGAATGGCAACCACAATGAATGGTGACCTCTCGCAAGTGTTTGAAAGTACTTCGGTGTCACCTAGTCTGGTTAAAGGTGATACGATTATCAATGTACCAATTGAGCATCCAGCAACTTCTATGCAAAGTTCCATCACGAATGCATTCAGTGCTGATGCTCATGAGAAATCTGTGATCATTCAGAGTGCTGGAAATGATTTGTTTCATGGTCTGGGAACAGATTTCGGGTGTGGTCAAGTCAGCGATTGTTGGGAAGAGAGTATAATGCCAGTAGTTAGTGGTGGCTGCTTGGCTGCCAGTACTGATTTGACCAAAGAGCCAGAAGTTGGTTCTGCGGCTGGCCCCCGGAGAGGATTATTCTCAGAATTAGGACTAGAAGAGCTTTTAAATGGTATGAGTACTACCAGCTCTGTGACTAAATGCAGTGTAGAAGACCAATCATCCACCAGGAAAAGGAAATTAGAAAGTTCATCTATTGGCAGTAATCAGGTACAGTTAGCAAGGCTTGCTGGCTCTGGGGGGAGCATGCATTTGACGGGACCTTTGTATAACTTGGACAAGACAAACTGTCTTGTACCAAAGAAAGAGGTTCTCCCAAAATCACAGGTGGGCTTATGGATCGATGATAGCTACAGTGTCAATGCTAGAAGTGCGGCTCAAGCAAAACCACAGAAGGCTGAGGATCACACAAAGACCGCCAAGAAGAGGGCAAAGCCTGGAGAGAGTACTCGACCAAGGCCCAAGGATCGGCAGCAGATCCAAGACTGTATGAAAGACTTGAGGGGGATGATTCCCAATGGTGGCAAGGTACTTATTACTTATGCTTTCAGTGGATAACAAAGTAGGAAAGTGTTTTGTTCTCATATTATACAATTTGTTTCTAAAATTATAGTTTGACATTCATACGTTTGTTAATGAAGCAGTGTAGCATTGATGCTTTGCTGGACCGCACCATCAAGTACATGATTTTCTTACAAGGTGTGACAAAACATGCTGATAAGCTTAAACAACCTCATGAGTCAAAGGTTAGTTGATTCGGTTATTACTATTATATGCAGGACAAGCCTGAACAATTTTATGTATGATGTTTCTTAACAAATGTGACACTAATTTGCATTCATTTTGTAGCTGACTGGAAAGGAGAATGGTGTGGTTCTAAAAGATCAGAGCAGTAGATCTGGTGGTAACAATACTTGGGCGTTAGCAGTTGAGGGTCAAAATGTGGTTTGCCCTATACTCGTCGAGGACCTTAGTACACCTGGCCAAATGCTTATTGAGGTATGTCAAAAATATATGGAAGAAAGTTTTCCTCAAGAGTTTTGACAACCTTAATGTTCAATCCTCAACCTTAAAGTTCCTGACCGCAATATCTATTTTCTGTTGCAGATCCTCTGTGAAGAGCGTGGTTTCTTTCTCGAGTTAGCAGACGAAATACGGGGCTTCGGGTTGAATATCTTGAAGGGGGTGATGGAGAGTCGGGAGGATAAGATATGGGCATGCTTTATCGTTGAGGTGAAGCTTTAGTAAAAGATGAATGTTACTGATGCTTCTTTTCTCTATTCTTCATATTAGAACACTAATCTTTAATTTTGTTACAGGCAACTAGGCATGTAACCAGAATGGAAGTTTTTTGGTCCCTTGTCCGGCTTCTTCAGCAAAGTGGTACCAGTGTGGTTGATCCAACCAGTCGGCCCAGCAATGTAGTAGACAACGGTTTTCCTCCTGTGTTGGATAGTTTCCCGCCACGTAGTTTTCCTCCTCCCATCAGCTTGACATGAGAGTTGAGACACTTTTGATTGCTGCTGGAATACCTTGAGCATTGCTTGCGAGGGTCTGCAATGATAGGTGTTTTGGTAATGGAAAAGTTGATTGGCTACCATCCCATCATCAGTTGCCTTAGAAGTAGTTGTGAGGTGTGCATAATGTTAAGTAGAGAGAGATTAGGATGTGATGTGCCTTCAAAAATTGTTGGTGCTGTTTTTGCTGCTCGAGTTAGTTCCCCAATTAGGAAAGGCTGTGCAAGGCACAGAGCCATGATCATATGTTCAAGACATGGTGAACTAGAGTCTGCGCGGCCTCCTCTTTCTTTAGTTAGTAATTGGGATTTCATGTTTATATCTTCAACTAGAGTATAAACCCTGTAGTAGGTAGGCTGATCACTGATTTGTTTTCTTGGCCTTTCTGTTGTGGCTTAATATTAATATAGTAATGATGGAATGTTGTCAGTTGTCTCTCTTTTTCTTTCTTAAACACAAAATATGCAAGTAGGGATCCACAACACATGTTCTGGGGAGGAAGGACTTGAATTTGATTGCCTCATAGACCAGAGAGCATCAGTCTCAATCTTAAACACCATTTAAGGGACAATTTATTAGATGATTTACAAGATGTATATCACGATCAATTTAGTACCCGACACGAAACCGAAATGAAAAAAGATTTCACCCTTTGTCTATCTGTTTACCTCATACTTTTGAAGGAACACTGAATATAACTTAATGAACATAATGTGTTAAATTTTGCATGAAGTGATATTAACCCAGTTTCAACTGCTTATCTATTTTCTTTCTTCCCTCTTGCTTTGCTCATACGTCTAGTACATATCTATTCGTTGTTTGAAGAGTATCCTTCTTCATCTCTTCCAAAGCAAGATGGCTGTTCGATTTGATAGTACTTGGCTTTAACTTTGTTCTTTTACTTTGGAGAATCTTTTTTTTTTTTCGTTGAACAAATATTTCTTTGGATTTCTGTATGCATATACTGTTACACTATAGAGTAGTCATCAATCGTGACGCACTAGAATTCTAATACGCTTAGATATATTATTATTAGGTACACATCTGACTCGGCACAGTTGAAAATTAGGCATGATAATTCTGTTGGTTCCAAGTTTTGGCAGAGGGATAATTATGGTAGATAAATTAAAATACCGACATCCTTTTGAGTTAAAATTTAGTTTCTAGGATTCATATGAGAAAGAAAACAAATCCTAAGGTTGAAACATAGCAAGCTTAATGCAACTTAAGAGTATAAGCTGAGGGTTTAAACTTATTGAGGTCTAGTACAGGTTTAGATCAGCTTTCGGTAAAGTCTGGTGCTAATACATCTAAAATATACATTTAAGAATGTATGATAATCAATCTGATAATATTGTGGAGCAGTAGCTTTTTGATGATAGCTGAAATAGCCTTTCAACTCGATCAGTGCATGCAGCTGTGGAAAGGCTTGGCTCTCAAGCTTGAGGAGGAGATAAGTGTTTTTTCCATTCAACTATTCAAAGTGATATCAGCCAAGTTTCTACTGTAATGCTAAACTTTATGTAAGAAAATATATCTTTTTGGTCCTATTCCTGACCTAATTTGCTTATATTTCGAAATTAAAATATGCCATGTTGGAGTCTCCACTAGAGTTGAAACCCACTATAATTTTCCCTGTCTTTGTGAAACAGCTGTGGAGTAATTTAAGCAACTGAGAATAAGATTGACCAAAAAAAAAGGGAAGATAAAAGAATTCGGTCATTCAGAAAAGGGAAAAGGACAAAGTACACTGTTTTTTCCTAATAGGACTTGGAAACAGATTTTTCTTCAACAGCTGAATAGAAAACCATAGAGGGAGGCCTATGCAATTAGTTGGAAGCAAAGGACCTCTTTTAATAAGACAGAAGGGTTATTCAATTTGTTCACAATATAGTACACATATAGTACTTGCAGAATGATATCAGAAATTGCATTTCATGGGTGGGTGTTTCCTAATTATCTTATCCATCTGATCACATGAACCGTTAACACATGTATCAGAATATATTTATTTAGACCTATTTGTTCATAGTGCGCTGATGTTCCCACTAAAAATTGTAGGACACATTATGTCACCCGTTAATGAAGTTTGGTGTTAGGTCATGAAGATTTTGGTTTTTGTTGAAGGATATCGACATAATGTGTGCCTCTACAAACTAGGGTTAGAGTTGTAATAGGAATGTGTTCTAGGTATTCAATTGTAATCGGATTCTATTACCTTTTTGGGTACCTTGTAACTCCCTATTTAAAGGGCTCCTATTATCAATAATACACACAATTTCATTCTCCTACAACACGTTATCAGCACGAGTTCTAACCCTACCTTCAGAAAAAGAAAAAAAACCCTTGAAGAAAAAAACCTTTTTCTTCTCTGCCGCCAACCCAAAAAAAAAAAAATTAAAAAAAAAATAAAAATCCTCCATTCCGGCCTCAGTCTCAGCCTCGCCTCACCTCTCCAGCAGTACCTGCAAACCCAGCAGCCCAGTCCGGGCGGCCTCCTCCCCAACGCCCCCGCGCCCAGACGCCCAGCAGCCCAGGCCGCGATCTGCGATCACACCAGCACGTCGAACTGCAGCAGCAGCCCAGGCCTCCGATCTGCAGCACCTCCGATCAGCCTCCCTCCGCACACCGCAGCACCTCCGATCAGCCTCCCTCTACACACCGCAACACCGGCGAACTGCAGGGAGAAGAACCAGAGGAAGAAGGAAGTCGCGAAAGAAAAAAAAGGGAGGAAGACCGAAAGAAAAAGAAGAGAAAAAAAAAGGAAGGGCTAGGCCCGAAAAAAAAAAAAGGAAAGGGCTGGGCCCGGAAAGAAAAAAAAAGGAGGAAGAAGAAAAAAAAAAAAAAAAGGAAGGGAGAAGGGCAGCCCACCAACTGCCAATTTCCGACCAGATTCCGGCAAATTTAGCTACACGCCTGCATCAACACGCGCGTGTTCTCAAGCCCAAAATCATCACGTAAGTTTTTGTAATTAAAGTTGCTGCTTTCATGTATTTTAAATTCTTTTATTTTATGCAGAATATTGGAATATATGTTGCCAAATGATTTTGAGTATTTAACAAAGCGGAATTGTGGGGATTCGCGCTTAACGAACTAAGAGTGTTCGTATGAACTAAAAGTGTTCATAATTAAACGAACTAAGAGCGTTCGTATGAACTAAGAGTGTTCATAATGCTTGGACTAAGAGCGTCCATAAAGCATCAAATTGTGACCATATTAAAAACATCATTGTTTGGTCTAATCCAAAAGAGATTCTTGGAAATCGATTTCTTGGTAGCATAGCTCGGAAATCTTATTATTGTTAGTTTTCGTGGAAGTTTAGCTCCGAAACTAATTCGTTCTTGTTTCACCCCTTTTTCAGGATGTCAAACTCGAACATACTCGATTTTGTTCCATTGGATTATGCAGGCAAAAGATACCTAACGTGGGCTCAAGATGTTGAGCTCCACCTTATTGCCCGTGACTTATTGCATACAATCCAAGAGCTTTGTCCTATAGAAACAGCTCCAGACCCTCAAACTGAGAAAGATATTTCCAGGGCACTTGCCTTCATGAAACGTCACATGGATAGTGACCTCCAGTTTGAGTTCATAAATGAGGATAGCACTATAAAGCTTTGGCAAGCGCTTCGCGAACGATATGGCAATGTTCGTGACTCCATCCTTCTGAATACAGAAGCAGAATGGAAAGATCTTCGCTTCTCTGAATTTGACACAGTCATGCAATTTTATTCGGAAGCCCTCCGCATCAGAGCAATGATGCACTTCTGTGGCAAGACGATCACAGAAGAACAATTGATTGAGAAAACCCTCAATACCTTCCCTGTCTATGCTATGAGGTCCTGTGATTTATTTCGGACTCATATAAATGCAAGACGGATCACAAGCTTTCAAAAGCTTATTGAAGCTATGGAAATTGCTGAAAGGCAAGACAACGAGCTTGTGAGAAGAGAAATTGATAGGCTTCGAGATAGCTATCCAGAGCATAGTCCCATGGCTAGAGAAAGTCGCCATAGACGTCATGATCCATATGATCGAAATGCTCATGAAGGTAGTCGCCAAAGGCGACAATCCCGCTACCGTAGGAGCAGTGATTTTGAGGGACTAAGGGTTGGAAACCATAGAGCCAACGTTGGCCATGGTCATAATCTTCCAACGCCTCAGGTCCTAGGGACCATGCACATTACGCCAATGCGCCTCAATCAAGGGAGAATCCTCTTCATGGTATCTATTTCTGATATGGAACGTCTGATCAATGGGCCTGAGTTTGCAATGTACCTAAGAAGGTAGCTGCCTCACAGTGATCAAGACATCGAGTTCAAGAAGACTTTAAATCTGGCGATGAAGACAAAATGCCGCAGATTTTTAGAGTAGAGTCTTTTATTTCCAAGAATTTTGTAATGGCAATATGCCTTAGTCAATAAATGACAATTGTATTAACTCTTTCTCATGTGGCGCACCCAATGAAATATGATGTCTAGAAAAGTCATTGAGATTAATGGTACTTAAGAGAGCCTCGCTCCACCAACATCTCTCTACTTCCCTGGTCATATTTGATTGGAGTTACCAAACGGATAGAGTGACTACAATGTGTCTTAGTTTGATTTTATTTTGGATTAAATTTTGGAAACTTTGATGTAATCATTGGCTATTAATAAAGTGTCAATTCTTTTACTTAATGTCTTGGACATACCTTAATTCGAACTTTATTATATAAGAGCCAATGGTTTTCATGTGGAAACACATTATGAGAATGGACAGAGTTCCTTTGCATCACCTCTAATGACTACGGACATAAACGAGTCTTAGAGAAACTTATGTGTCGCTCTAGTGGGTTGTATGTAACCACTATTCAAGTTATTGAATCCAACCATGTCATGAGAGACGACTTATGGGATTCTGACACATATAGGCTTTGACATGATGATCCGTGTATTAAAGACTTTACACAGACATCCATTTTCAGAACGAAGAAAAGTAAGAACCAAGAATTGGTTCGAGGAGCTGCACATGCGCCTCATGGCGCCATGATTGTGCAAAGACCGACCATACATGGCCGGCGCCGCCTACCCCCTGCCCCAAATACATGGCATTGACGCCATAAACTCCTCTCTCTACTTCTCAAGTCTATTGTGACATTATGGCTTAACCAAAAGCCTCATTGGTTGATTATAAAGCCCATGTTTCGTTCTATAAAGCCTGTTATTTAGGATTGAGACCATCCTATGCAAAGGAGATTGAGGAAATAATTCCATTCTTACAAAGAATCTAAGGGAATTCTATGGATTTGATCAACCAACTTGCGGACCGTATATATGTTTTATGGTGTTGGTTGATACGCAAACACGCTGGTCACGTGTTGTGCCATTATCCACTCGTAATGCTGCTTATACTACACTCCTAGCACATAACATATGGCTACGGGCTCACTACCCAGATCATCCCATTCAGTCAATTTGACTTGATAATGCTAGAGAGTTTACATCGACAGTTTTCGATGACTATTGCATATCATTGGGTATTGATATCAAGTATCGTATTCCCATGTACACACCCAATTGGTCTCGCGGAAAAGCCACCATTAAACGACTACGATGGTAGCCCGGACATTGGTAATGCGCACCAATATTTTCGCTTGGGTTATGCAATATCGCATGCAGCTATGCTAATTCGTCTACGACTCATAGCAGCCACTCAACTTTTATTTGCGTTACAGCTAGTGACTGGGTTCGAGTCTAATATCTCGTATTTATGCATATTTGAGTGTGCGGTTCATGTGCCAATTGCGCCGCCACAGCGCATCAACATGAGTCATTGCAACGAATGCATATATATATTTGTTGGACATGAGTCTCCAACTATAAGTCCACTATGTAGAACCCTTGACAGGCGATCTCTATTTCGCTGGATTTGCGAATTGTCACTTTGATGAGACAGTCTTCCCGTCGTTAGGGGGAGATTAGAACGTCAATGTTCAACAAGAACGACAGGAATTGTCGTGGTCTGTCCCCACTATGTCTCATCTTGATCCCCTAAAAGTGACGAGATCACATATACCTGCTGCAAACATGCCTGCAAGAATTGATGTCCCCACAAGAGGACATGGTGCCACCCAGAGAAGATGGGTACTGCACCACTACCATGGATGGTGGTATGGTGACGCCACAAAGGTGGCATAATGGCGTCATAGGCCATGGGTTCCGCTAGAGAGAGTAGGAGACCCATAGGTTCGATGGATTCTCGCCCTAAGAAGAGAGCGAGTTTGTCACAACTTGATCCATTGATCATTGATACTCAAAATCAGTCTCATGAGAATATTTTGGATTGTGGTTATGTCCAAGAGACATCGTTGGGGGACGCCTCAATGTTAGAACCAATTCCTGAGAATATAGAGATCTCTACGAACTACACTAGTGTACATGAGGACGTGGAATTATTGAGACCAATGACATCGAACCTTACTCCGTTGAAGAATGCCAACATAGAGAAAATTGGCCTAAATGGAAAGATGCGATCCAGGTTGAATTGGATTCACTAACGAAGAGGAAGGATTTCGGGCCTGAGATGCCAACACCTCCTAACATAAAACCTGTTGACATTAATAGGTCTTCGTTAGATAGCGTGACGAGAAAAAGAGATGGTAATCTCACCTTATGGCGCAAGGTTTCTCACAACGCCCTGGAATCGACTACGAGAAGACATATTCTCTCGTAATGGATGTCATTGCACTCCACTACCTTGTCAGTTTGGTAGTTTCCAAATAACTGAACATGCAGCTTACAAATGTGGTCACTACATATCTTTATGGGGATCTAGATACGGAATATAATGAAGGTTCTTGTGAACTTCATTTACCCAAGTCAAGTGGCTCTAGACCACGGAGCACGTTTGCAACGAGGTTGAAACGCTCACTAAAGTGACTACTTGATTGGGAAGGGATATGATGAACTATGCCCACGCGTTCCCATGACAAGTTCCGGATTTGCAATTGTCGCGGTTTATGTTGATAAACATAATTGGAACCCTTGTGAGTTAAGGAAAACCGCTGAACACCTGAAATCCGAGTTTGAGAGGAAGGATCTTGGGAGAACACGGTTTTGTATACCGTGTCAATAGATGTTAGGCATTTTGATAAAGTCAAAGATGCACTCCCATGGTCGTCCGTAGTCTTGGCCCTAAAAGGGATCCGTTTCGTCCCAGGGATGATGACGAAGACGTGTTAATAGCAGAAGTGCTTACTTATGTACAATAGGCGCATTATTGTACTTAGCACAATACAAGACCGGACACCTCAATTATTATGAACTTGTTGGCTAGACATAGCCCCGCGCCAACGCAACGCCATTAGATTGGTATAAAGACAATCTTTCGATACTTGAGAGGTACGATTGATATGGGCTTGTTCTATCCCTACAGAGAAAAGAGATAACGGAAGTGTGGGATCGGACCCCACAAGGCAAAATGCCACATTCCGTGCTCCTCCTCCCCTCCATCAAAATGACAACATGCAATTCTAAATATTGAAGTGAACCAAATCCGATCTGAGGATAATGTAGCGGACTTATTTACTAAGTAGTTACCAAAATCCACATTCGAGAAACATGTGAAAAGCATCGGATTAAGAAAGTTATCCGAACTCCCATGATTGTAGCAATCAGGGGGAGATATTGACATCAGGGGGAGGCATGATGTCTACATGTACGATCTCGAAGAGTGAAGGACGTGTTGTGCTCTTTTTGTCCTTCGACCAGGGTTATTTTTGTCCCACTGGGTTTTTGTTACCTGGCAAGGTTTTTAACGAGGCAACAATTAAAGCGTCATCACCAAGTTTGAGCGGCACAAGGGGGAGTGTTGAAGGATATCGACATAATGTGTGCCTCTACAAACTAGGGTTAGAGTTGTAATAGGAATGTGTTCTAGGTATTCAATTGTAATCGGATTCTATTACCTTTTTGGGTACCTTGTAACTCCCTATTTAAAGGGCTCCTATTATCAATAATACACACAATTCCATTCTCCTACAACAGTTTTAGGTCATTGAGACTCTTTTCTCTTTGTGGAGCATTAAGGAAAATGAGAAATGAGAGTGCTTATGTTACCAATTTCTCTGAGAAATTTTTTATGAAATGAAAGATGAAAGTGAAAGTCGGCACACAGTAGGTACCATACAGCTAGTAGTTTTCTAATTACATTTGGTAATTTTCCACTAGCCAAATCCCATGTAGCTTGATGTTAAGTTTTTATACCAACTGACGTATTGGCAGTTATCAGATATCATTTAAGACTGCACTTTGGCTCTTTGGTTTCTGAAGTGAAAAGGACTGATTGATAATGATGGTACTGTGAGATGAAATGCATATATTTACCAGTTTTGAGGGTTAAACTTTAAACATGCAAGTTTTGATGAGCAGAGGAGATTTTAATGAAACTTCTAGATTTCACATGTGTCCAACAAAAGAGGGCATTGGCCTCTAGCCTATGGCATTGCCTTTCCATTGGAGGTTTGTTTATTACAAACCACTATGAGACATCAGAAATCCACTATATATACTTCAATAGTCACTCAGCTTTCCTCACCAAACCTTAACCATTGCTTTGAGTTCCATTTCAACTTAGAAGTTGGCAATCACTTGTTTTCTTATTGGCAAAAATGGCTCAAGAGAAGGAAATGAGCAGGGTGACTGAGTGGAGGATAAGAATGGCAGATGGTTCATCTGAAGCTTTGGCTCCAGAAGCCGGACTTGCCTGCCGAGCTTGGCTTGCTCTGAAGGGTCTGATTATGGGGTTGGTTCTGAAAGTGTGCAATTTCTTCAGGAAAGCTTGGGATTTGGGACAAAATGAGCCTAAAAAAGTGATTCATTGCTTGAAAGTAGGGATGGCACTCACTGTTGTTTCACTGTTTTACTACATGAGACCTTTGTATGAAGGTATGGGAGGAAATGCTATGTGGGCAGTTATGACTGTTGTGGTTGTCTTTGAGAACACAGTGGGTAAGTTCCTAGCTTCTCTTAGATTACATAATTTTCTGCAAGATAAATATGTTTTTATTAGGAGGTGAGGTAAAATGGGTTATTTGAGTTTTCCTTATTTGTATGGGACTATCTGATGTTAAGTATGGCTCTCATTGACTGAAGCTAAACATTTCACTCTCTAAATGCAGGTGCAACAATATGTAAAAGTTTAAACAGAATTTGCGGAACTTTTGTGGCTGGGTCTCTTGCCATTGGCATCCATTGGATAGTGAGTCAATCAGGAAAAGAATTCGAGCCTTTCATCAATGGGATTTCAGTATTTTTGTTAGGTATGTACTATGTAGTCCTACTAATGTTAATTTCCCCCCAAAAAAACTGGCTATATAAGACTACTAATGCGTTTCTTTATTATTTCAGCTTCTGCAGTTACCTTCTCAAGATTTATACCATCAGTGAAAAAGCGATTTGATTATGGTGCAATGATCTTCATCCTCACATTCAGTTTAGTTGCAGTGTCGGGTTACCGGGTGGATAAATTATTGGAAATGGCAAACAATAGAGTATACACCATCATCATTGGGACTTCATTATGCATTATGATAACCATGATTATTTGCCCCATTTGGGCTGGGGAGGAACTCTATATGCTCATCACCCGAAACATGGACAAACTTGCCTATTCCTTAGATGGTACTTACATACTCTAATCACATAAAAACCAAATATATGGTCAATCATGTTTAGGACAATGTCACTGACTTTATAAGTCTTGCATTATATTTCAGGTTGTGTTGGAGAGTATTTCAATGAAAGCGGAAGCTCTTCTGATGGTGACAAGGAATCTGATAAGAAATTACTTGGCTACAAATGTGTTTTAACCTCAAAAGCAACAGAAGAAGCCATGGTATTTAACAACATAATTGCATAGTTTCATCAAGTTACATTAAGTAATCACTTTCTGACATTGGCATTGTATATATATTATAGGCTAATTTTGCAAGATGGGAGCCTGCACATGGCCGCTTCAACTTCAGACATCCATGGAAACAATACCTCAAAATCGGGGCATCAATGCGTGCTTGTGCTTATTGCATTGACGCCCTTGATGGTTGCGTGAATTCCGAAAATGAGGTAACTAAAGATCTGTCATCTTATATTAGTTCTTGAAAATAGAAAGATATCATCAATGATTATCTAGCTTCAACTACTTCATCTGGTCAACAGGTTCCTGAGTTGATAAAGAAGCATATGAGCAACATTGCTTTGAAAGTAAGCTCTGAGTCTTCAAGAGTCATCAAAGAGCTTGCAAAGACTATGAAGACAATGAAGAAATCATCTACTATAGATTATTTAGTTGGAGAAATGAACAATGCAGTCTTGGAGCTCCAAGAGGACTTAAAATCTCTTCCTACTTTATTTATTAATCCGCAGCCACTACAAGGAGCTGACTGTCCTGAAAAAAAGAACACGGGAGCAGTTGCTCTCATGGATATCATGCCACTTGTGACTTTAGTTTCTTTACTGATTGAGATTGCTGCAAGGATTGAAGGCATGGTTAATGCAGTTGAAGAACTAGCTGAGATGGGTGAGTACAAGTCAGTTGCAGATGAGAAGAATGAAAACCAGCCAGTTAGTAAAACTAATGTACCAGATGAACATAAGGAAGAGGTGTGAGGGTTGTGCATAATGTTGATTGGTAGATTGTCATATTACTAAAGATGTGCTGTAAATTACCAAATCTAACAACTTGGATCACAGTATTTCAAAAAAAAAAAAAAAAAAAAAAAAAAAAAAAAAACAACTTGGATCACAGTTTAAATCCTTTCATTTTTGGCAATGTCACTCTCACTACTGAAATAGCTGTTAAGTTGGGAATTATATTTTTGTTGGTCCCTTTTGTAATTTGAATGAAATGTGCTTCAGTCGCTTTCATTTTTCCAGGATTACTGGTATAGTACCAATTATTGGTTTATCTGCTAAGCCGTGTCGTATATGAATACATCTTCCAAATTTCTAAACCTGAATAATCATATAGAATCTGCACAAATAAATTAAACTGAAAAATAGAAAAGTTAATTACATGAAAGTGAAAGTGAAATTGAAAGGATAGACCAGAGTATACTTTTCGGGTTTTTTTCAAAGTCCATGTTTACATTGGAAATGCAGTACGTACTACGAGAACTTACTGATCATAATTTCATAAGTATAATATTAGCACAACAAACATAATCCGAGGAATCAAACTGGGATTTAGAAGTTTTATATCAGCTTTCGGCATAGTTTGGTGGTAATAAATACGGCCAATCTCACAATACTGTGTAGTTTTTGATAGTTGAAATAGCATTTCAAAACAGTGGATGCAGCTGTGGAGATGAGTCCTTTTCCATAGTGATATCAGCAACAAATTCAACCCAGTTTTCAACTACAATGTAATGCTCAACTTTATGCAAAGATATATAGGTACCTCAATTTGGTCCTACATGACCTAATTTTGCTCTGTATCATTTATATACATATACATCAATAGTTATTGGGCTCTCCACTACAGATGAAACCCACTATTGATTTGGTTAAAGATCTAAGCTTTGCCCTGTCTCTGTGGTCTGTGCAACAGATGTGAGTAAGATAGGAAACTGAGGCATATAGAAGATTTGACCTTCAAAAGATATGGGAGGCCTATGCAATTAGTTGGCAATCAGAGGACTTGTTCTTATAATAAGACAGAAAGAGAATTATATATATGAGACTGCAACTATTCAATCAAAGATCCTCACCACAGTACACAATATCAACATAATAGTATCCTAACTTTTATTTCTTGAGTGGTGTTTCTTAATTAACTTATCCAGGGGAAGCAGATGAAAGAGGTATCTGATTACACATCCACTTAAGAAAAAAAGAAGAATTAACAAATGTAACATATTACAATTTTAAATACACACCCTTAATCACTTAATACACATTCCTATTATTTTATATTTCAAATTAGATTTTGTAGGTAGCTTAAATGACCAAAACAGACATCTATGCATTAGAAGAAAAAAAAAATAGTCATATTTTCCTTATATTATTCTATTTATGTATAAATAGTTAGATAAATACAACAAATTTTTATACATGGCCTCCCAATTTAATACAAGAATAAAGTTAGAAACTATCTAATTTAATTTTTTCTTAAATAAATTGTAATTAAATGATGTCAGAAACTATAATATTTAGAATTTCAAAATCAATGGCATTAAATGTTTTTAAAACATATCGCTTTACTCCTATTTTTTTGTTAATTTTCTTTTTGTTCTAAGAGTTATGATTAATCAATTTATTTTCTAATACAAAACATCACAGGTGAAAATTTTTTTTTGTAATTAGTAATTTGTTTGGCCCCTCTAATGACAACTTTTTAGTTCCACCACTGTGGAGAAACTACCGATATAGTTTTGGTTGAATGTTAAACTCATAATTTTATACTTGATTAACATGGTGTTTGGTGGATGAAAGCTCAAATAACACGAAACTTATTTATATGCATCTATTTAAAGGGAACAATAATAAATCTTTATGGATTTCTCAATAACTAACACAAGTAATCGATATGGTCATTAACGTCAATATACTATAATATACTAATCACATTAAGGTTACTATTTAATATAGTTAAAAAGTAGGATATTTCATGATTTTTGAGATTTAGGATATTTTAGGTACTTTGGGTTGTGTATTTAGTAAAATATTAGAATGGGAAATTAAATGGGTGGTGTATTAAGTAATTAGGGGTGTGCATTTAAAACTTCTTAACATATATTTATAAACTTAGACCTAACCGAACATAGTTGCATGTTCAATTGTAGGTTTAGGAGACATTATGTCACCTATTCTGTTCATGAAGGATCAAGATATGATTCTAGGTAACCACGTGGTGTGGTGTGTTGGTCGAGTGGCCTAGTCTGGAACCCTCAGGTCTAGCGGCCTAGTCTGGAACCCCCAGGTCTAGCGTTCGAATCCCAGCTCCACCCCGTGGCCAGCAGATTTGAGGGACCTAGGTTGATTAAACACCAAGGTTCGTGCGTCTGCGATGCAGTGATTAGTCCGGCTACGCTGGGATACACTGCATGAGGGTGTGTGTGTCGTTACTACTGTCGTCTCCAAAAAAAGAAAGAAAGAAAGATATGATTCTAGGTTTGGTTTTTCTGTTATTAATCAAGACTTTTCTCTTAAAAAATATAGCAATTAATTAATGCTTTCAACAATTACCATTAATGTACTTGCAGATTTTCCTTGAACTAAAAAGATGAAATCTGCACAATATATTGCTAAAATGCATAACAATTAAAAGGCACCCAATTCCATTCTACAAAAAGTGCTGCACAGCAAGTTTGAAAACTACCAGCCTTTTGGTTTCAGAAGTGAAAAGGACAAACTGATAATGATGCACGGTTCATTCCAAGATTCAAATGCATATATTGATATGTATATTATGAACTCTGCAGAGTGATTAACAGACCCCTCAATGACTCAATGTATTAGGCTCTAAATCTGATGGCAACATGAAGATCATCAGGTAGAGAATATCCTCTAGCTTTGCTATCTTGGCACTACAATCTTCAAACTGGTAAAATCCCTTCAAGAGTGCAACAACCTTGGTGTAATTCCAGTTCTTTAATCCTTATTATTTTTCTTTTACTGTTGTTAAGAAGACGAGTAATTCCATAAAAATGATATCCTCTTGCAACAAAAGAAAACATGTTCCCTTGCAAAATATATCAGATCTTTAAACATATTGTATATAACAGCTAGCATTTATTTCCTGATAAGCATGCATATATGTCAGCCTTGATGAGATGAATTGAGAGAAAAGTAGCCTAAACGTGAAGGGAAAGGTGAAAGGTCAGGAAGCAGTCTCCGATTTTCTTCATTCAATCCCTTCCCCTTGTCAGCCTCATTATCCTCCTCCGCCTGCTTTTCTCTTGGAAGGGCATAAGGTGATTTGCTGATGATCCTACAAAAACACAATATGCAAACAATAATTAAGGTATTTTTTTCTTTAATTAAAGTATACTACATGGAGAATTAATGTGTTACTTTAATTGATAATACCTACTAACCATTGGTCTAGTGGTACTTTTCTATACAATGTATGAGTCCCAATAAGTTTGATGCCCCCATTCCGGCCAAGATTAAGAAACTGGTATTAACAGGATCGTACTCTAAATTTACCTGTCCCTACGCTTTTCAAGAAAACATTGCAGAGAGTATCTTCTTGCCATAGGTATTCCTGAAAATGGCAAATGAGTGAACTAGCTTGTATCATTATATAATAACAGTAATGGTAAAAATTCAGTATAACACTAATTACAAAAATCTTATGACAAACCAAAAACGTCCTGCTATTCATAGAATTGGTTTATTCTTAATCTGATTTGGTTTATAGAAGATAACTCATTAATTATGAAGGTGTAAAAGAACCACATACCTGCTCTTAACTTGGAAGCCGATCGTAACTTTGATTTGTTAGATGGTTTTCTCACATCTGGCTTTGGCCTTTCTGCAACCACAGGTTTCAGTAATGAGCTTTCACCAGCTAGACGCATAATCGCTTGAGCCTACAATAACGACATCGCAATGCATGAGTAACTCAAAATTTACTGTTTTTCTGTGGAAGTCAATTATAGGCCTAAAACGGTTGCCTCGATCATTTTGTTCACCATGTTCGGTCATGACTCATGAGTGAACACGTACATATCATAACATAAGATTTCACTATATTATACTATTATAGTATAGAATATGAATTTAAACAAAAGTTGAAAAAATGAAATATGTCAGCTACAACATAGCATCCATGGATTGCATAAGCTCCGAGCATGTGTTTATTTATTTCCTGAGAATAAAATTGAGAATATCTTCATTTATTTAATTTGAAAATCTTAATTTTTCACCTTATCTACAGGAATGTTGTTGTAGACATTGATAACCCCATTGAAGAATATTGTGAGTTGTTTTGACGTCTTGTCGTTTGATGGAGTTGCTTCTACTTCACCACATGATCTGTATTTGTATATATACCACAACAAATACGTATATTGTCATGTATTTGATTTTATATAAATTATAAAGTAGAAAAATAAAGAATTAATACATGCGTACTGTAGTTGTGGAAGCAACACTTGCTCTAGCAGAGACGGGGGTCGTCGGAAGTTATTCCAAGGGAACTCTAATTTGCGATTAATTTCCACATTTATTTTAGCATCCATGTTGTTTTGATTTTTTGTCAACAGATATTTTTTGAAGAACCAAACACTCTCAGATATACTGTCATTTCTTGATGATCTTAAGCTACTATTTCTTTGCTGGTCATCTAGGGTTTGAAAACAAGAATTAGATAGTGCATCATCATTTGTATGGTTGTTCTCTATGGTGGTTATAATAGCAGTGCTGCAAGACATGGTGTTGCTCTCCCAAGTAGCTAGATAGAGAAGCCTTCAACCCTATGACATCATCAAATATTAGGAGACAAATGAGAAAGAAACCGTTAAATGAGAAAAAGAAAAAAAGAAAAAAAAGTGACAGCGGGTAACCAATTCTAATGAATAAGAGATCAAATAAACCTAACCAACTAAAGCTTCACACAAGGCATACATAAAGCTTGTTTAAATGATCCAAATTGTTCACTCATTAGGTTTATATGCAAAGGTTAATTATATGAGAAAACAAGAGGAATGAGAATCTTGGTAATCTAGACTAGGCATGTAAACTAATATATTTGATAATTAATGCATGATTAAATGACTACACGATGTATCATTTAGCTGAATTTTTACAAGGACGTACTGTCTTCGCATTATGATGACCTAAAATGCGAATGGTCGATCGACTTTGATCCTTGAACATGCAAGCTCTAATTAGGGAGAAAGTCCGCAAACTATAGTGTGATGGCGTATGTTTTAAAGAAAGATAGACGGAAGATGGAGATGGAGAGATGTGTACCTGAACAAAGCTAGGCCAGTTTCACTACTAGAAATTTGCATATAGGGCGCCGTCTATTATCGGTGTTGTTTGTCTACAAAGGGCACCAATTTCCTCAAAGGCCACTGTGCAGCCACCCATCTAATGTCAGTCTCCTATATTGGAGTTTCCTATAGGCCATAGGGCACCCATATGTCTTCCGTGGCAAAATTTCTTCTTGGTCTGCTCTGCCATCTCTGTTTTCTGTCAGACAATGTCCCCATTGTGGCCACTATTCCAAACGGTGTGAAAAATGGATAGATTTTTTTTATTTTTTATTTTTAATTAGGTCGTCTCTTCCTACACTATTGCTTATCCAGTATTTTATATTTTATAATATTCAATTTTAGGAAATTTAAAAGGCAACCAATCATTCAATTAAAAGCAAAATGTTGAACATTCCTGCAACAAAGCTATTACAACCCACCAATTCACATGCTGGAAACCATATAAAAAATGGTCTACCAGATTTTACCAAATTTTTTTTTAAAAAATGTAGTTGCAACAGAATCCTGTACGGTTATATGGAGACCTCCAAGGCTGAGCTCCACCTACCGAGCATAACCTCAAGCTGCTCTGAATATATACATCCAAAGAATAACAAGTTAGAACAGTAACAATGTTACTATATTAAGATGCAGCTGATTGATAATTAATGTGCGCACAGTGGAGAAAGAAATGCAACAATAACAAAGTAAAGCAAAATTAATACAAGTATCTAAATGTAACAATACAACAATGCATAGTTGCATACCGTTGAAAAAAACAATACAACATTAATGCATATGCAACTCATTCCATTTCCAGCATATTTTGACATGCGTATACAAAGTTTGTAATTGAATATTGAATATTGATGCAAATTGAATATTGAATATTGATGCAATCAGCATACCAAATATCCTTCACAAGTTATCTCATGCCACAGAGATCTTGATATGCATTGTCTTCTCAAGCCCAAGATTTAGGGTACGCACCATACCTAGAAAAGTTAAACCATAAATGTAAGATACAACTACATACATGACCTAGTCATATATAACTTGTAACGTAAGATATAACTGTATACACAATGTGACGACAAATTTATTCAACATAAACATGACCAATAGAACTCAATAAAGGTGAACATGTCCATCACATTTAACGTTGAATATATAGAGGAAGCCAAATTGATATAATAGAATGTAAATGAGAAAAGATATATGTAGAGGGTATACAGCTGCATTACCTTGTTACGAGCATATAATGCTACATCATTCAAATGTTTTAATTGCATCCTTAAATCATAATAAGCTACATAATCACCATAATAAGCTAGTCATATATAATGTATAACCCAACTTGTATATCCCAACTTAATTTATACTCAAACTTAATTTACAATAGCTAGAAGCTGGAAATGCATTTATAAATAATGCATAACCCAACTTAATATGCAATGGTCACAGTTAAGCTAGTGAGGACTTTATTCTTCCTATATAGTATATACATATACCTTCTAGCTAGCTAGATCCAAATTGCCACCACAATGGAGAGGTACATGTTCAATTTTCATACTCGTACAAACAGATGATGCACTTACTAAGGAAAATCACAAAATATGACTAAGTGGGATCATGATCGATTACCTGATAAAATTCATCTCTATAATCAGAGGGTACCACATGAAGCTAAAGATGTTTGGTTCTTTCTAATCTGAAACATGTTTCATAAAGGACATGTAATCATTATCATGGTAGATCAATATAAATGAAACTACAAAATATATATTCACCTTCATTGCATTTACGATGAGAAGAACTCCACATAATATGGAATTGCATGACTATATTAGAATTATCCTTCTCTGCTTCTCCATTTCCAGAAAACCTGAGACCTTCTAGAAGAAGAACAAAAAATAGCCCCAATATCACCAACTAGAAGAAGTTACATTTAAAAATAAAATAAAATAAAGCCAACCAATAGATTTAAAAACTTGCATAAAATCTGGAATTTGTTTTAAGTTGAGTGCAAATTGAATATATTTTAACAGCTTGTCTCCAGTTTGTAACTAAACAAGATTCAACAAGCAGTTGACCCAAAAAAAAAAAAAAAGATTCAACAAGCCAGTTTCTCATTTCAGAAGAAACATCCCAATACACCAGAATACCAAAAACATTCGCTAAAGATTGCATTCCAGCAACAAACCCTAATTAATTAACCAAAAAAAAAAAACAACTCCACGAATTTTCAAATCGAAAATGATCTAGCAATAGTAGGAAAAATGACATAAAACCATAATAAATAACTGACCCATTGTGAGCTTCTTATCTGGTCTGGATCCATTGAGAATGTGATCGAAGCCGGTTCGAGTCGATATTGGAAAAGTATAAAGCAAGGAGCGGCGCGTGTGGCAAACTCCTGTGACGGCAAGTTTTGGAAGTTTGGGGCTTTTGTAGATCGGCTCAACCTGAAGCCATTGGTGTAGGCGGTGTTGTGTACAACTTAAGAAGAATCTAAAAGCAAAAATTTGTGCAAGAGAATTTTTTTGGGTCGAGTAGGAAGAGACTAAGAGAGTAAGTAGTTGAGAACCCTACTCAAGTACACCCAGCTCTGTTTGAGCCTTTTGGAGTAGGTATTGGATTGCAGAGTAGTCAATATACAAAATTTGCCACATATACAAATTGTGGAATATTAAATTGGAAAAAGCCCATTAGCCACCCATGATCGGTGAATGCTGCATGACAAGGCACCAATCCAACAAAATGGTGACAAACTGTTGGGTAACACACACCAACCCCAATCAGTGGGCTGAATCGGTGCTCACAAGCCCATTTTCTAGTAGTGTTTTCAGTTCTCAGCAGACAGCAGTGTACGTGCATCAGCTCTGTTGACGTATGGATATATATAGAAAGAGAGAAAGAGAAGCATAGAGATTGGGAGTGTCGCCTGGGGAGAAGTTGCTGGTAATTATAATGAAAGGCAGGCTACGTACAGGGAGTAAAGGGTAAGGCTTTCGATGCATACGAAATCAAGTTTAACTCATCTCCATGTTTGCATCTGGTTCTCAATTCGAATAATTCTCTTTTCTCTTTTCTTCTTCTATCTAATTAATTGTCACTATCCAAATAAAAAAGAAAAAACAAACATATCTGCACGTTTATGAGAAAGACATCCTGGAATAGTCTAACAAACGAGTAATCACGAGTAAATTAGGCGTATTAGTTAAAAGGAAACAACAAATTAACATGATGCCCTGGACAAGCATAAGAATTTTATTTCATGCCGGGCATTGCAAAGCATGTGATTATCATATTTGACTTCCAATTGCCCTGGCTGCTGGGAGTTAAGTACTTAAGTTTATATTCTAGCTAGCGAATCTAGTGATATTACTATTAAATATTCTTCAATATACAAATCATTCCAATCGTTGATTTAAAATTTTTGATAGAGTCCTCACTTGATATTCGCCCTAATTGTGAATTTGATAATGTTTCTCATCCACAATATTGGAAGAGGTCAAAGGTTCCAAAGAAAAATAGAAAATTATCAATTGTCTCACAAGAAAAATATTGAACTAAGAGATTATAGAAATCCAGTGGAACCCTAAGTGTTTTAACAAAAACATTAGAGGGGAGCATTGGTTTATAGCATCTAGATGACAACTCAAAAAGTAGATAGACAATTCTTAGGTATACCTGATGGTGAACTTTTTTATTCATTGATTATTCTGTGATAATCCAACTTGCTCGTTCATACAACTTGTGATTGATCGAAAATCTTTCTCAGCCTTACTATTTCATATCGGAACCTTTCTGTAAAAGAGTCTTCGTCTTCATCACTATCCAAAATGCATCAAAAACCTCTAGCTCAACTTGGGTGAAATTGAGAATCATCATTCCCTCAGACCCAAATCACGCTTAATTATTCTAAAAAAGTCGACAAACATTTCCATCAAACGGCGTGTCGTTTATCCAGTCTATCACTCAATGTGGGCTTTAGCCCATATCTCAGATTCATTTGGGCTTATAGACCCAAGAAGCAAGAAAGAACGTTCTTGAGTCTTCAAAAACCCTGGAAATTCCAATAGATTCCGGCCATGGCGGACTCCATAATCACCTCTGAGAAACCCTCCACCTCGTCCCTTCTCGACCCTCCTTCCCGCATCGTCTGCCACGTGTACGCTCTTCTTCCTCTTCCTCTCCTCCTCTTTTTTTTTTTTTCTATTTCCAAAGCTCCCTTCTTTAAATTTTCCCCCAAATTCTGATTGACCTAAATCTCTTTGCTCTTCTCTCAATGCAGTTGCCAGAAGCAGTTTTCACAGTACACGTGTCCTCGATGCAACTCACGCTACTGCTCTCTTCACTGCTACAAGGTAATTTCTACGGATTGTTTGGATTCTGTTTTGGTGAAATTTTGGTTAATGGTTTTGGTGATTTTGTGGTGAGCAGTCTCATAATATTCGATGCACCGAGTCGTTTATGCGAGATAATGTGGTTGGGGAGCTAGGGCAATTGGGGCCGAATGACGAAACGAAGCAGAAGATGGTGGACATACTGAAAAGGTTTCACTCTGAAGATGAAGCTGATGGCATGGATGAGGATGTGGATGGTAATTTCTTTGTTTATTTTATGAATGCTGTTGTGTATTTTTACTGTAAATTGTATGTTTTAGTTTGTAAGTTTCACATTGTGAGATATAAGATTACACATTTGCTGCTTAGGAACAGAGAAATATTTTCGACTGAGGGTTTGGTACAGCTTTGGTTTAGGAATTAGAGGTGAACTGTGGTATGTATGAAGGTTTGTTGGGTTAAGGTTGAGTGAAGAGTTGGATGCCTTTGAATGATTACTAATGAAGTTGGTGTTACCAAATCAATCATTCATAAGCCGAAGGCTGCCATTAGATAAAGCATCGAAGTAGTATGATTAGTATCTTTGGGAAATTTTGCTCTGGAATGTAAAACTTGTTGTAGTTGGTCTACGAATCATTGAAGCCCAATGATGGCTGCTCCCTAGTTTTTCAGTCCTTATTGACTTTCCTAAAACATATTCATATTTAAGTTATGGTCCTTGACTGATTTATCAGAAAATTGGATTCCTGACCGAGATCTCGTCTTATTTTTCAGCTGATTCTGCACTGTCTGAGGAGACTATTAAAAAAGTGCTGTCTGGTAAGTTCATTCATGTCTGGCAGTTATTCTGATTCAGATAAACAGTTTGCAGTCCTTAGTTTATAGTTGTCATCTTAACCCGTATGTCTTCTGGATTATCCTGGTTCTTTAAGTACCTGGCCATATCTGATAGCTAACACGAGTTTATTGTAATCAATCTTTGCAGGAGGTGAAGTTAGTTTTGATGATCTATCTGCAGAAGAGAAGAAACTATTCCAAAGAGCTGTTGCTTCTGGAGAACTTAGCAAGATGATTAAGCCTTGGGATCCTTGGTGGTTGAAGCCATCTGCCAGGGCAATATCCTTCAGCAAAGAAGGAACCCAACTTATCCAACTGCTTGCCAAAGAGGACGAACCAATGTCACCAGAAGATGATCAAGAAAGCAGTCAAGCAAGTGAGATTCCACCAGGTCCTGAGACACCACTGCCTCCCCTCAGCAAGCTTAGTTCCGCGAAGCCATCACCATTCTTAGCTGTTCATCTGGTCGACATTATATACAGCTACTGCTTCGCTCTTCGTCTCTACAATGGTGATTGGCAATCAGATGCCACAGGCTCAGCTATGGTAGTGCTCTCCGTGTCATCTGTATTGGGTCAAGGAGGGCAGCCGGAGACTGTCCTGGAAGCTCTATCTTATTGCTTGGAGCAGACCTGCTCTCCGGCTTTCAGACAGATGGGTGGCTTGCAATTTGGACTAGGTCTTGTAGACGATGTAATAACCCTACTAACATTAGGAACCCCTGCATTGCTGTGCTTGCTTTGTGATCTGCAGAGGATGGTCCAGGCCGGGGAGACCGAGCTGAAATCAGAGAAACCACGAAAATCAAGAAGAGCTGAAATTAGGAGTAAGCTGAAGCAGGCCGAAAGGAAAGTCTACTTCCTCATATGTTGGGTCCACGAGCAACCTGGGGAAGCTTGGTCTTCCTTAGGAGCCATCGTAAGGGCAGAGAAGAGTTCAGCTATGAACTATGAAGCTGTCTCGAGGTCTGGCAAACCGGACAACAAAGCAGAACCCAGGAGCAAAGTTTTGATTCAAGAGATTAAAGATATCTAGGCAATCTCTTTGTTCTTCCTTTTAAACAGAAGCACAGAATGTATTAATAGTTAACTGTATTGACTTGTAAATGTGATGGTGTACTTCTGTTCAGAAATGTTAAGTGATATAATTTTCTTCAAAGCATTTAATCTTTAGGCGATTCGAACAGCTAACCTATCGTAACCCCAACTCACTTGATTACGACGTCGCCGGGTATCCACTTTATTGTCGGTTACTCACCCGCCAATAATGTACATCATTTTCGTGCCTTTTCCCCTGTAAATGGCATTTATGTAATTTTAGAGATAATCAGGGGTATTCTGCTATTTATGTCCCAAAACTATATGAGCCGTGGTCACTCTCTCTGGTTGCGATAAACCCCAGAGTCGTCTCAGAGAGAACACCTAACAATTCCCGGAACGTCGTCGTCTCGTCTCGCTCGGCTTCATCTTCTCCGATTGGAACCAGAAGGCCCTCTGCAACAATCTCAGGTCAGATATGAGTGATCCGAGCGACAAGTTAGCGTATTTCCAAGCGATCACGGGTCTTGAAGACTCCGATTTGTGCGTCGAGATCCTCACCGCTCATGGCTGGGACCTCGAGCTCGCGATCTCCTCCTTCACCACCCCCGAGAACCACACCCCTCCGCCGCCGGAGAATCACGCCGCCGGCACATCCTCTACTGTCTCCGACGCCGGCGAGGCCTCGCAGTTCGTTTCTCGGTCCGGATCGCCTCCGAACGCCGCCGCAGCCCCCGGCTTGGTCTGGAGGGTGATTACTCTGCCGATTTCGGTCATTTCCGGTGGTCTAGGGTTGATTTCCGGCGCGATTGGGCTTGGTATGTGGGCCGCGGGAGGCGTGCTGTCGTACTCGCTCGGGATGATTGGGCTGGGCCCCGGCCGGGGAGGCGAGGGCTCGGCGAGGTTAGTGTCGGCGTCGGCTGTGGCGACGGAGGCGATGGAATTCGTGGCGAGTTTCGAGAGGGATTATGGGACGAGAGGGCCGAATTTCGTGAGCGAAGGGTTTATGGAGGCGTTGCAGAGGTCGAGGAACTCGTTCAAGCTGTTGTTTGTGTATTTGCACTCGCCGGAACACCCCGATACGCCGTCGTTCTGCGAGAGGACTCTATGCTCCGAGGCCTTGGCGGCTTATATCAACGAGAACTTTGTGTCGTGGGGAGGGAACATTCGGGCCAGTGAGGGATTCAAGATGAGTAACAGTTTGAAGGCCTCGAGGTTTCCTTTCTGTGCTACTGTAATGGCTGCCACCAACCAGAGGATTGTGCTGCTTCAGCAGGTATGTTACCATTGAAGAGCTCCATGAGTTTAATTGTTGATAGTTTAGCTTTATTGTTTATGTGAATAGTAAAGTTGGGTTGATAACTTGATGTCATATACAGAATTTAAAGCTTGTTGGTAACTAATGGGAAATCTTGGAGGGTAGGTTAGTTCTATCAAGGTCATTTGGTGGTGAACAAGAAGATGGAGGAATGGAGTTTATATCATTTTTGCTTCTGAGGAAATGTTGTGAAGTTAGAACTGAAGGTTCCTTGGCTCTCTATAGAGGGTCAAAGTTCTCATCACTTGTGGAAAGAATACATTTGACTCATTTATATTGGTTGGTTTCTGTTGCTCATAAATGATTGGATTGACCTGTCGGTATTAGCAATTGTGTAGTGTCTTTTAGTGTCATGGGGTAGAAACAGCGATTGTGTAGTGTCTTTAAGTGTCATGGGGTAGAAAGATCTGTCGCTTTTGCAATATGACTCTTTTTTCCTTGCAATGTGTTTCATGCCCAAGTTGGATAGTGAGTAATATATGACTCCTTTTTCCATGTAATGTGTTTCATGCCCAAGTTGGATGGTAAGTACTGGTGGCAGAACAATGATAGTTTGATGAAGTGATTGGTATTAGTGAATGTTGGAAATGATGGCAACCATCTGTAGTTTAGATTTCTGGTTCTTCTTCTTCCCCTTTATTTAATTTTATTGATGCATATTACTTTCATTTTCCCTTTGTTTTCATTTCTAATGCTGTTTTAAATCTCAATTTTTATAGAAGGTTATTGGTTTTTGTTGTTTTTTGTTTTTTCCCACTAAGACTTCAATGTGTATAGTTGGGCTAAACTTGAAGTTAGAATAGATTCTATTGGAGGGAATAGAGGCCAAAATAAATCTATAATGTATAACTATTAGGAAAAAGTTCTGCTATTATCATCTGAGTGTTTTATTAAATTGAAGTTGGTGACTGTTCATTGTGATATTTTCATGATTGCATGACAATGTGTGAATTCTGCTGACACTGCTCTTGATAATTGGTGGTCCATTATGATTAAATGTTTTCTGAACTTTTTTTTTTTTAAGGATTATGTCAAGCCTAAGCATTAGAAGATCTCTTTTTGATTGCCTAGCAAAAGGGTTGAATTATGTCAGCTACCGGTATATTTGTGTATTTGGAGGGTTAATTTATCTTTCTCATGGTTTGCAGGTTGAGGGACCAAGATCTCCTGAAGAAATGCTTTCAGTACTGAACAGAGTGGTTGAAGAAAGTGCTTCTGTTCTTGTTTCAGCAAGGCTTGAGGCAGAAGAAAGGAGAAACAACATACTTTTAAGGGAGGAGCAGGATGCTGCTTATAGAGCAGCACTTGAAGCTGATCGAGTATGCTAATAGTTAATCTAGGTTTTCTTTTTTGGTTTTCTTTTCAATAATGAAGTATGTGCTCCCTTTGCCCTAATGTTATCATTCTTTGGTCAGGCAAGGGAAAATCAGATGAGAGAAGAGCAAGAACGCCTGGAAAGAGAAGCTGCTGAAGCTGAGAGGAAGCGTAAGGAGGAAGAAGAGGCTCGTGAGAGAGAAGCATGTGAAGCTGCTGAGAGAGAAGCGGAACGAGCTAGGATACGTCAGGAGAAGGCCTTGGCGCTTGGTGCTGAACCAGAGAAAGGACCTGATGTTACACGAGTAATCCCTCTTGCCTTAGATCTTAAGCATTTCTTGTTACTAATGCAGCATGTTCGCTTTGGTTATATCAAATTTATTCTATCTATAATTTTCACACTCTTATCAACTGTGAAGGCATCATTTACCAGAACTCTAGGCATGCACTTACTGTAGTCAGTGTAGTGGTTGCATGTTCCATGCTTCCGCGTTCTAATCAATGTTATTTGGCAAATCAGGTTTTGGTGAGGTTCCCAGCCGGAGAACGCAAGGAAAGAAGGTTCCACAGTACCACAACAATCCAGTCTCTGTATGATTATGTTGACTCTTTGGGTTGCTTGGACGTCGATGATTACAGTCTGGTCTCTAACTTCCCCCGGGTGGTATATGGTCCAGAGAAGGCCAACTTAAACTTGAAAGAAGCAGGGTTGCATCCTCAAGCCAGCCTTTTTGTGGAGCTGAATTCTTGAGTACTTGAAAACGCAAAGTATTGATATATCGAAATCGAAGTTAGTAGATAGATTGAGACCTGCAAAGTGCTAGTAGGGTACTTTTGTTTTGCTTCTCTATAGTACGATCCATTTTGTTAGAACGATATGACGAGGTAAGATAGATACAATTTGTGTCTAATGTGGATGGGTAGTTTCTTTCAATGCAAATTCTTTCGTGCAAGCGACCCTTAAATGGAAGCGGGGATTGAAATGAATAATGATACTGTCTGTCGATTGAAAACTCAAATAAGTTTTTACTATTCGTTTGATCAGTGTGAAGTGGTTCAAACTTCAAAGTACGGTTGGTTTCTGATGCTTGGTCAATTATGCAACAACATTACTAGAATGAAAAGAAACGATGAATTTCTGATGCTGGATTTGTTGGACTTGCATCATGCCTCCATCTACCGACTCCAATTTGCAAGCCAACTATCCAGACCGAAAGGAATGGTCAACAAAGAGGAGCCACATTTCTACAAAGCTTATATATAAAAAAATAAATAAAATAAAATAAAAATAAAAAAAGGGAACCTACTAAAAACAATGGCTTCGCCCGGGTTCGAACCGGAGACCTTCAGTGTGTTAGACTGACGTGATAACCAACTACACCACGAAACCATGTGACAGTTAGTGCTTGAATGTAAATACATATACGAAGAGAGCTTCATCAAGTTACGAGTTACCTTTCATCAATATTTTGCACTAATTACCTTTTTAATTTTTACTCCATCATAATAGTCTTGCATTTTAAATTTTCTGGATTTAATAATTAATCGAATAATTGGATACTTACAACAACTTAGAATAATATTTAGTACTAGCACACATGTAAACGAATATAGACGTTGGACACTCCGATAATTAATTACACACATTTACCACAAACACTATCAAAAGTCTTAGATGAGAAAAAAATATCCATGGGGCATTTAAATTGGTCAAAAACAGTGTAATTCTTGAAAATTTTATACTTGAAAGTCGAAAGTTGAAACTGTAAAGAATCGTAAGCAAATCATTAACCTACTCTAATCATAACTCCTACTCGATAGAATCCTTGTTTTTTTATGGACTCGATAGAATCCTTGACAGATACATTCTCTTTATCATTGAAAATATCAAGTTAATCTTGGTACATCAAATTCCACCTTGACAATTCAAATTAGTTAAATATGGATAAATATCGAACCAAAAATATAAAATTAATTATGGAAAATCCAATAAGCCAATAGGCTTTAACCTCTCCACCAATTCATAAATAAAAAATTAGACGATTCCAAAAAAAAAAAAAAAATTTAGATTCCAGCTCCACGCCACAACAACGTGAATCTTCTCATCGCCGTAAAAGGAAGGCCTCCTCTCTCTCTCTCCAAATCAAAATCCGTATTTGACCCCAATTCACCCTCTCCCTCCTCCGTTTCCGTCGCCGTTTCTCCGCCGTCAAATCCCTAAATTTTCCGAATCGGCGATCCGAAAGATGCAGAGAGCGCCATGGCTGAGTCTGGGGTAGATTTGACGACGAGGAGAAGCTCAATTCCGAACGGGACTTCGGATATGGCATTGTGCTCCCGCGACACGTGGTTCATCGGCTGCCGGTTCCGTCTCCGATCGGCGTTCGACTCGTATTCCGTTGCCTGTGAGGCGTTTTCTGAACACCGTCTTCGTCTGATTCCGGCCGCCGTTAGAATCAAGCTGCTCTGATAGCTTGTGTTTTTTTTGCGAGAATCGTTTTCGTCTGAAAGATTGTTTCTTTTGGTTGGAATTTTTTTCGAGAATGGATTTCTGTGCTGGATTGGTTGGTGTGAAATCTGATTGTGATTTTGTCGAGGAAGATCCCACTGGGAGATTCTTAAGGGTACGATTTTTCAGAATTTGGTTACTTTTTCATTTGGAAATTCAAATTCAAATTCTGTTTATAAATATGTAGATGTATGATATTGGCATTTGGGATTTTGTTGGATTCGAAATTATATAATTGGTGATTGTTTTTGTGTTTCAATTTTCACAGTCTGATGAAATATTGGGGAGGGGAGCATTCAAGACTGTGTATGCTTTTCTAGCCATATCTTGCATTGGGTTCTTCTGTAGCTAAGATAGTAGCTTTCTAGGAGTTTTTTTTTTTTATTTCGTTGCGAATTTATTTGGTATCTTATTTGAATGGTGTTTCGAAATGTGTAGATATAAGGCTTTTGACGAAGTTGAAGGTTTGGAAGTGGCATGGAGCCAGGTGCATGTTGAGGATGTGTTGCAGACGCCGGAGCAACTCCAGAGATTGTATTCGGAGGTTCATCTGCTGAAGTCGTTGAAGCATGAAAATATCCTCAAGTTCTGTAACTGGTGGGTCGATGATAAGAGCAAGACCATCAACATTATCACAGAGTTGTTCACTTCTGGGAGCTTGAGGCAGTGAGTTCTCTTGACTCTTTTTAACTGCTTCATAGTTCGTGTTCTATCTTGGATTCCATTCGCAAATGTTATTCATTGGTTTATTGGTTCTTTCTTGGATTCTATTCACAAATGTTATTCATTGGTTTATTGGATATAGGTATCAAAGGAAGCACAAATGCGTTGAATTGAAGGCCATCAAGAAATGGGCAAGGCAGATTCTTCGAGGCTTGCACTATCTGCATTCTCACAATCCTCCAATTATTCATAGAGATTTGAAATGCGACAACATATTTGTCAATGGAAATCAAGGGGAAATTAAAATTGGAGATCTTGGACTGGCAATAGTCATGCAGCAGCCTACTGCCCATAGTGTGATTGGCACTCCAGAATTCATGGCTCCCGAGCTTTACGATGAGGAATATAATGAATTAGTCGACATCTATTCTTTTGGCATGTGCATGCTAGAAATGGTGACTTGTGAATACCCTTACAATGAATGTAAGAATCCCGCCCAGATTTATAAGAAGGTTACTAATGTAAGTTTCTAATGCCATGCATTATGAATTGCTTCCGTACTTGTCAATTTCTAGACGGTGAACTAAGTTTTCTCCCAACTTCCTTTGCTGCAGGGTATAAAGCCTGCTTCACTCAGTAAAGTGAGTGATCCTCAAGTCAAGCAGTTCATAGAGAAGTGTCTGGTTCCAGCATCAATGAGACTGTCTGCAGTGGAGCTCTTGAAAGATCCATTCCTTGCAATTGACAATTTGAAGGAGATTACTTGTGCTCCATTGGGATCACACAATTTGATGCCCGTGTTACTGAACACGCCACAGCCTGAAGCTCGTCCGATGGATGTAGATGCTAACTACCAGAAGATTTCTGCTGGCTCTTGCAGAAAAAGTGTTGATGCAACTTCCATCTCATCCAACCCCTCAGTTCTGGAGTTACAGAGATTCACAGAGAATAATGCTTTCACTTTAAGAGCAGAGAAAAATGCTGATAATACCATCGCATTGACTTTGCGTATTGTTGATCCATGCGGTAAGTATATCTGTGATGCAAAAAGGTTCATTTGTTTCCCTTATTTTCATGATCTGAAACTGAATATTATTTGGTCATACAGGTCATGGTAAAACTATCCATTTTGAGTTCTACCTCGATTCGGATACTGCAATTTCAATTGCAGGGGAGATGGCTGAGCAACTTGGTCTTTCAAATGATGATGTCTGCGTAACAGCTGAGTTAATTGATAGCTTGATTATGAAGCTTGTACCCAGCTGGAAACCTACATCTGAGAGTTCATCATGTGGAGCAAATAGTTCATGTGGGGATCAGCGTGTACGTCAAAATGGGTGCCCTTGGGGTTCCGCGCTGGTCAAGGCTGCATCAATGATTTCAGATATCTCAGCCGAGTATGGCACCACTACTGCCTCAGATGCCACTAAGGTCAAAGTTCTAGAATCAGACAAGTACAGTTTTGATGACTGCTATGAAGGTTCAGATGGGTACGGTTCCAGCCCAGATTGTATGATTCTTGGTCAGCTTAAGCAGAAGAATTATGAGGATAATTTTGGGGATTCTCTTGTGATGAATGACTCAGCAATGAACTCTACTATCTGGAGCCCTGATAGATCAAAAACTTATAGCTTATCAAGCATTTGTTCATTGTTTGAGTTGTCTCTAATGGAGAAACATCCAGACGATGGGTTAAAAGTGGAGCTGGATTCAATTGATCTGCAGTTTCATCACCGTTTTGTTGTGCTCTTGAAGATGAAGGAAGAGGCAATACAAAGTGCAAAGAAGAAGTGGATAGCAAAGAAGAAAATGGGTGATAACTAATATACATATTAGATATTCTTTGCAAGGGTGGTTTTTTCTTTTCCCATTGTTTGTTTTCTATACTAGAGTTCAAGTCTGTCATTTTTTAAACTCTGGCAAAATCAATTGTCTGCCGTTAGTATCATTTCATTTATTGACAGTAGCCATCTGGTGAATTTATACTACTGAATTTTTTTCTACAACCTTTTCCTAGACTTTCCCCCCCGAGAGTCAATTCTCTTACATGCCATGCAATTTTTACCTTCTTCTTAACGTGGTAATTCTGTGTATGCATCTATGGTAGAAGATTGTATTTTACAGTTAAGTAACGCTCAAAATATCCTAAATGTTGTAGTATACATGAATCATATTGTAGTATATATGAGTCATAGTATAAATGTCTATATCATGTATAAATAGGCACTTGAGTGTATAGATAAGGTACTTGAGTGTATAATATAGGTATAGAGACTTGTGTGACAAGCTTTATGCCAAAGGGCAACAAGCATGGCAATTATCATCATCACAGCTACCATGTTGAGCTGCAGCTGTAAATCAAGTTGATACCAAGCTTGAGATTATCTTTGAGCTTTCACACTTGTAATGTATTCCTATAAATACCCTCTTGTATGAGATGAATAAACATACTTGAAACTCCATTCTCTCTGAAACATTACTCTCTCCCTCTCTCTGTGTTAATTTGTTCTTGTCCTTAAACACGTTATCAGCACGAAATTGCTCTAGATTTAGAATCGAAAATTGACAAGAGGAAGAAGTTCATCAAGCAATCGAAGTCACTTTTCCAACCATACAAAAAACCTCCAAATCCTACCACATATCAAAGCCCTTGCTCCAAGAAGCCCAGAACCGGCCTCAGAACAGCCGGAACAGGCCGGAAACCACCTGAACCGGCCACCGGAAAAATTGGCAGCGGGCCAAGATCTGCCGAGCAGCTGCGCAGCAGCTGCCGAGACGCTGCCGACAGCCTGCTTGCACGCCCCGAAACATCTTGTTCAGGACCTCTGATCAAAATACTTTCTTCATCAAAGTTGTTCATCTCTGTCTCTTCTATCTGACCTCCAAATTTCAGCCCTGTTGAAGTAGTTTTGAGACATGTACACTATTCAAAGTGGGAGCTGTTCAGCATACTCGTTCCTGTGCAGATCAACCTACTTGCACGCCTAGAAACGTCCTTTTCAGGACCTCTGATCAAAATACTTTATTCATAAAAGTTGTTCATCTCTGTCTCTTCTATCTGACCTCCAAATTTCAGCCCTATTGAAGTAGTTTTGAGACATGTACACTATTCAAAGTGGGAGCTGTTCAGCATGCTCGTTCCTGTGCAGATCAACCTACTTGCACGCCGAGAAACGTCCTTTTCGGGACATTTAATCAAAATCCTTTCTTCATCAAAGTTGTTAATCTCTGTCTCTTATATCTGATCTCCAAATTTCAGCCATGTTGGAGCCGTCTTGAGATATGTACACCATTTGAAGTGGGATCTATTCAGAAGCGAATTTGCTCTGAATTTCAACAAGTAAGTTTTAAAGATTAAAGTTCCCATTTTTGAGTTTTTATTCATTTCTCTTATTTTCAGGGACTTGTAATCAAAAAGCGGAATTATAGAAATTCACGCTAAACGAACTAAGAGCGTTCGTAATCTATGAACTAAGAGTGTTCATAATAAACGGACTAAGAGCATCCGCAATCATCAATTTATGACCATATTAAACGTGGGTTCGATTACTTAATAAGCGGAATTGTGGAGATTCACGCTAAACGAACTAAGAGCGTTCGTAATCAATGAACTAAGAGTGTTCATAATAATCGGACTAAGAGCGTCCACAAAACATCAATTTATGGACTAAAAACGGAATCGTGGGGATTCACGCTAAACGAACTAAGAGTGCTCGTAAATCAATGAACTAAGAGTGTTCATAATATTCGGATTAAGAGCGTCCGCAAACATCATTGTTTGGTCTAAATCCAAATATTCTTGGAAATTGATTTCTTGGTAAGCATAGCTCGGAAATCTTATTATTTTAGTTTTCGTGGAAGTATAGACTTCGAAACTATTATATCTTCTCTTCCTATTTTTCAGGATGTCGAATGAACCTAGACTCGACTTTCCAATACTTGACTCAACAGGCTCGGAATACCATGATTGGGTAACCGACGTTGAGAACCATCTCACTGCGAGTGGGATATTGCCCATAATCCAGGCACCTGACCAGGGCCTTGTGTTCCAACGAACACCCACAAAGCATGCTCAAGCACTTATCTTGATGCGACGCCACATGGATAAATCTCTCAGATTAGAGTACATGTCGATCAAGGATGCAAGAGACCTATGGGTAGCGCTAGAAGAGCGCTTTGGCAATATCCACAGCGTGGACAACCTGCACCTCAAATAAAGGGAGGTAACCACAATGACATGTGTCATCGATGTGGATCAATTGAGCATTGGTTCAAGCAATGCCATGAAAGTACCTAACTAGCTGCAAGCTACAAGGAGTATAAGCAATTGAGAGAGCAAGAAACTAATCATGCTGAAGATGAAGATATCAATCTTGCTGAAGATGAAGATGGTGAAGATATCACTCTCACCACTGAGGACTTCAAAGCTGTAGATAAAGAGCACGAAGATGCCGCAGACTTTGATTAGAATAGTCCTTTCTATTTTCCAAGAATGGCAAATGTGCCTTAGTCAAATGACAATTGTATTAAAACTCTTTCTCATGTGGCGCACCCAATGTAGTATGATGTCTAGGAAAGTAATTGAGATCGGGGTACTTAAGCGAGCCTCGCTCCACCAACATCTCTCTACTTTCCTGGTCATATTTCATTGGAGTTACCAAACGGATTCAGTAACTACAATTTGTCTAAAGTTTGATTTTATTATGGAATAGACTTTGGAAAACTTTGATGTAATCATTGGCTATTTTCCTTATTAATAAAGTGTCGCATTATTATTCAATGTCATGCACGTGTTAAATTCCGAACTTTATTATTTAAAAGATATAAAGAGCCAATGGTTTTCATGTGGAAACACATTGTGAGAATAGACAAGAATTCCTTTGCATTACCTCTAATGACTACAGACATAAACGAGTATTAGAGAAACTTATGTGTCACTCTAGTGGGTTGTATGCAACCACTATTCGAGCCATTGAATCAAACCATGTCATAAGAGATGACTTATGGGATTCTGACACATATAGGCTTTGGCAAGACCGTTTGGGATATCCAGGTCGTGATATGATGTTCCGTATATTAAAGACTTCACGAACATCCATTCCTCAAAACGAAAAGAAGTACGAACCAAAGATTGGTCCAAAGAGTTACTTCGTTTTGCAAAGCTTGCTCTTTAGCAAAGATAGGATCGAGACCATCCTATGCAAAGGACACTAAAGAAATATACCATTCTTGCAAAGAATCCTTGCAAATAATCCAAGGTGATATTTGTCGACCTATTCAACCAACTTGCGGACGTTTAAATATCTCATGATGTTGGTTGACATGCAAACACACTGATCACGTGTTGTGCTATTATCCACTCGTAAAAGATATGTATGCTATACTCCTAGCACAAATCATATGACAACGGGCTCACCCCCCGTCATCCTTAGGTCAATTGGGTTTGCCTATGCTAGAGAGTTTACATCGAAGACTTTCGATGGTTATTGCAAAGGGACTGATGTTGGACATCACATTCCCATATACACGCCCAAAAGGTCTCGCGGACATAACTACGATGGTAGTTCGAACATTGGTGATGCGCACCAATATCCTTATATCCGCTTGGGGTGATGCAATATCGCATACAACTATGTTAATTTCTCTACGACCTACCGCCACTCAATGTATATCTGCATTACAGCTAGTGACTGGGTACAAATACTTTGTACTTACGCACATTCGAGTGAGCCATTTATGTGCCAATCGCGCTGCCACAGCGCCTATGGTAGGTCCTTACAAATAAGTGAGCAACTTAGTTGGATTTGAGACTCCAACAATCGTCCGCCACTTAATGCCCTTGCAAAGGCGATCTCTTTCCCGTTTGATTTACCGATGTCACTTTGATGAGACAGTCTTCCCATCGTTAGGGGGAGATAAGAACAAGAATGTTCAGCAGGAACGACAGGAATTGTCGTGGTCTGTCCCCACTATGTCTCATCTCGATCCCTATTTAAGTGACGAGATCATACACATTTGCTGCAAAAATGCCTTCAAGGAAAGACGTCCCTACAAAGGGACGTAGCTCCACCCTACACAGAGGTAGGCAAGGCGCCAACACCATAGAAAGTGGCACTCTGGTGTTACAGGCCATGGCCCCAGCTAAGATGCGTGGGAAGCCCGTGGATTCAAAGGATACTTTGGCACATCCTTGAATCATCGACACTCAACATCCGTCTTATGAGTATCTTCCAGATTATGGTTGGGGGACGCCTCAACGTCAGAACCTATTTCTGAGAATATAGAGCTCTATGAAAATTACACTAGTGTACATAAGACGTGGAATAGAAACTCCATCATAATTGATGATGTAGATGCGCATTTTGATACGCATGAGTTTGTTGAGATCGATGATATCGAACCACGCTCCGTTGAAGCATGAATACCAACGTAGAGAAATTTGGCCTAAATGGAAAAGATGCAATCCAGGTTAAGTTGGATTCTCTAAACGAAGAGGAAGGTCTTTGAGCCAGTGATGCCAACACCTCCTTACATAAAACCTATTAACTAATGGGTCTTCGTTAGAAAGCGTGTTGAGAAAAAGAGATGGCAATCTCACCTTATGGCGCAAGGCTTCTCACAAAAACGCCCTGGAATTGACTACGATGAGATATATTCTCTCGTAATGGATGTCATTGCACTCCACTACCCTGTCAGTTTGGTAGTTTCCAAATAACTGAACATGCAGCTTATAAATGTGGTCACTACGTATCTCTATGGGGATCTAGATACGGAATATACATGAAAGTTCATAGTGAAACTTTATTTACCCAAATCAAGTGGCTCTAGACCACGGAGCGCGTTTACAATAGAGTTAAAACGCTCACTAAAGTGACTACTTGATTGGGAAGGGATATGCCCGCGCGTTTCCATAAACAAATTTCGGATTCTATCGCGGTTCATGTTAGACACGATCTTCATTAGAAGCCCTTAAAGAGTTAAGGGAAACCGCTGAACACTTGAAATCCGAGTTTGAGATGAAGGATTTTGGGGGAACACGATTATGCCTCAGTTTGGAACTTGAGCACCGTGTTGATAGATGCTTAGGCATTTTGACAAAGGTCAAGCCTTCAAGCACCCCATGATCGTTCGTAGTCTTGATCCTGAAAAGGATCCTCTTCGTATGAAGGATGATCAGACGAAGATGTGCAAGAGGCAGAAGTGCGAATATGCGCATTATTGTACTTAGCTCAATGCACAAGACTGGACATCTCGTTTTGACATAAACTTGTTAGCTAAAGGTATAGCTCTGCGCCAACGCGACGCCATTGGATTGGTGTAAAAAGATATCTTTCGATACTTGAGATGTACGATCGATATGGGCTTATTCTATCCCTACAAAGAGATGATGGAATCAGACCCATCACACACCAGAAACGCCGCCAAACGCTGGCCTGCGTTTTCTATCCCTACCCCAAAATGACATAAGTGTTTTTGGAAGGTTTTGCTGATATTTGGTATCTGTTGACCCATACAAAGGCCTTCCCAGACTGGTAAAGTGTTCACCATGGGTAAGACCGCGATATCTTGAAGGTCTACATAATAGACCTTAGTCGCTATATCTTCGAACAATGCAGAGATTATTGCTCTTCACGAAGTAGTTCGTGAATGTATATGGACTGGATCCATAGTTACGCATGTTCAAACAGTTGTGGTTTGAAGTCTACCACAGATGAGCCTACAAGCATTTAAGATAATGCTGCTTATTTTGAAACAAATGAAGCAAGGCTGCATCAAAAGCAACAACATCAAGCATAAAATCAGCAATAACAGACTCTCCTCAAAGATCAATCAGAGGGGGAGATGTCTACATATATGGTCTCAAAACGTGAAGAGTGTGTTGTGCTCTTTTTCCCTTTCGACCGAGGTTATTTTTGTCCCACAGGGTTTTTATTACTCGGCAAGGTTTTTAATGAGGCAACGAGATAAGCACCACGTTTGGGAGACACAAAGGAGATGTTGAAATCAGGGGGAGTATCCAAAAGCATACCCACTTGACCATCGTGTACTCTTTTTGTCCTTCGTCCAGGGTTATTTTGTCCCACTGGGTTTTGTTACCTGGCAAGGTTTTAACGAGGCACATCTTTAGCATGGTCGCCCCACTTATACTACATCCTGAAGATGTTTTAATTCAACATATATGCTTTTGCTCATCTTTTCCCTTCGACCACGGGTTTTTCCCACTGGGTTTACCTGGCAAGGTTTTGTTGCAGCAACTCTATTTGCATCACTCTCGTAGACATATTACCTACTTATGATGCTAATAAGAAGACTCCACTTATCTCTGAAGTTGTGATATTACTACTCCACACTCATGCGCGTTGTGCTCTTTTTCTCCTTCGACCAATGTTGTTTTTTCCCACAGGGTTTTATTACTTGGCAAGGTTTTTAACGAGGCAATTTCGAAGCGCACGGCCTAGACAATGCTATTAAACATGAAATATCCAAGGGGGAGTGTTGTAGTATACATGAATCATATTGTAGTATATATGAGTCATAGTATAAATGTCTATATCATGTATAAATAGGCACTTGAGTGTATAGATAAGGTACTTGAGTGTATAATATAGGTATAGAGACTTGTGTGACAAGCTTTATGCCAAAGGGCAACAAGCATGGCAATTATCATCATCACAGCTACCATGTTGAGCTGCAGCTGTAAATCAAGTTGATACCAAGCTTGAGATTATCTTTGAGCTTTCACACTTGTAATGTATTCCTATAAATACCCTCTTGTATGAGATGAATAAACATACTTGAAACTCCATTCTCTCTGAAACATTACTCTCTCCCTCTCTCTGTGTTAATTTGTTCTTGTCCTTAAACACTAAATCATTTGTGATAGTATGTGACTGTTGCACACCCAATTCACGTGACAGCAGTGTTGTTTGACCATATAGTATAGCTGTAGAATGTTAGATATCAATATTGGATGTCCATAAGATATTTGGGACATAATTGTTGAGCTCTCTTACTGTACGGCAGAAAAAATTAGACCATACTCTGGAAATTAGAAGCCAGTTGACCCAACTCACCGCGTGTGCTCCTCTTCTGCCTCACCTGTATTCCTTAATCGGAGCCTTAAACTGCACCGGATGAAATTCGAGGCTGCTTTGTTAATCGAGGGCTTTACGAAACGGTAGCACTTTTATCCTTTTCTGTTTATCTAAGGTTGTATTGTTTGGTGCCGTTAGTTATGACGTCTCTGGCTCTAACCTTTCTGGGAGGAGCCCCTTTTCAACTGCTGTATGAAGGCGTTAAGAAAGCTATTCGCAAAAGTAACAAGTTTAGAACTCACCTCGAAAATCTGGAAATGACGCTAGGCTGTTTGCAACCATGGATCATTCAACAGATAAGAGCAAATAATGTGCAACTGAATCTCCCAAACAATTTGATACAAGATCTTGAAATAAAAATGGAGGAGGGCAAAGAGCTGGTTTACAAGTTATCAAGGCTTGGCGTTTGGAACATCCGTGTCTGGGGAAATTGCTACAATTGTATAAAGCCTAATTACTCAGACCAACTTGCTGAATTGGACAGATCTCTTAGATTACTATTAGAAATACTAAAGCTGGAGGAAATGAGGAATGTTCAGGAGAACTTACTATTGGCGAGGAACCACAGTGACAAACAAGATGATTTGGACAAAAAAATGTCCGAGTTATTGAAAGTGCACCAGGAAGTTCTGAAAGCGCAGAAAGAAATGTTTGATATGATGAGAGTGCAGCATGAGGCTGTACATGAGGCAATGCAGAGAATTAGAGCTGATGCTGTGCAAAATGTGCGAGGAGAAACTGCCCCTGCTCCAGCTCCAGCTCTAAGAATAGTATTTTGGGTGCTGTATGATGTTGTTATACAAGTGAAGGTCAAGAATACAATGTGTAAACGCCTCCTTCAAGAATTCAAATCCACGCTCGACTTCTTAAAACCACTGATAGAAGAAATGGCAGAAAGTAACAAACTATTGCATCTTCCGGAGCAGGAACAAGAGAAGTTTATTATTCAAATGAGGGAGGGTGTAGAGCTCATTGACAAGTGCTCCAAGGTTAGCAAGTGGCATAGTTACAAAAAGTATGCATGCACCAACAAACTTCTTAAATTAGATGAATCTCTCCGGGGGCTATTCCATAAAATGAGTATGCAGATTGCAATCCATGTGAAGGAAGGTTTGATTTCGATAAGTAGTATGGAGGCAATGATCAAGAAAATTGAAGAGAGTGGTGTGATACAAAATCAAATTCAAGTTGTACTCACTAAACCACAACCTCCACTGCATGAAGCTGGATTGGATGTTCTGGATACGCATGGAAGTAAGGATGTGGAGGGAACAAGAGATGATTTAAATGAGAAAGAGGTTGGCGTGAAGCAAATTGGAAGAGATGGTACGAGACAGAATGAAAAAGAGATTGAAGGTTTGAGTGAAGTACCTGAAACTTCATCGCCTAAAACTACATTGGATGTGCAAGGAACAAAGGATATAAATGAGTCACTAGATTCAGAAAGTGTACATATAGCGCAGACCAAG